>NC_133008.1:2102573-2405603 GCF_048564905.1 Vicugna pacos | reverse complement strand
CCGTTTTCACTGTAAAACCGTGTTGGAGCTTGTACCTCCCCATATATATGTATGGAGTGGAGTTGGCAACTGAAAAGAAACTTTGTGTTCCCTTCAAGCTAGGTGAAGGACGGCTTTCACACACACTTATCTCTCAGAACTGAGCATGTGGAGAGACGTTCGTTCATCCAGCACAAAGGGAACGGGTTGCAGGAGAAACCCTTACTCTGGTTTCTCAGTCTGTTTCCTAGTGCCGGTTTGAAGTGCCTGCCGTTTTCACTGTAAAACCGAGTTGGAGCTTGTACCTCCCCATATATATGTATGGAGTGGAGTTGGCAACTGAAAAGAAACTTTGTGTTCCCTTCAAGCTAGGTGAAGGACGGCTTTCACACACACTTATCTCTCAGAACTGAGCATGTGGAGAGACGTTCGTTCATCCAGCACAAAGGGAACGGGTTGCAGGAGAAACCCTTACTCTGGTTTCTCAGTCTGTTTCCTAGTGCCGGTTTGAAGTGCCTGCCGTTTTCACTGTAAAAGTGAGTTGGAGCTTGTTCCTCCCCATATATATGTATGGAGTGGAGTTGGCAACTGAAAAGAAACTTTGTGTTCCCTTCAAGCTAGGTGAAGGACGGCTTTCACACACACTTATCTCTCAGAACTGAGCATGTGGAGAGACGTTCGTTCATCCAGCACAAAGGGAACGGGTTGCAGGAGAAACCCTTACTCTGGTTTCTCAGTCTGTTTCCTAGTGCCGGTTTGAAGTGCCTGCCGTTTTCACTGTAAAACCGAGTTGGAGCTTGTACCTCCCCATATATATGTATGGAGTGGAGTTGGCAACTGAAAAGAAACTTTGTGTTCCCTTCAAGCTAGGTGAAGGACGGCTTTCACACACACTTATCTCTCAGAACTGAGCATGTGGAGAGACGTTCGTTCATCCAGCACAAAGGGAACGGGTTGCAGGAGAAACCCTTACTCTGGTTTCTCAGTCTGTTTCCTAGTGCCGGTTTGAAGTGCCTGCCGTTTTCACTGTAAAACCGAGTTGGAGCTTGTACCTCCCCATATATATGTATGGAGTGGAGTTGGCAACTGAAAAGAAACTGTGTGTTCCCTTCAAGCTAGGTGAAGGACGGCTTTCACACACACTTATCTCTCAGAACTGAGCATGTGGAGAGACGTTCGTTCATCCAGCACAAAGGGAACGGGTTGCAGGAGAAACCCTTAATCTGGTTTCTCAGTCTGTTTCCTAGTGCCGGTTTGAAGTGCCTGCCGTTTTCACTGTAAAACTGAGTTGGAGCTTGTTCCTCCCCATATATATGTATGGAGTGGAGTTGGCAACTGAAAAGAAACTTTGTGTTCCCTTCAAGCTAGGTGAAGGACGGCTTTCACACACACTTATCTCTCAGAACTGAGCATGTGGAGAGACGTTCGTTCATCCAGCACAAAGGGAACGGGTTGCAGGAGAAACCCTTACTCTGGTTTCTCAGTCTGTTTCCTAGTGCCGGTTTGAAGTGCCTGCCGTTTTCACTGTAAAACCGAGTTGGAGCTTGTACCTCCCCATATATATGTATGGAGTGGAGTTGGCAACTGAAAAGAAACTTTGTGTTCCCTTCAAGCTAGGTGAAGGACGGCTTTCACACACACTTATCTCTCAGAACTGAGCATGTGGGAGACGTTCGTTCATCCAGCACAAAGGGAACGGGTTGCAGGAGAAACCCTTACTCTGGTTTCTCAGTCTGTTTCCTAGTGCCGGTTTGCAGTGCCTGCCGTTTTCACTGTAAAACCGAGTTGGAGCTCGTACCTCCCCATATATATGTATGGAGTGGAGTTTGCAACTGAAAAGAAACTTTGTGTTCCCTTCAAGCTAGGTGAAGGACGGCTTTCACACTCACTTATCTCTCAGAACTGAGCATGTGGAGAGACGTTCGTTCATCCAGCACAAAGGGAACGGGTTGTAGGAGAAACCCTTACTCTGGTTTCTCAGTCTGGTTCCTAGTGCCGGTTTGAAGTGCCTGCCGTTTTCCCTGTAAAACCGAGTTGGAGCTTGTACCTCTCCATATATATGTATGGTGTGGATTTTGCAACTGAAAAGAAACATTGTGTTCCCTTCAAGCTAGGTGAAGAACGGCTTTCACACACACTTATCTCTCAGAACTGAGCATGTGGAGAGACGTTCGTTCATCCAGCACAAAGGGAACGGGTTGCAGGAGAAACCCTTACTCTGGTTTCTCAGTCTGTTTCCTAGTGCCGGTTTGAAGTGCCTGCCGTTTTCCCTGTAAAACCGAGTTGGAGCTTTTACCTCCCCATATATATGTATGGAGTGGAGTTGGCAACTGAAAAGAAACTTTGTGTTCCCTTCAAGCTAGGTGAAGGACGGCTTTCACACACACTTATCTCTCAGAACTGAGCATGTGGAGAGACGTTCGTTCATCCAGCACAAAGGGAACGGGTTGCAGGAGAAACCCTTACTCTGGTTTCTCAGTCTGTTTCCTAGTGCCGGTTTGAAGTGCCTGCCGTTTTCACTGTAAAACCGAGTTGGAGCTTGTACCTCCCCATATATATGTATGGAGTGGATTTGGCAACTGAAAAGAAACTTTGTGTTCCCTTCAAGCTAGGTGAAGGACGGCTTTCACACACACTTATCTCTCAGAACTGAGCATGTGGAGAAACGTTCGTTCATCCAGCACAAAGGGAACGGGTTGCAGGAGAAACCCTTACTCTGGTTTCTCAGTCTGTTTCCTAGTGCCGGTTTGAAGTGCCTGCCGTTTTCACTGTAAAACCGAGTTGGAGCTTGTACCTCCCCGTATATATGTATGGAGTGGAGTTGGCAACTGAAAAGAAACTTTGTGTTCCCTTCAAGCTAGGTGAAGGACGGCTTTCACACACACTTATCTCTCAGAACTGAGCATGTGGAGAGACGTTCGTTCATCCAGCACAAAGGGAACGGGTTGCAGGAGAAACCCTTACTCTGGTTTCTCAGTCTGTTTCCTAGTGACGGTTTGAAGTGCCTGCCGTTTTCACTGTAAAATCGAGTTGGAGCTTGTACCTCCCCATATATATGTATGGAGTGGAGTTGGCAACTGAAAAGAAACTTTGTGTTCCCTTCAAGCTAGGTGAAGGACGGCTTTCACACACACTTATCTCTCAGAACTGAGCATGTGGAGAGATGTTCGTTCATCCAGCACAAAGGGAACGGGTTGCAGGAGAAACCCTTACTCTGGTTTCTCAGTCTGTTTCCTAGTGCCGGTTTGAAGTGCCTGCCGTTTTCACTGTAAAACCGAGTTGGAGCTCGTACCTCCCCATATATATGTATGGAGTGGAGTTTGCAACTGAAAAGAAACTTTGTGTTCCCTTCAAGCTAGGTGAAGGACGGCTTTCACACACACTTATCTCTCAGAACTGAGCATGTGGAGAGACGTTCATTCATCCAGCACAAAGGGAACGGGTTGCAGGAGAAACCCTTACTCTGGTTTCTCAGTCTGTTTCCTAGTGCCGGTTTGAAGTGCCTGCCGTTTTCACTGTAAAACCGAGTTGGAGCTTGTACCTCCCCATATATATGTATGGAGTGGAGTTGGCAACTGAAAAGAAACTTTGTGTTCCCTTCAAGCTAGGTGAAGGACGGCTTTCACACACACTTATCTCTCAGAACTGAGCATGTGGAGAGACGTTCGTTCATCCAGCACAAAGGGAACGGGTTGCAGGAGAAACCCTTACTCTGGTTTCTCAGTCTGTTTCCTAGTGCCGGTTTGAAGTGCCTGCCGTTTTCACTGTAAAACCGTGTTGGAGCTTGTACCTCCCCATATATATGTATGGAGTGGAGTTGGCAACTGAAAAGAAACTTTGTGTTCCCTTCAAGCTAGGTGAAGGACGGCTTTCACACACACTTATCTCTCAGAACTGAGCATGTGGAGAGACGTTCGTTCATCCAGCACAAAGGGAACGGGTTGCAGGAGAAACCCTTACTCTGGTTTCTCAGTCTGTTTCCTAGTGCCGGTTTGAAGTGCCTGCCGTTTTCACTGTAAAACCGAGTTGGAGCTTGTACCTCCCCATATATATGTATGGAGTGGAGTTGGCAACTGAAAAGAAACTTTGTGTTCCCTTCAAGCTAGGTGAAGGACGGCTTTCACACACACTTATCTCTCAGAACTGAGCATGTGGAGAGACGTTCGTTCATCCAGCACAAAGGGAACGGGTTGCAGGAGAAACCCTTACTCTGGTTTCTCAGTCTGTTTCCTAGTGCCGGTTTGAAGTGCCTGCCGTTTTCACTGTAAAACTGAGTTGGAGCTTGTTCCTCCCCATATATATGTATGGAGTGGAGTTGGCAACTGAAAAGAAACTTTGTGTTCCCTTCAAGCTAGGTGAAGGACGGCTTTCACACACACTTATCTCTCAGAACTGAGCATGTGGAGAGACGTTCGTTCATCCAGCACAAAGGGAACGGGTTGCAGGAGAAACCCTTACTCTGGTTTCTCAGTCTGTTTCCTAGTGCCGGTTTGAAGTGCCTGCCGTTTTCACTGTAAAACCGAGTTGGAGCTTGTACCTCCCCATATATATGTATGGAGTGGAGTTGGCAACTGAAAAGAAACTTTGTGTTCCCTTCAAGCTAGGTGAAGGACGGCTTTCACACACACTTATCTCTCAGAACTGAGCATGTGGAGAGACGTTCGTTCATCCAGCACAAAGGGAACGGGTTGCAGGAGAAACCCTTACTCTGGTTTCTCAGTCTGTTTCCTAGTGCCGGTTTGAAGTGCCTGCCGTTTTCACTGTAAAACCGAGTTGGAGCTTGTACCTCCCCATATATATGTATGGAGTGGAGTTGGCAACTGAAAAGAAACTGTGTGTTCCCTTCAAGCTAGGTGAAGGACGGCTTTCACACACACTTATCTCTCAGAACTGAGCATGTGGAGAGACGTTCGTTCATCCAGCACAAATGGAACGGGTTGCAGGAGAAACCCTTACTCTGGTTTCTCAGTCTGTTTCCTAGTGCCGGTTTGAAGTGCCTGCCGTTTTCACTGTAAAACTGAGTTGGAGCTTGTTCCTCCCCATATATATGTATGGAGTGGAGTTGGCAACTGAAAAGAAACTTTGTGTTCCCTTCAAGCTAGGTGAAGGACGGCTTTCACACACACTTATCTCTCAGAACTGAGCATGTGGAGAGACGTTCGTTCATCCAGCACAAAGGGAACGGGTTGCAGGAGAAACCCTTACTCTGGTTTCTCAGTCTGTTTCCTAGTGCCGGTTTGAAGTGCCTGCCGTTTTCACTGTAAAACCGAGTTGGAGCTTGTACCTCCCCATATATATGTATGGAGTGGAGTTGGCAACTGAAAAGAAACTTTGTGTTCCCTTCAAGCTAGGTGAAGGACGGCTTTCACACACACTTATCTCTCAGAACTGAGCATGTGGGAGACGTTCGTTCATCCAGCACAAAGGGAACGGGTTGCAGGAGAAACCCTTACTCTGGTTTCTCAGTCTGTTTCCTAGTGCCGGTTTGCAGTGCCTGCCGTTTTCACTGTAAAACCGAGTTGGAGCTCGTACCTCCCCATATATATGTATGGAGTGGAGTTTGCAACTGAAAAGAAACTTTGTGTTCCCTTCAAGCTAGGTGAAGGACGGCTTTCACACTCACTTATCTCTCAGAACTGAGCATGTGGAGAGACGTTCGTTCATCCAGCACAAAGGGAACGGGTTGTAGGAGAAACCCTTACTCTGGTTTCTCAGTCTGGTTCCTAGTGCCGGTTTGAAGTGCCTGCCGTTTTCCCTGTAAAACCGAGTTGGAGCTTGTACCTCTCCATATATATGTATGGTGTGGATTTTGCAACTGAAAAGAAACATTGTGTTCCCTTCAAGCTAGGTGAAGAACGGCTTTCACACACACTTATCTCTCAGAACTGAGCATGTGGAGAGACGTTCGTTCATCCAGCACAAAGGGAACGGGTTGCAGGAGAAACCCTTACTCTGGTTTCTCAGTCTGTTTCCTAGTGCCGGTTTGAAGTGCCTGCCGTTTTCACTGTAAAACCGAGTTGGAGCTCGTACCTCCCCATATATATGTATGGAGTGGAGTTTGCAACTGAAAAGAAACTTTGTGTTCCCTTCAAGCTAGGTGAAGGACGGCTTTCACACACACTTATTTCTCAGAACTGAGTATGTGGAGAGACGTTCGTTCATCCAGCACAAAGGGAACGGGTTGCAGGAGAAACCCTTACTCTGGTTTCTCAGTCTGTTTCCTAGTGCCGGTTTGAAGTGCCTGCCGTTTTCACTGTAAAACCGAGTTGGAGCTTGTACCTCCCCATATATATGTATGGAGTGGAGTTGGCAACTGAAAAGAAAATTTGTGTTCCCTTCAAGCTAGGTGAAGGACGGCTTTCACACACACTTATCTCTCAGAACTGAGCATGTGGAGAGACGTTCGTTCATCCAGCACAAAGGGAACGGGTTGCAGGAGAAACCCTTACTCTGGTTTATCAGTCTGTTTCCTAGTGCCGGTTTGAAGTGCCTGCCGTTTTCACTATAAAACCGAGTTGGAGCTTGTACCTCCCCATATATATGTATGGAGTGGAGTTGGCAACTGAAAAGAAACTTTGTGTTCCCTTCAAGCTAGGTGAAGGACGGCTTTCACACACACTTATCTCTCAGAACTGAGCATGTGGAGAGACGTTCGTTCATCCAGCACAAAGGGAACGGGTTGCAGGAGAAACCCTTACTCTGGTTTCTCAGTCTGTTTCCTAGTGCCGGTTTGAAGTGCCTGCCGTTTTCACTGTAAAACCGAGTTGGAGCTTGTACCTCCCCATATATATGTATGGAGTGGATTTGGCAACTGAAAAGAAAGTTTGTGTTCCCTTCAAGCTAGGTGAAGGACGGCTTTCACACACATTTATCTCTCAGAACTGAGCATGTGGAGAGACGTTCGTTCATCCAGCACAAAGGGAACGGGTTGCAGGAGAAACCCTTACTCTGGTTTCTCAGTCTGTTTCCTAGTGCCGGTTTGAAGTGCCTGCCGTTTTCACTGTAAAACTGAGTTGGAGCTTGTACCTCCCCATATATATGTATGGAGTGGAGTTGGCAACTGAAAAGAAACTTTGTGTTCCCTTCAAGCTAGGTGAAGGACGGCTTTCACACACACTTATCTCTCAGAACTGAGCATGTGGAGAGACGTTCGTTCATCCAGCACAAAGGGAACGGGTTGCAGGAGAAACCCTTACTCTGGTTTCTCAGTCTGTTTCCTAGTGCCGGTTTGAAGTGCCTGCCGTTTTCACTGTAAAACCGAGTTGGAGCTTGTACCTCCCCATATATATGTATGGAGTGGATTTGGCAACTGAAAAGAAACTTTGTGTTCCCTTCAAGCTAGGTGAAGGACGGCTTTCACACACACTTATCTCTCAGAACTGAGCATGTGGAGAGACGTTCGTTCATCCAGCACAAAGGGAACGGGTTGCAGGAGAAACCCTTTCTCTGGTTTCTCAGTCTGTTTCCTAGTGCCGGTTTGAAGTGCCTGCCGTTTTCACTGTAAAACCGAGTTGGAGCTTGTACCTCCCCATATATATGTATGGAGTGGAGTTGGCAACTGAAAAGAAACTTTGTGTTCCCTTCAAGCTAGGTGAAGGACGGCTTTCACACACAGTTATCTCTCAGGACTGAGCATGTGGAGAGACGTTCGTTCATCCAGCACAAAGGGAACGGGTTGCAGGAGAAACCCTTACTCTGGTTTCTCAGTCTGTTTCCTAGTGCCGGTTTGAAGTGCCTGCCGTTTTCCCTGTAAAACCGAGTTGGAGCTTGTACCTCTCCATATATATGTATGGAGTGGATTTTGCAACTGAAAAGAAACATTGTGTTCCCTTCAAGCTAGGTGAAGAACGGCTTTCACACACACTTATCTCTCAGAACTGAGCATGTGGAGAGACGTTCGTTCATCCAGCACAAAGGGAACGGGTTGCAGGAGAAACCCTTACTCTGGTTTCTCAGTCTGTTTCCTAGTGCCGGTTTGAAGTGCCTTTCGTTTTCACTGTAAAACCGAGTTGGAGCTCGTACCTCCCCATATATATGTATGGAGTGGAGTTGGCAACTGAAAAGAATCTTTGTGTTCCCTTCAAGCTAGGTGAAGGACGGCTTTCACACACACTTATCTCTCAGAACTGAGCATGTGGAGAGACGTTCGTTCATCCAGCACAAAGGGAACGGGTTGCAGGAGAAACCCTTACTCTGGTTTCTCAGTCTGTTTCCTAGTGCCGGTTTGAAGTGCCTGCCGTTTTCACTGTAAAACCGAGTTGGAGCTTGTACCTCCCCATATATATGTATGGAGTGGAGTTGGCAACTGAAAAGAAACTTTGTGTTCCCTTCAAGCTAGGTGAAGGACGGCTTTCACACACACTTATCTCTCAGAACTGAGCATGTGGAGAGACGTTCGTTCATCCAGCACAAAGGGAACGGGTTGCAGGAGAAACCCTTACTCTGGTTTCTCAGTCTGTTTCCTAGTGCCGGTTTGAAGTGCCTGCCGTTTTCACTGTAAAACCGAGTTGGAGCTTGTACCTCCCCATATATATGTATGGAGTGGAGTTGGCAACTGAAAAGAAACTTTGTGTTCCCTTCAAGCTAGGTGAAGGACGGCTTTCACACACACTTATCTCTCAGAACTGAGCATGTGGAGAGACGTTCGTTCATCCAGCACAAAGGGAACGGGTTGCAGGAGAAACCCTTACTCTGGTTTCTCAGTCTGTTTCCTAGTGCCGGTTTGAAGTGCCTGCCGTTTTCACTGTAAAACCGAGTTGGAGCTCGTACCTCCCCATATATATGTATGGAGTGGATTTGGCAACTGAAAAGAAACTTTGTGTTCCCTTCAAGCTAGGTGAAGGACGGCTTTCACACACACTTATCTCTCAGAACTGAGCATGTGGAGAGACGTTCGTTCATCCAGCACAAAGGGAACGGGTTGCAGGAGAAACCCTTACTCTGGTTTCTCAGTCTGTTTCCTAGTGCCGGTTTGAAGTGCCTGCCGTTTTCACTGTAAAACCGAGTTGGAGCTCGTACCTCCCCATATATATGTATGGAGTGGAGTTTGCAACTGAAAAGAAACTTTGTGTTCCCTTCAAGCTAGGTGAAGGACGGCTTTCACACACACTTATCTCTCAGAACTGAGCATGTGGAGAGACGTTCATTCATCCAGCACAAAGGGAACGGGTTGCAGGAGAAACCCTTACTCTGGTTTCTCAGTCTGTTTCCTAGTGCCGGTTTGAAGTGCCTGCCGTTTTCACTGTAAAACCGAGTTGGAGCTTGTACCTCCCCATATATATGTATGGAGTGGAGTTGGCAACTGAAAAGAAACTTTGTGTTCCCTTCAAGCTAGGTGAAGGACGGCTTTCACACACACTTATCTCTCAGAACTGAGCATGTGGGGAGACGTTCGTTCATCCAGCACAAAGGGAACGGGTTGCAGGAGAAAC
This sequence comes from Vicugna pacos, assembly GCF_048564905.1. Lineage (NCBI taxonomy): Eukaryota > Metazoa > Chordata > Mammalia > Artiodactyla > Camelidae > Vicugna > Vicugna pacos. The sequence continues at coordinate 2,396,193 of NC_133008.1, read as the reverse complement.
CCTTACTCTGGTTTCTCAGTCTGTTTCCTAGTGCCGGTTTGAAGTGCCTGCCGTTTTCACTGTAAAACCGAGTTGGAGCTTGTACCTCCCCATATATATGTATGGAGTGGAGTTGGCAACTGAAAAGAAACTTTGTGTTCCCTTCAAGCTAGGTGAAGGACGGCTTTCACACACACTTATCTCTCAGAACTGAGCATGTGGGGAGACGTTCGTTCATCCAGCACAAAGGGAACGGGTTGCAGGAGAAACCCTTACTCTGGTTTCTCAGTCTGTTTCCTAGTGCCGGTTTGAAGTGCCTGCCGTTTTCACTGTAAAACCGAGTTGGAGCTTCTACCTCCCCATATATATGTATGGAGTGGAGTTGGCAACTGAAAAGAAACTTTGTGTTCCCTTCAAGCTAGGTGAAGGACGGCTTTCACACACACTTATCTCTCAGAACTGAGCATGTGGAGAGACGTTCGTTCATCCAGCACAAAGGGAACGGGTTGCAGGAGAAACCCTTACTCTGGTTTCTCAGTCTGTTTCCTAGTGCCGGTTTGAAGTGCCTGCCGTTTTCACTGTAATACTGAGTTGGAGCTCGTTCCTCCCCATATATATGTATGGAGTGGTGTTGGCAACTGAAAAGAAACTTTGTGTTCCCTTCAACTAGGTGAAGGACGGCTTTCACACACACTTATCTCTCAGAACTGAGCATGTGGAGAGACGTTCGTTCATCCAGCACAAAGGGAACGGGTTGCAGGAGAAACCCTTACTCTGGTTTCTCAGTCTGTTTCCTAGTGCCGGTTTGAAGTGCCTGCCGTTTTCACTGTAAAACCGAGTTGGAGCTCGTACCTCCCCATATATATGTATGGAGTGGAGTTGGCAACTGAAAAGAAACTTTGTGTTCCCTTCAAGCTAGGTGAAGGACGGCTTTCACACACACTTATCTCTCAGAACTGAGCATGTGGAGAGACGTTCGTTCATCCAGCACAAAGGGAACGGGTTGCAGGAGAAACCCTTACTCTGGTTTCTCAGTCTGTTTCCTAGTGCCGGTTTGAAGTGCCTGCCGTTTTCACTGTAAAACCGAGTTGGAGCTCGTACCTCCCCATATATATGTATGGAGTGGAGTTGGCAACTGAAAAGAAACTTTGTGTTCCCTTCAAGCTAGGTGAAGGACGGCTTTCACACACACTTATCTCTCAGAACTGAGCATGTGGAGAGACGTTCGTTCATCCAGCACAAAGGGAACGGGTTGCAGGAGAAACCCTTACTCTGGTTTCTCAGTCTGTTTCCTAGTGCCGGTTTGAAGTGCCTGCCGTTTTCACTGTAAAACCGAGTTGGAGCTCGTACCTCCCCATATATATGTATGGAGTGGAGTTGGCAACTGAAAAGAAACTTTGTGTTCCCTTCAAGCTAGGTGAAGGACGGCTTTCACACACACTTATCTCTCAGAACTGAGCATGTGGAGAGACGTTCGTTCATCCAGCACAAAGGGAACGGGTTGCAGGAGAAACCCTTACTCTGGTTTCTCAGTCTGTTTCCTAGTGCCGGTTTGAAGTGCCTGCCGTTTTCACTGTAAAACCGAGTTGGAGCTTGTACCTCCCCATATATATGTATGGAGTGGAGTTGGCAACTGAAAAGAAACTTTGTGTTCCCTTCAAGCTAGGTGAAGGACGGCTTTCACACACACTTATCTCTCAGAACTGAGCATGTGGAGAGACGTTCGTTCATCCAGCACAAGGGAACGGGTTGCAGGAGAAACCCTTACTCTGGTTTCTCAGTCTGTTTCCTAGTGCCGGTTTGAAGTGCCTGCCGTTTTCACTGTAAAACCGAGTTGGAGCTTGTACCTCCCCATATATATGTATGGAGTGGAGTTGGCAACTGAAAAGAAACTTTGTGTTCCCTTCAAGCTAGGTGAAGGACGGCTTTCACACACACTTATCTCTCAGAACTGAGCATGTGGAGAGACGTTCGTTCATCCAGCACAAGGGAACGGGTTGCAGGAGAAACCCTTACTCTGGTTTCTCAGTCTGTTTCCTAGTGCCGGTTTGAAGTGCCTGCCGTTTTCACTGTAAAACCGAGTTGGAGCTTGTACCTCCCCATATATATGTATGGAGTGGAGTTGGCAACTGAAAAGAAACTTTGTGTTCCCTTCAAGCTAGGTGAAGGACGGCTTTCACACACACTTATCTCTCAGAACTGAGCATGTGGAGAGACGTTCGTTCATCCAGCACAAAGGGAACGGGTTGCAGGAGAAACCCTTACTCTGGTTTCTCAGTCTGTTTCCTAGTGCCGGTTTGAAGTGCCTGCCGTTTTCACTGTAAAACCGAGTTGGAGCTAGTACCTCCCCATATATATGTATGGAGTGGAGTTGGCAACTGAAAAGAAACTTTGTGTTCCCTTCAAGCTAGGTGAAGGACGGCTTTCACACACACTTATCTCTCAGAACTGAGCATGTGGAGAGACGTTCGTTCATCCAGCACAAAGGGAACGGGTTGCAGGAGAAACCCTTACTCTGGTTTCTCAGTCTGTTTCCTAGTGCCGGTTTGAAGTGCCTGCCGTTTTCACTGTAAAACCGAGTTGGAGCTTGTACCTCCCCATATATATGTATGGAGTGGAGTTGGCAACTGAAAAGAAACTTTGTGTTCCCTTCAAGCTAGGTGAAGGACGGCTTTCACACACACTTATCTCTCAGAACTGAGCATGTGGAGAGACGTTCGTTCATCCAGCACAAAGGGAACGGGTTGCAGGAGAAACCCTTACTCTGGTTTCTCAGTCTGTTTCCTAGTGCCGGTTTGAAGTGCCTGCCGTTTTCACTGTAAAACCGAGTTGGAGCTTGTACCTCCCCATATATATGTATGGATTGGAGTTGGCAATTGAAAAGAAACTTTGTGTTCCCTTCAAGCTAGGTGAAGGACGGCTTTCACACACACTTATCTCTCAGAACTGAGCATGTGGAGAGACGTTCGTTCATCCAGCACAAAGGGAACGGGTTGCAGGAGAAACCCTTACTCTGGTTTCTCAGTCTGTTTCCTAGTGCCGGTTTGAAGTGCCTGCCGTTTTCACTGTAAAACCGAGTTGGAGCTTGTACCTCCCCATATATATGTATGGAGTGGAGTTGGCAACTGAAAAGAAACTTTGTGTTCCCTTCAAGCTAGGTGAAGGACGGCTTTCACACACACTTATCTCTCAGAACTGAGCATGTGGAGAGACGTTCGTTCATCCAGCACAAAGGGAACGGGTTGCAGGAGAAACCCTTACTCTGGTTTCTCAGTCTGTTTCCTAGTGCCGGTTTGAAGTGCCTGCCGTTTTCACTGTAAAACTGAGTTGGAGCTTGTTCCTCCCCATATATATGTATGGAGTGGAGTTGGCAACTGAAAAGAAACTTTGTGTTCCCTTCAAGCTAGGTGAAGGACGGCTTTCACACACACTTATCTCTCAGAACTGAGCATGTGGAGAGACGTTCGTTCATCCAGCACAAAGGGAACGGGTTGCAGGAGAAACCCTTACTCTGGTTTCTCAGTCTGTTTCCTAGTGCCGGTTTGAAGTGCCTGCCGTTTTCACTGTAAAACCGAGTTGGAGCTTGTACCTCCCCATATATATGTATGGAGTGGAGTTGGCAACTGAAAAGAAACTTTGTGTTCCCTTCAAGCTAGGTGAAGGACGGCTTTCACACACACTTATCTCTCAGAACTGAGCATGTGGAGAGACGTTCGTTCATCCAGCACAAAGGGAACGGGTTGCAGGAGAAACCCTTACTCTGGTTTCTCAGTCTGTTTCCTAGTGCCGGTTTGAAGTGCCTGCCGTTTTCACTGTAAAACCGAGTTGGAGCTTGTACCTCCCCATATATATGTATGGAGTGGATTTGGCAACTGAAAAGAAACTTTGTGTTCCCTTCAAGCTAGGTGAAGGACGGCTTTCACACACACTTATCTCTCAGAACTGAGCATGTGGAGAGACGTTCGTTCATCCAGCACAAAGGGAACGGGTTGCAGGAGAAACCCTTACTCTGGTTTCTCAGTCTGTTTCCTAGTGCCGGTTTGAAGTGCCTGCCGTTTTCACTGTAAAACCGAGTTGGAGCTTGTACCTCCCCATATATATGTATGGATTGGAGTTGGCAACTGAAAAGAAACTTTGTGTTCCCTTCAAGCTAGGTGAAGGACGGCTTTCACACACACTTATCTCTCAGAACTGAGCATGTGGAGAGACGTTCGTTCATCCAGCACAAAGGGAACGGGTTGCAGGAGAAACCCTTACTCTGGTTTCTCAGTCTGTTTCCTAGTGCCGGTTTGAAGTGCCTGCCGTTTTCACTGTAAAACCGAGTTGGAGCTTCTACCTCCCCATATATATGTATGGAGTGGAGTTGGCAACTGAAAAGAAACTTTGTGTTCCCTTCAAGCTAGGTGAAGGACGGCTTTCACACACACTTATCTCTCAGAACTGAGCATGTGGAGAGACGTTCGTTCATCCAGCACAAAGGGAACGGGTTGCAGGAGAAACCCTTACTCTGGTTTCTCAGTCTGTTTCCTAGTGCCGGTTTGAAGTGCCTGCCGTTTTCACTGTAAAACCGAGTTGGAGCTCGTACCTCCCCATATATATGTATGGAGTGGAGTTGGCAACTGAAAAGAAACTTTGTGTTCCCTTCAAGCTAGGTGAAGGACGGCTTTCACACACACTTATCTCTCAGAACTGAGCATGTGGAGAGACGTTCGTTCATCCAGCACAAAGGGAACGGGTTGCAGGAGAAACCCTTACTCTGGTTTCTCAGTCTGTTTCCTAGTGCCGGTTTGAAGTGCCTGCCGTTTTCACTGTAAAACCGAGTTGGAGCTTGTACCTCCCCATATATATGTATGGAGTGGAGTTGGCAACTGAAAAGAAACTTTGTGTTCCCTTCAAGCTAGGTGAAGGACGGCTTTCACACACACTTATCTCTCAGAACTGAGCATGTGGAGAGACGTTCGTTCATCCAGCACAAAAGGAACGGGTTGCAGGAGAAACCCTTACTCTGGTTTCTCAGTCTGTTTCCTAGTGCCGGTTTGAAGTGCCTGCCGTTTTCACTGTAAAACCGAGTTGGAGCTTGTACCTCCCCATATATATGTATGGAGTGGAGTTGGCAACTGAAAAGAAACTTTGTGTTCCCTTCAAGCTAGGTGAAGGACGGCTTTCACACACACTTATCTCTCAGAACTGAGCATGTGGAGAGACGTTCGTTCATCCAGCACAAGGGAACGGGTTGCAGGAGAAACCCTTACTCTGGTTTCTCAGTCTGTTTCCTAGTGCCGGTTTGAAGTGCCTGCCGTTTTCACTGTAAAACCGAGTTGGAGCTTGTACCTCCCCATATATATGTATGGAGTGGAGTTGGCAACTGAAAAGAAACTTTGTGTTCCCTTCAAGCTAGGTGAAGGACGGCTTTCACACACACTTATCTCTCAGAACTGAGCATGTGGAGAGACGTTCGTTCATCCAGCACAAAGGGAACGGGTTGCAGGAGAAACCCTTACTCTGGTTTCTCAGTCTGTTTCCTAGTGCCGGTTTGAAGTGCCTGCCGTTTTCACTGTAAAACCGAGTTGGAGCTTGTACCTCCCCATATATATGTATGGAGTGGAGTTGGCAACTGAAAAGAAACTTTGTGTTCCCTTCAAGCTAGGTGAAGGACGGCTTTCACACACACTTATCTCTCAGAACTGAGCATGTGGAGAGACGTTCGTTCATCCAGCACAAAGGGAACGGGTTGCAGGAGAAACCCTTACTCTGGTTTCTCAGTCTGTTTCCTAGTGCCGGTTTGAAGTGCCTGCCGTTTTCACTGTAAAACCGAGTTGGAGCTTGTACCTCCCCATATATATGTATGGAGTGGAGTTGGCAACTGAAAAGAAACTTTGTGTTCCCTTCAAGCTAGGTGAAGGACGGCTTTCACACACACTTATCTCTCAGAACTGAGCATGTGGAGAGACGTTCGTTCTTCCAGCACAAAGGGAACGGGTTGCAGGAGAAACCCTTTCTCTGGTTTCTCAGTCTGTTTCCTAGTGCCGGTTTGAAGTGCCTGCCGTTTTCACAGTAAAACCGAGTTGGAGCTTGTACCTCCCCATATATATGTATGGAGTGGAGTTGGCAACTGAAAAGAAACTTTGTGTTCCCTTCAAGCTAGGTGAAGGACGGCTTTCACACACACTTATCTCTCAGAACTGAGCATGTGGAGAGACGTTCGTTCATCCAGCACAAAGGGAACGGGTTGCAGGAGAAACCCTTACTCTGGTTTCTCAGTCTGTTTCCTAGTGCCGGTTTGAAGTGCCTGCCGTTTTCACTGTAAAACCGAGTTGGAGCTTGTACCTCCCCATATATATGTATGGAGTGGATTTGGCAACTGAAAAGAAACTTTGTGTTCCCTTCAAGCTAGGTGAAGGACGGCTTTCACACACACTTATCTCTCAGAACTGAGCATGTGGAGAGACGTTCGTTCATCCAGCACAAAGGGAACGGGTTGCAGGAGAAACCCTTTCTCTGGTTTCTCAGTCTGTTTCCTAGTGCCGGTTTGAAGTGCCTGCCGTTTTCACTGTAAAACCGAGTTGGAGCTTGTACCTCCCCATATATATGTATGGAGTGGAGTTGGCAAGTGAAAAGAAACTTTGTGTTCCCTTCAAGCTAGGTGAAGGACGGCTTTCACACACACTTATCTCTCAGAACTGAGCATGTGGAGAGACGTTCGTTCATCCAGCACAAAGGGAACGGGTTGCAGGAGAAACCCTTACTCTGGTTTCTCAGTCTGTTTCCTAGTGCCGGTTTGAAGTGCCTGCCGTTTTCACTGTAAAACCGAGTTGGAGCTTGTACCTCCCCATATATATGTATGGAGTGGAGTTGGCAAGTGAAAAGAAACTTTGTGTTCCCTTCAAGCTAGGTGAAGGACGGCTTTCACACACACTTATCTCTCAGAACTGAGCATGTGGAGAGACGTTCGTTCATCCAGCACAAAGGGAACGGGTTGCAGGAGAAACCCTTACTCTGGTTTCTCAGTCTGTTTCCTAGTGCCGGTTTGAAGTGCCTGCCGTTTTCACTGTAAAACCGAGTTGGAGCTTGTACCTCCCCATATATATGTATGGAGTGGAGTTGGCAACTGAAAAGAAACTTTGTGTTCCCTTCAAGCTAGGTGAAGGACGGCTTTCACACACACTTATCTCTCAGAACTGAGCATGTGGAGAGACGTTCGTTCATCCAGCACAAAAGGAACAGGTTGCAGGAGAAACCCTTACTCTGGTTTCTCAGTCTGTTTCCTAGTGCCGGTTTGAAGTGCCTGCCGTTTTCACTGTAAAACCGAGTTGGAGCTTGTACCTCCCCATATATATGTATGGAGTGGAGTTGGCAACTGAAAAGAAACTTTGTGTTCCCTTCAAGCTAGGTGAAGGACGGATTTCACACACACTTATCTCTCAGAACTGAGCATGTGGAGAGACGTTCGTTCATCCAGCACAAGGGAACGGGTTGCAGGAGAAACCCTTACTCTGGTTTCTCAGTCTGTTTCCTAGTGCCGGTTTGAAGTGCCTGCCGTTTTCACTGTAAAACCGAGTTGGAGCTTCTACCTCCCCATATATATGTATGGAGTGGAGTTGGCAACTGAAAAGAAACTTTGTGTTCCCTTCAAGCTAGGTGAAGGACGGCTTTCACACACACTTATCTCTCAGAACTGAGCATGTGGAGAGACGTTCGTTCATCCAGCACAAAGGGAACGGGTTGCAGGAGAAACCCTTACTCTGGTTTCTCAGTCTGTTTCCTAGTGCCGGTTTGAAGTGCCTGCCGTTTTCACTGTAAAACCGAGTTGGAGCTTGTACCTCCCCATATATATGTATGGATTGGAGTTGGCAATTGAAAAGAAACTTTGTGTTCCCTTCAAGCTAGGTGAAGGACGGCTTTCACACACACTTATCTCTCAGAACTGAGCATGTGGAGAGACGTTCGTTCATCCAGCACAAAGGGAACGGGTTGCAGGAGAAACCCTTACTCTGGTTTCTCAGTCTGTTTCCTAGTGCCGGTTTGAAGTGCCTGCCGTTTTCACTGTAAAACCGAGTTGGAGCTTGTACCTCCCCATATATATGTATGGAGTGGAGTTGGCAACTGAAAAGAAACTTTGTGTTCCCTTCAAGCTAGGTGAAGGACGGCTTTCACACACACTTATCTCTCAGAACTGAGCATGTGGAGAGACGTTCGTTCATCCAGCACAAAGGGAACGGGTTGCAGGAGAAACCCTTACTCTGGTTTCTCAGTCTGTTTCCTAGTGCCGGTTTGAAGTGCCTGCCGTTTTCACTGTAAAACTGAGTTGGAGCTTGTTCCTCCCCATATATATGTATGGAGTGGAGTTGGCAACTGAAAAGAAACTTTGTGTTCCCTTCAAGCTAGGTGAAGGACGGCTTTCACACACACTTATCTCTCAGAACTGAGCATGTGGAGAGACGTTCGTTCATCCAGCACAAAGGGAACGGGTTGCAGGAGAAACCCTTACTCTGGTTTCTCAGTCTGTTTCCTAGTGCCGGTTTGAAGTGCCTGCCGTTTTCACTGTAAAACCGAGTTGGAGCTTGTACCTCCCCATATATATGTATGGAGTGGAGTTGGCAACTGAAAAGAAACTTTGTGTTCCCTTCAAGCTAGGTGAAGGACGGCTTTCACACACACTTATCTCTCAGAACTGAGCATGTGGAGAGACGTTCGTTCATCCAGCACAAAGGGAACGGGTTGCAGGAGAAACCCTTACTCTGGTTTCTCAGTCTGTTTCCTAGTGCCGGTTTGAAGTGCCTGCCGTTTTCACTGTAAAACCGAGTTGGAGCTTGTACCTCCCCATATATATGTATGGAGTGGATTTGGCAACTGAAAAGAAACTTTGTGTTCCCTTCAAGCTAGGTGAAGGACGGCTTTCACACACACTTATCTCTCAGAACTGAGCATGTGGAGAGACGTTCGTTCATCCAGCACAAAGGGAACGGGTTGCAGGAGAAACCCTTACTCTGGTTTCTCAGTCTGTTTCCTAGTGCCGGTTTGAAGTGCCTGCCGTTTTCACTGTAAAACCGAGTTGGAGCTTGTACCTCCCCATATATATGTATGGATTGGAGTTGGCAACTGAAAAGAAACTTTGTGTTCCCTTCAAGCTAGGTGAAGGACGGCTTTCACACACACTTATCTCTCAGAACTGAGCATGTGGAGAGACGTTCGTTCATCCAGCACAAAGGGAACGGGTTGCAGGAGAAACCCTTACTCTGGTTTCTCAGTCTGTTTCCTAGTGCCGGTTTGAAGTGCCTGCCGTTTTCACTGTAAAACCGAGTTGGAGCTTCTACCTCCCCATATATATGTATGGAGTGGAGTTGGCAACTGAAAAGAAACTTTGTGTTCCCTTCAAGCTAGGTGAAGGACGGCTTTCACACACACTTATCTCTCAGAACTGAGCATGTGGAGAGACGTTCGTTCATCCAGCACAAAGGGAACGGGTTGCAGGAGAAACCCTTACTCTGGTTTCTCAGTCTGTTTCCTAGTGCCGGTTTGAAGTGCCTGCCGTTTTCACTGTAAAACCGAGTTGGAGCTCGTACCTCCCCATATATATGTATGGAGTGGAGTTGGCAACTGAAAAGAAACTTTGTGTTCCCTTCAAGCTAGGTGAAGGACGGCTTTCACACACACTTATCTCTCAGAACTGAGCATGTGGAGAGACGTTCGTTCATCCAGCACAAAGGGAACGGGTTGCAGGAGAAACCCTTACTCTGGTTTCTCAGTCTGTTTCCTAGTGCCGGTTTGAAGTGCCTGCCGTTTTCACTGTAAAACCGAGTTGGAGCTTGTACCTCCCCATATATATGTATGGAGTGGAGTTGGCAACTGAAAAGAAACTTTGTGTTCCCTTCAAGCTAGGTGAAGGACGGCTTTCACACACACTTATCTCTCAGAACTGAGCATGTGGAGAGACGTTCGTTCATCCAGCACAAAAGGAACGGGTTGCAGGAGAAACCCTTACTCTGGTTTCTCAGTCTGTTTCCTAGTGCCGGTTTGAAGTGCCTGCCGTTTTCACTGTAAAACCGAGTTGGAGCTTGTACCTCCCCATATATATGTATGGAGTGGAGTTGGCAACTGAAAAGAAACTTTGTGTTCCCTTCAAGCTAGGTGAAGGACGGCTTTCACACACACTTATCTCTCAGAACTGAGCATGTGGAGAGACGTTCGTTCATCCAGCACAAGGGAACGGGTTGCAGGAGAAACCCTTACTCTGGTTTCTCAGTCTGTTTCCTAGTGCCGGTTTGAAGTGCCTGCCGTTTTCACTGTAAAACCGAGTTGGAGCTTGTACCTCCCCATATATATGTATGGAGTGGAGTTGGCAACTGAAAAGAAACTTTGTGTTCCCTTCAAGCTAGGTGAAGGACGGCTTTCACACACACTTATCTCTCAGAACTGAGCATGTGGAGAGACGTTCGTTCATCCAGCACAAAGGGAACGGGTTGCAGGAGAAACCCTTACTCTGGTTTCTCAGTCTGTTTCCTAGTGCCGGTTTGAAGTGCCTGCCGTTTTCACTGTAAAACCGAGTTGGAGCTTGTACCTCCCCATATATATGTATGGAGTGGAGTTGGCAAGTGAAAAGAAACTTTGTGTTCCCTTCAAGCTAGGTGAAGGACGGCTTTCACACACACTTATCTCTCAGAACTGAGCATGTGGAGAGACGTTCGTTCATCCAGCACAAAGGGAACGGGTTGCAGGAGAAACCCTTACTCTGGTTTCTCAGTCTGTTTCCTAGTGCCGGTTTGAAGTGCCTGCCGTTTTCACTGTAAAACCGAGTTGGAGCTTGTACCTCCCCATATATATGTATGGAGTGGAGTTGGCAAGTGAAAAGAAACTTTGTGTTCCCTTCAAGCTAGGTGAAGGACGGCTTTCACACACACTTATCTCTCAGAACTGAGCATGTGGAGAGACGTTCGTTCATCCAGCACAAAGGGAACGGGTTGCAGGAGAAACCCTTACTCTGGTTTCTCAGTCTGTTTCCTAGTGCCGGTTTGAAGTGCCTGCCGTTTTCACTGTAAAACCGAGTTGGAGCTTGTACCTCCCCATATATATGTATGGAGTGGAGTTGGCAACTGAAAAGAAACTTTGTGTTCCCTTCAAGCTAGGTGAAGGACGGCTTTCACACACACTTATCTCTCAGAACTGAGCATGTGGAGAGACGTTCGTTCATCCAGCACAAAAGGAACAGGTTGCAGGAGAAACCCTTACTCTGGTTTCTCAGTCTGTTTCCTAGTGCCGGTTTGAAGTGCCTGCCGTTTTCACTGTAAAACCGAGTTGGAGCTTGTACCTCCCCATATATATGTATGGAGTGGAGTTGGCAACTGAAAAGAAACTTTGTGTTCCCTTCAAGCTAGGTGAAGGACGGATTTCACACACACTTATCTCTCAGAACTGAGCATGTGGAGAGACGTTCGTTCATCCAGCACAAGGGAACGGGTTGCAGGAGAAACCCTTACTCTGGTTTCTCAGTCTGTTTCCTAGTGCCGGTTTGAAGTGCCTGCCGTTTTCACTGTAAAACCGAGTTGGAGCTTCTACCTCCCCATATATATGTATGGAGTGGAGTTGGCAACTGAAAAGAAACTTTGTGTTCCCTTCAAGCTAGGTGAAGGACGGCTTTCACACACACTTATCTCTCAGAACTGAGCATGTGGAGAGACGTTCGTTCATCCAGCACAAAGGGAACGGGTTGCAGGAGAAACCCTTACTCTGGTTTCTCAGTCTGTTTCCTAGTGCCGGTTTGAAGTGCCTGCCGTTTTCACTGTAAAACCGAGTTGGAGCTTCTACCTCCCCATATATATGTATGGAGTGGAGTTGGCAACTGAAAAGAAACTTTGTGTTCCCTTCAAGCTAGGTGAAGGACGGCTTTCACACACACTTATCTCTCAGAACTGAGCATGTGGAGAGACGTTCGTTCATCCAGCACAAAGGGAACGGGTTGCAGGAGAAACCCTTACTCTGGTTTCTCAGTCTGTTTCCTAGTGCCGGTTTGAAGTGCCTGCCGTTTTCACTGTAAAACCGAGTTGGAGCTTGTACCTCCCCATATATATGTATGGAGTGGAGTTGGCAACTGAAAAGAAACTTTGTGTTCCCTTCAAGCTAGGTGAAGGACGGCTTTCACACACACTTATCTCTCAGAACTGAGCATGTGGAGAGACGTTCGTTCATCCAGCACAAAGGGAACGGGTTGCAGGAGAAACCCTTACTCTGGTTTCTCAGTCTGTTTCCTAGTGCCGGTTTGAAGTGCCTGCCGTTTTCACTGTAAAACCGAGTTGGAGCTAGTACCTCCCCATATATATGTATGGAGTGGAGTTGGCAACTGAAAAGAAACTTTGTGTTCCCTTCAAGCTAGGTGAAGGACGGCTTTCACACACACTTATCTCTCAGAACTGAGCATGTGGAGAGACGTTCGTTCATCCAGCACAAAGGGAACGGGTTGCAGGAGAAACCATTACTCTGGTTTCTCAGTCTGTTTCCTAGTGCCGGTTTGAAGTGCCTGCCGTTTTCACTGTAAAACCGAGTTGGAGCTTCTACCTCCCCATATATATGTATGGAGTGGAGTTGGCAACTGAAAAGAAACTTTGTGTTCCCTTCAAGCTAGGTGAAGGACGGCTTTCACACACACTTATCTCTCAGAACTGAGCATGTGGAGAGACGTTCGTTCATCCAGCACAAAGGGAACGGGTTGCAGGAGAAACCCTTACTCTGGTTTCTCAGTCTGTTTCCTAGTGCCGGTTTGAAGTGCCTGCCGTTTTCACTGTAAAACCGAGTTGGAGCTTGTACCTCCCCATATATATGTATGGAGTGGAGTTGGCAACTGAAAAGAAACTTTGTGTTCCCTTCAAGCTAGGTGAAGGACGGCTTTCACACACACTTATCTCTCAGAACTGAGCATGTGGAGAGACGTTCGTTCATCCAGCACAAAGGGAACGGGTTGCAGGAGAAACCCTTACTCTGGTTTCTCAGTCTGTTTCCTAGTGCCGGTTTGAAGTGCCTGCCGTTTTCACTGTAAAACCGAGTTGGAGCTTGTACCTCCCCATATATATGTATGGATTGGAGTTGGCAATTGAAAAGAAACTTTGTGTTCCCTTCAAGCTAGGTGAAGGACGGCTTTCACACACACTTATCTCTCAGAACTGAGCATGTGGAGAGACGTTCGTTCATCCAGCACAAAGGGAACGGGTTGCAGGAGAAACCCTTACTCTGGTTTCTCAGTCTGTTTCCTAGTGCCGGTTTGAAGTGCCTGCCGTTTTCACTGTAAAACCGAGTTGGAGCTTGTACCTCCCCATATATATGTATGGAGTGGAGTTGGCAACTGAAAAGAAACTTTGTGTTCCCTTCAAGCTAGGTGAAGGACGGCTTTCACACACACTTATCTCTCAGAACTGAGCATGTGGAGAGACGTTCGTTCATCCAGCACAAGGGAACGTGTTGCAGGAGAAACCCTTACTCTGGTTTCTCAGTCTGTTTCCTAGTGCCGGTTTGAAGTGCCTGCCGTTTTCACTGTAAAACCGAGTTGGAGCTTGTACCTCCCCATATATATGTATGGAGTGGAGTTGGCAACTGAAAAGAAACTTTGTGTTCCCTTCAAGCTAGGTGAAGGACGGCTTTCACACACACTTATCTCTCAGAACTGAGCATGTGGAGAGACGTTCGTTCATCCAGCACAAAGGGAACGGGTTGCAGGAGAAACCCTTACTCTGGTTTCTCAGTCTGTTTCCTAGTGCCGGTTTGAAGTGCCTGCCGTTTTCACTGTAAAACCGAGTTGGAGCTAGTACCTCCCCATATATATGTATGGAGTGGAGTTGGCAACTGAAAAGAAACTTTGTGTTCCCTTCAAGCTAGGTGAAGGACGGCTTTCACACACACTTATCTCTCAGAACTGAGCATGTGGAGAGACGTTCGTTCATCCAGCACAAAGGGAACGGGTTGCAGGAGAAACCCTTACTCTGGTTTCTCAGTCTGTTTCCTAGTGCCGGTTTGAAGTGCCTGCCGTTTTCACTGTAAAACCGAGTTGGAGCTTGTACCTCCCCATATATATGTATGGAGTGGAGTTGGCAACTGAAAAGAAACTTTGTGTTCCCTTCAAGCTAGGTGAAGGACGGCTTTCACACACACTTATCTCTCAGAACTGAGCATGTGGAGAGACGTTCGTTCATCCAGCACAAAGGGAACGGGTTGCAGGAGAAACCCTTACTCTGGTTTCTCAGTCTGTTTCCTAGTGCCGGTTTGAAGTGCCTGCCGTTTTCACTGTAAAACCGAGTTGGAGCTCGTACCTCCCCATATATATGTATGGATTGGAGTTGGCAATTGAAAAGAAACTTTGTGTTCCCTTCAAGCTAGGTGAAGGACGGCTTTCACACACACTTATCTCTCAGAACTGAGCATGTGGAGAGACGTTCGTTCATCCAGCACAAAGGGAACGGGTTGCAGGAGAAACCCTTACTCTGGTTTCTCAGTCTGTTTCCTAGTGCCGGTTTGAAGTGCCTGCCGTTTTCACTGTAAAACCGAGTTGGAGCTTGTACCTCCCCATATATATGTATGGAGTGGAGTTGGCAACTGAAAAGAAACTTTGTGTTCCCTTCAAGCTAGGTGAAGGACGGCTTTCACACACACTTATCTCTCAGAACTGAGCATGTGGAGAGACGTTCGTTCATCCAGCACAAAGGGAACGGGTTGCAGGAGAAACCCTTACTCTGGTTTCTCAGTCTGTTTCCTAGTGCCGGTTTGAAGTGCCTGCCGTTTTCACTGTAAAACTGAGTTGGAGCTTGTTCCTCCCCATATATATGTATGGAGTGGAGTTGGCAACTGAAAAGAAACTTTGTGTTCCCTTCAAGCTAGGTGAAGGACGGCTTTCACACACACTTATCTCTCAGAACTGAGCATGTGGAGAGACGTTCGTTCATCCAGCACAAAGGGAACGGGTTGCAGGAGAAACCCTTACTCTGGTTTCTCAGTCTGTTTCCTAGTGCCGGTTTGAAGTGCCTGCCGTTTTCACTGTAAAACCGAGTTGGAGCTTGTACCTCCCCATATATATGTATGGAGTGGAGTTGGCAACTGAAAAGAAACTTTGTGTTCCCTTCAAGCTAGGTGAAGGACGGCTTTCACACACACTTATCTCTCAGAACTGAGCATGTGGAGAGACGTTCGTTCATCCAGCACAAAGGGAACGGGTTGCAGGAGAAACCCTTACTCTGGTTTCTCAGTCTGTTTCCTAGTGCCGGTTTGAAGTGCCTGCCGTTTTCACTGTAAAACCGAGTTGGAGCTTGTACCTCCCCATATATATGTATGGAGTGGATTTGGCAACTGAAAAGAAACTTTGTGTTCCCTTCAAGCTAGGTGAAGGACGGCTTTCACACACACTTATCTCTCAGAACTGAGCATGTGGAGAGACGTTCGTTCATCCAGCACAAAGGGAACGGGTTGCAGGAGAAACCCTTACTCTGGTTTCTCAGTCTGTTTCCTAGTGCCGGTTTGAAGTGCCTGCCGTTTTCACTGTAAAACCGAGTTGGAGCTTGTACCTCCCCATATATATGTATGGATTGGAGTTGGCAACTGAAAAGAAACTTTGTGTTCCCTTCAAGCTAGGTGAAGGACGGCTTTCACACACACTTATCTCTCAGAACTGAGCATGTGGAGAGACGTTCGTTCATCCAGCACAAAGGGAACGGGTTGCAGGAGAAACCCTTACTCTGGTTTCTCAGTCTGTTTCCTAGTGCCGGTTTGAAGTGCCTGCCGTTTTCACTGTAAAACCGAGTTGGAGCTTCTACCTCCCCATATATATGTATGGAGTGGAGTTGGCAACTGAAAAGAAACTTTGTGTTCCCTTCAAGCTAGGTGAAGGACGGCTTTCACACACACTTATCTCTCAGAACTGAGCATGTGGAGAGACGTTCGTTCATCCAGCACAAAGGGAACGGGTTGCAGGAGAAACCCTTACTCTGGTTTCTCAGTCTGTTTCCTAGTGCCGGTTTGAAGTGCCTGCCGTTTTCACTGTAAAACCGAGTTGGAGCTCGTACCTCCCCATATATATGTATGGAGTGGAGTTGGCAACTGAAAAGAAACTTTGTGTTCCCTTCAAGCTAGGTGAAGGACGGCTTTCACACACACTTATCTCTCAGAACTGAGCATGTGGAGAGACGTTCGTTCATCCAGCACAAAGGGAACGGGTTGCAGGAGAAACCCTTACTCTGGTTTCTCAGTCTGTTTCCTAGTGCCGGTTTGAAGTGCCTGCCGTTTTCACTGTAAAACCGAGTTGGAGCTTGTACCTCCCCATATATATGTATGGAGTGGAGTTGGCAACTGAAAAGAAACTTTGTGTTCCCTTCAAGCTAGGTGAAGGACGGCTTTCACACACACTTATCTCTCAGAACTGAGCATGTGGAGAGACGTTCGTTCATCCAGCACAAAAGGAACGGGTTGCAGGAGAAACCCTTACTCTGGTTTCTCAGTCTGTTTCCTAGTGCCGGTTTGAAGTGCCTGCCGTTTTCACTGTAAAACCGAGTTGGAGCTTGTACCTCCCCATATATATGTATGGAGTGGAGTTGGCAACTGAAAAGAAACTTTGTGTTCCCTTCAAGCTAGGTGAAGGACGGCTTTCACACACACTTATCTCTCAGAACTGAGCATGTGGAGAGACGTTCGTTCATCCAGCACAAGGGAACGGGTTGCAGGAGAAACCCTTACTCTGGTTTCTCAGTCTGTTTCCTAGTGCCGGTTTGAAGTGCCTGCCGTTTTCACTGTAAAACCGAGTTGGAGCTTGTACCTCCCCATATATATGTATGGAGTGGAGTTGGCAACTGAAAAGAAACTTTGTGTTCCCTTCAAGCTAGGTGAAGGACGGCTTTCACACACACTTATCTCTCAGAACTGAGCATGTGGAGAGACGTTCGTTCATCCAGCACAAAGGGAACGGGTTGCAGGAGAAACCCTTACTCTGGTTTCTCAGTCTGTTTCCTAGTGCCGGTTTGAAGTGCCTGCCGTTTTCACTGTAAAACCGAGTTGGAGCTTGTACCTCCCCATATATATGTATGGAGTGGAGTTGGCAACTGAAAAGAAACTTTGTGTTCCCTTCAAGCTAGGTGAAGGACGGCTTTCACACACACTTATCTCTCAGAACTGAGCATGTGGAGAGACGTTCGTTCATCCAGCACAAAGGGAACGGGTTGCAGGAGAAACCCTTACTCTGGTTTCTCAGTCTGTTTCCTAGTGCCGGTTTGAAGTGCCTGCCGTTTTCACTGTAAAACCGAGTTGGAGCTTGTACCTCCCCATATATATGTATGGAGTGGAGTTGGCAACTGAAAAGAAACTTTGTGTTCCCTTCAAGCTAGGTGAAGGACGGCTTTCACACACACTTATCTCTCAGAACTGAGCATGTGGAGAGACGTTCGTTCTTCCAGCACAAAGGGAACGGGTTGCAGGAGAAACCCTTTCTCTGGTTTCTCAGTCTGTTTCCTAGTGCCGGTTTGAAGTGCCTGCCGTTTTCACAGTAAAACCGAGTTGGAGCTTGTACCTCCCCATATATATGTATGGAGTGGAGTTGGCAACTGAAAAGAAACTTTGTGTTCCCTTCAAGCTAGGTGAAGGACGGCTTTCACACACACTTATCTCTCAGAACTGAGCATGTGGAGAGACGTTCGTTCATCCAGCACAAAGGGAACGGGTTGCAGGAGAAACCCTTACTCTGGTTTCTCAGTCTGTTTCCTAGTGCCGGTTTGAAGTGCCTGCCGTTTTCACTGTAAAACCGAGTTGGAGCTTGTACCTCCCCATATATATGTATGGAGTGGATTTGGCAACTGAAAAGAAACTTTGTGTTCCCTTCAAGCTAGGTGAAGGACGGCTTTCACACACACTTATCTCTCAGAACTGAGCATGTGGAGAGACGTTCGTTCATCCAGCACAAAGGGAACGGGTTGCAGGAGAAACCCTTTCTCTGGTTTCTCAGTCTGTTTCCTAGTGCCGGTTTGAAGTGCCTGCCGTTTTCACTGTAAAACCGAGTTGGAGCTTGTACCTCCCCATATATATGTATGGAGTGGAGTTGGCAAGTGAAAAGAAACTTTGTGTTCCCTTCAAGCTAGGTGAAGGACGGCTTTCACACACACTTATCTCTCAGAACTGAGCATGTGGAGAGACGTTCGTTCATCCAGCACAAAGGGAACGGGTTGCAGGAGAAACCCTTACTCTGGTTTCTCAGTCTGTTTCCTAGTGCCGGTTTGAAGTGCCTGCCGTTTTCACTGTAAAACCGAGTTGGAGCTTGTACCTCCCCATATATATGTATGGAGTGGAGTTGGCAAGTGAAAAGAAACTTTGTGTTCCCTTCAAGCTAGGTGAAGGACGGCTTTCACACACACTTATCTCTCAGAACTGAGCATGTGGAGAGACGTTCGTTCATCCAGCACAAAGGGAACGGGTTGCAGGAGAAACCCTTACTCTGGTTTCTCAGTCTGTTTCCTAGTGCCGGTTTGAAGTGCCTGCCGTTTTCACTGTAAAACCGAGTTGGAGCTTGTACCTCCCCATATATATGTATGGAGTGGAGTTGGCAACTGAAAAGAAACTTTGTGTTCCCTTCAAGCTAGGTGAAGGACGGCTTTCACACACACTTATCTCTCAGAACTGAGCATGTGGAGAGACGTTCGTTCATCCAGCACAAAAGGAACAGGTTGCAGGAGAAACCCTTACTCTGGTTTCTCAGTCTGTTTCCTAGTGCCGGTTTGAAGTGCCTGCCGTTTTCACTGTAAAACCGAGTTGGAGCTTGTACCTCCCCATATATATGTATGGAGTGGAGTTGGCAACTGAAAAGAAACTTTGTGTTCCCTTCAAGCTAGGTGAAGGACGGATTTCACACACACTTATCTCTCAGAACTGAGCATGTGGAGAGACGTTCGTTCATCCAGCACAAGGGAACGGGTTGCAGGAGAAACCCTTACTCTGGTTTCTCAGTCTGTTTCCTAGTGCCGGTTTGAAGTGCCTGCCGTTTTCACTGTAAAACCGAGTTGGAGCTTCTACCTCCCCATATATATGTATGGAGTGGAGTTGGCAACTGAAAAGAAACTTTGTGTTCCCTTCAAGCTAGGTGAAGGACGGCTTTCACACACACTTATCTCTCAGAACTGAGCATGTGGAGAGACGTTCGTTCATCCAGCACAAAGGGAACGGGTTGCAGGAGAAACCCTTACTCTGGTTTCTCAGTCTGTTTCCTAGTGCCGGTTTGAAGTGCCTGCCGTTTTCACTGTAAAACCGAGTTGGAGCTTGTACCTCCCCATATATATGTATGGATTGGAGTTGGCAATTGAAAAGAAACTTTGTGTTCCCTTCAAGCTAGGTGAAGGACGGCTTTCACACACACTTATCTCTCAGAACTGAGCATGTGGAGAGACGTTCGTTCATCCAGCACAAAGGGAACGGGTTGCAGGAGAAACCCTTACTCTGGTTTCTCAGTCTGTTTCCTAGTGCCGGTTTGAAGTGCCTGCCGTTTTCACTGTAAAACCGAGTTGGAGCTTGTACCTCCCCATATATATGTATGGAGTGGAGTTGGCAACTGAAAAGAAACTTTGTGTTCCCTTCAAGCTAGGTGAAGGACGGCTTTCACACACACTTATCTCTCAGAACTGAGCATGTGGAGAGACGTTCGTTCATCCAGCACAAAGGGAACGGGTTGCAGGAGAAACCCTTACTCTGGTTTCTCAGTCTGTTTCCTAGTGCCGGTTTGAAGTGCCTGCCGTTTTCACTGTAAAACTGAGTTGGAGCTTGTTCCTCCCCATATATATGTATGGAGTGGAGTTGGCAACTGAAAAGAAACTTTGTGTTCCCTTCAAGCTAGGTGAAGGACGGCTTTCACACACACTTATCTCTCAGAACTGAGCATGTGGAGAGACGTTCGTTCATCCAGCACAAAGGGAACGGGTTGCAGGAGAAACCCTTACTCTGGTTTCTCAGTCTGTTTCCTAGTGCCGGTTTGAAGTGCCTGCCGTTTTCACTGTAAAACCGAGTTGGAGCTTGTACCTCCCCATATATATGTATGGAGTGGAGTTGGCAACTGAAAAGAAACTTTGTGTTCCCTTCAAGCTAGGTGAAGGACGGCTTTCACACACACTTATCTCTCAGAACTGAGCATGTGGAGAGACGTTCGTTCATCCAGCACAAAGGGAACGGGTTGCAGGAGAAACCCTTACTCTGGTTTCTCAGTCTGTTTCCTAGTGCCGGTTTGAAGTGCCTGCCGTTTTCACTGTAAAACCGAGTTGGAGCTTGTACCTCCCCATATATATGTATGGAGTGGATTTGGCAACTGAAAAGAAACTTTGTGTTCCCTTCAAGCTAGGTGAAGGACGGCTTTCACACACACTTATCTCTCAGAACTGAGCATGTGGAGAGACGTTCGTTCATCCAGCACAAAGGGAACGGGTTGCAGGAGAAACCCTTACTCTGGTTTCTCAGTCTGTTTCCTAGTGCCGGTTTGAAGTGCCTGCCGTTTTCACTGTAAAACCGAGTTGGAGCTTGTACCTCCCCATATATATGTATGGATTGGAGTTGGCAACTGAAAAGAAACTTTGTGTTCCCTTCAAGCTAGGTGAAGGACGGCTTTCACACACACTTATCTCTCAGAACTGAGCATGTGGAGAGACGTTCGTTCATCCAGCACAAAGGGAACGGGTTGCAGGAGAAACCCTTACTCTGGTTTCTCAGTCTGTTTCCTAGTGCCGGTTTGAAGTGCCTGCCGTTTTCACTGTAAAACCGAGTTGGAGCTTCTACCTCCCCATATATATGTATGGAGTGGAGTTGGCAACTGAAAAGAAACTTTGTGTTCCCTTCAAGCTAGGTGAAGGACGGCTTTCACACACACTTATCTCTCAGAACTGAGCATGTGGAGAGACGTTCGTTCATCCAGCACAAAGGGAACGGGTTGCAGGAGAAACCCTTACTCTGGTTTCTCAGTCTGTTTCCTAGTGCCGGTTTGAAGTGCCTGCCGTTTTCACTGTAAAACCGAGTTGGAGCTCGTACCTCCCCATATATATGTATGGAGTGGAGTTGGCAACTGAAAAGAAACTTTGTGTTCCCTTCAAGCTAGGTGAAGGACGGCTTTCACACACACTTATCTCTCAGAACTGAGCATGTGGAGAGACGTTCGTTCATCCAGCACAAAGGGAACGGGTTGCAGGAGAAACCCTTACTCTGGTTTCTCAGTCTGTTTCCTAGTGCCGGTTTGAAGTGCCTGCCGTTTTCACTGTAAAACCGAGTTGGAGCTTGTACCTCCCCATATATATGTATGGAGTGGAGTTGGCAACTGAAAAGAAACTTTGTGTTCCCTTCAAGCTAGGTGAAGGACGGCTTTCACACACACTTATCTCTCAGAACTGAGCATGTGGAGAGACGTTCGTTCATCCAGCACAAAAGGAACGGGTTGCAGGAGAAACCCTTACTCTGGTTTCTCAGTCTGTTTCCTAGTGCCGGTTTGAAGTGCCTGCCGTTTTCACTGTAAAACCGAGTTGGAGCTTGTACCTCCCCATATATATGTATGGAGTGGAGTTGGCAACTGAAAAGAAACTTTGTGTTCCCTTCAAGCTAGGTGAAGGACGGCTTTCACACACACTTATCTCTCAGAACTGAGCATGTGGAGAGACGTTCGTTCATCCAGCACAAGGGAACGGGTTGCAGGAGAAACCCTTACTCTGGTTTCTCAGTCTGTTTCCTAGTGCCGGTTTGAAGTGCCTGCCGTTTTCACTGTAAAACCGAGTTGGAGCTTGTACCTCCCCATATATATGTATGGAGTGGAGTTGGCAACTGAAAAGAAACTTTGTGTTCCCTTCAAGCTAGGTGAAGGACGGCTTTCACACACACTTATCTCTCAGAACTGAGCATGTGGAGAGACGTTCGTTCATCCAGCACAAAGGGAACGGGTTGCAGGAGAAACCCTTACTCTGGTTTCTCAGTCTGTTTCCTAGTGCCGGTTTGAAGTGCCTGCCGTTTTCACTGTAAAACCGAGTTGGAGCTTGTACCTCCCCATATATATGTATGGAGTGGAGTTGGCAAGTGAAAAGAAACTTTGTGTTCCCTTCAAGCTAGGTGAAGGACGGCTTTCACACACACTTATCTCTCAGAACTGAGCATGTGGAGAGACGTTCGTTCATCCAGCACAAAGGGAACGGGTTGCAGGAGAAACCCTTACTCTGGTTTCTCAGTCTGTTTCCTAGTGCCGGTTTGAAGTGCCTGCCGTTTTCACTGTAAAACCGAGTTGGAGCTTGTACCTCCCCATATATATGTATGGAGTGGAGTTGGCAAGTGAAAAGAAACTTTGTGTTCCCTTCAAGCTAGGTGAAGGACGGCTTTCACACACACTTATCTCTCAGAACTGAGCATGTGGAGAGACGTTCGTTCATCCAGCACAAAGGGAACGGGTTGCAGGAGAAACCCTTACTCTGGTTTCTCAGTCTGTTTCCTAGTGCCGGTTTGAAGTGCCTGCCGTTTTCACTGTAAAACCGAGTTGGAGCTTGTACCTCCCCATATATATGTATGGAGTGGAGTTGGCAACTGAAAAGAAACTTTGTGTTCCCTTCAAGCTAGGTGAAGGACGGCTTTCACACACACTTATCTCTCAGAACTGAGCATGTGGAGAGACGTTCGTTCATCCAGCACAAAAGGAACAGGTTGCAGGAGAAACCCTTACTCTGGTTTCTCAGTCTGTTTCCTAGTGCCGGTTTGAAGTGCCTGCCGTTTTCACTGTAAAACCGAGTTGGAGCTTGTACCTCCCCATATATATGTATGGAGTGGAGTTGGCAACTGAAAAGAAACTTTGTGTTCCCTTCAAGCTAGGTGAAGGACGGATTTCACACACACTTATCTCTCAGAACTGAGCATGTGGAGAGACGTTCGTTCATCCAGCACAAGGGAACGGGTTGCAGGAGAAACCCTTACTCTGGTTTCTCAGTCTGTTTCCTAGTGCCGGTTTGAAGTGCCTGCCGTTTTCACTGTAAAACCGAGTTGGAGCTTCTACCTCCCCATATATATGTATGGAGTGGAGTTGGCAACTGAAAAGAAACTTTGTGTTCCCTTCAAGCTAGGTGAAGGACGGCTTTCACACACACTTATCTCTCAGAACTGAGCATGTGGAGAGACGTTCGTTCATCCAGCACAAAGGGAACGGGTTGCAGGAGAAACCCTTACTCTGGTTTCTCAGTCTGTTTCCTAGTGCCGGTTTGAAGTGCCTGCCGTTTTCACTGTAAAACCGAGTTGGAGCTTCTACCTCCCCATATATATGTATGGAGTGGAGTTGGCAACTGAAAAGAAACTTTGTGTTCCCTTCAAGCTAGGTGAAGGACGGCTTTCACACACACTTATCTCTCAGAACTGAGCATGTGGAGAGACGTTCGTTCATCCAGCACAAAGGGAACGGGTTGCAGGAGAAACCCTTACTCTGGTTTCTCAGTCTGTTTCCTAGTGCCGGTTTGAAGTGCCTGCCGTTTTCACTGTAAAACCGAGTTGGAGCTTGTACCTCCCCATATATATGTATGGAGTGGAGTTGGCAACTGAAAAGAAACTTTGTGTTCCCTTCAAGCTAGGTGAAGGACGGCTTTCACACACACTTATCTCTCAGAACTGAGCATGTGGAGAGACGTTCGTTCATCCAGCACAAAGGGAACGGGTTGCAGGAGAAACCCTTACTCTGGTTTCTCAGTCTGTTTCCTAGTGCCGGTTTGAAGTGCCTGCCGTTTTCACTGTAAAACCGAGTTGGAGCTAGTACCTCCCCATATATATGTATGGAGTGGAGTTGGCAACTGAAAAGAAACTTTGTGTTCCCTTCAAGCTAGGTGAAGGACGGCTTTCACACACACTTATCTCTCAGAACTGAGCATGTGGAGAGACGTTCGTTCATCCAGCACAAAGGGAACGGGTTGCAGGAGAAACCATTACTCTGGTTTCTCAGTCTGTTTCCTAGTGCCGGTTTGAAGTGCCTGCCGTTTTCACTGTAAAACCGAGTTGGAGCTTCTACCTCCCCATATATATGTATGGAGTGGAGTTGGCAACTGAAAAGAAACTTTGTGTTCCCTTCAAGCTAGGTGAAGGACGGCTTTCACACACACTTATCTCTCAGAACTGAGCATGTGGAGAGACGTTCGTTCATCCAGCACAAAGGGAACGGGTTGCAGGAGAAACCCTTACTCTGGTTTCTCAGTCTGTTTCCTAGTGCCGGTTTGAAGTGCCTGCCGTTTTCACTGTAAAACCGAGTTGGAGCTTCTACCTCCCCATATATATGTATGGAGTGGAGTTGGCAACTGAAAAGAAACTTTGTGTTCCCTTCAAGCTAGGTGAAGGACGGCTTTCACACACACTTATCTCTCAGAACTGAGCATGTGGAGAGACGTTCGTTCATCCAGCACAAAGGGAACGGGTTGCAGGAGAAACCCTTACTCTGGTTTCTCAGTCTGTTTCCTAGTGCCGGTTTGAAGTGCCTGCCGTTTTCACTGTAAAACCGAGTTGGAGCTTGTACCTCCCCATATATATGTATGGAGTGGAGTTGGCAACTGAAAAGAAACTTTGTGTTCCCTTCAAGCTAGGTGAAGGACGGCTTTCACACACACTTATCTCTCAGAACTGAGCATGTGGGAGACGTTCGTTCATCCAGCACAAAGGGAACGGGTTGCAGGAGAAACCCTTACTCTGGTTTCTCAGTCTGTTTCCTAGTGCCGGTTTGCAGTGCCTGCCGTTTTCACTGTAAAACCGAGTTGGAGCTCGTACCTCCCCATATATATGTATGGAGTGGAGTTTGCAACTGAAAAGAAACTTTGTGTTCCCTTCAAGCTAGGTGAAGGACGGCTTTCACACTCACTTATCTCTCAGAACTGAGCATGTGGAGAGACGTTCGTTCATCCAGCACAAAGGGAACGGGTTGTAGGAGAAACCCTTACTCTGGTTTCTCAGTCTGGTTCCTAGTGCCGGTTTGAAGTGCCTGCCGTTTTCCCTGTAAAACCGAGTTGGAGCTTGTACCTCTCCATATATATGTATGGTGTGGATTTTGCAACTGAAAAGAAACATTGTGTTCCCTTCAAGCTAGGTGAAGAACGGCTTTCACACACACTTATCTCTCAGAACTGAGCATGTGGAGAGACGTTCGTTCATCCAGCACAAAGGGAACGGGTTGCAGGAGAAACCCTTACTCTGGTTTCTCAGTCTGTTTCCTAGTGCCGGTTTGAAGTGCCTGCCGTTTTCACTGTAAAACCGAGTTGGAGCTCGTACCTCCCCATATATATGTATGGAGTGGAGTTTGCAACTGAAAAGAAACTTTGTGTTCCCTTCAAGCTAGGTGAAGGACGGCTTTCACACACACTTATTTCTCAGAACTGAGTATGTGGAGAGACGTTCGTTCATCCAGCACAAAGGGAACGGGTTGCAGGAGAAACCCTTACTCTGGTTTCTCAGTCTGTTTCCTAGTGCCGGTTTGAAGTGCCTGCCGTTTTCACTGTAAAACCGAGTTGGAGCTTGTACCTCCCCATATATATGTATGGAGTGGAGTTGGCAACTGAAAAGAAAATTTGTGTTCCCTTCAAGCTAGGTGAAGGACGGCTTTCACACACACTTATCTCTCAGAACTGAGCATGTGGAGAGACGTTCGTTCATCCAGCACAAAGGGAACGGGTTGCAGGAGAAACCCTTACTCTGGTTTATCAGTCTGTTTCCTAGTGCCGGTTTGAAGTGCCTGCCGTTTTCACTATAAAACCGAGTTGGAGCTTGTACCTCCCCATATATATGTATGGAGTGGAGTTGGCAACTGAAAAGAAACTTTGTGTTCCCTTCAAGCTAGGTGAAGGACGGCTTTCACACACACTTATCTCTCAGAACTGAGCATGTGGAGAGACGTTCGTTCATCCAGCACAAAGGGAACGGGTTGCAGGAGAAACCCTTACTCTGGTTTCTCAGTCTGTTTCCTAGTGCCGGTTTGAAGTGCCTGCCGTTTTCACTGTAAAACCGAGTTGGAGCTTGTACCTCCCCATATATATGTATGGAGTGGAGTTGGCAACTGAAAAGAAAGTTTGTGTTCCCTTCAAGCTAGGTGAAGGACGGCTTTCACACACATTTATCTCTCAGAACTGAGCATGTGGAGAGACGTTCGTTCATCCAGCACAAAGGGAACGGGTTGCAGGAGAAACCCTTACTCTGGTTTCTCAGTCTGTTTCCTAGTGCCGGTTTGAAGTGCCTGCCGTTTTCACTGTAAAACTGAGTTGGAGCTTGTACCTCCCCATATATATGTATGGAGTGGAGTTGGCAACTGAAAAGAAACTTTGTGTTCCCTTCAAGCTAGGTGAAGGACGGCTTTCACACACACTTATCTCTCAGAACTGAGCATGTGGAGAGACGTTCGTTCATCCAGCACAAAGGGAACGGGTTGCAGGAGAAACCCTTACTCTGGTTTCTCAGTCTGTTTCCTAGTGCCGGTTTGAAGTGCCTGCCGTTTTCACTGTAAAACCGAGTTGGAGCTTGTACCTCCCCATATATATGTATGGAGTGGATTTGGCAACTGAAAAGAAACTTTGTGTTCCCTTCAAGCTAGGTGAAGGACGGCTTTCACACACACTTATCTCTCAGAACTGAGCATGTGGAGAGACGTTCGTTCATCCAGCACAAAGGGAACGGGTTGCAGGAGAAACCCTTTCTCTGGTTTCTCAGTCTGTTTCCTAGTGCCGGTTTGAAGTGCCTGCCGTTTTCACTGTAAAACCGAGTTGGAGCTTGTACCTCCCCATATATATGTATGGAGTGGAGTTGGCAACTGAAAAGAAACTTTGTGTTCCCTTCAAGCTAGGTGAAGGACGGCTTTCACACACAGTTATCTCTCAGGACTGAGCATGTGGAGAGACGTTCGTTCATCCAGCACAAAGGGAACGGGTTGCAGGAGAAACCCTTACTCTGGTTTCTCAGTCTGTTTCCTAGTGCCGGTTTGAAGTGCCTGCCGTTTTCCCTGTAAAACCGAGTTGGAGCTTGTACCTCTCCATATATATGTATGGAGTGGATTTTGCAACTGAAAAGAAACATTGTGTTCCCTTCAAGCTAGGTGAAGAACGGCTTTCACACACACTTATCTCTCAGAACTGAGCATGTGGAGAGACGTTCGTTCATCCAGCACAAAGGGAACGGGTTGCAGGAGAAACCCTTACTCTGGTTTCTCAGTCTGTTTCCTAGTGCCGGTTTGAAGTGCCTTTCGTTTTCACTGTAAAACCGAGTTGGAGCTCGTACCTCCCCATATATATGTATGGAGTGGAGTTGGCAACTGAAAAGAATCTTTGTGTTCCCTTCAAGCTAGGTGAAGGACGGCTTTCACACACACTTATCTCTCAGAACTGAGCATGTGGAGAGACGTTCGTTCATCCAGCACAAAGGGAACGGGTTGCAGGAGAAACCCTTACTCTGGTTTCTCAGTCTGTTTCCTAGTGCCGGTTTGAAGTGCCTGCCGTTTTCACTGTAAAACCGAGTTGGAGCTTGTACCTCCCCATATATATGTATGGAGTGGAGTTGGCAACTGAAAAGAAAATTTGTGTTCCCTTCAAGCTAGGTGAAGGACGGCTTTCACACACACTTATCTCTCAGAACTGAGCATGTGGAGAGACGTTCGTTCATCCAGCACAAAGGGAACGGGTTGCAGGAGAAACCCTTACTCTGGTTTATCAGTCTGTTTCCTAGTGCCGGTTTGAAGTGCCTGCCGTTTTCACTATAAAACCGAGTTGGAGCTTGTACCTCCCCAT
Source organism: Vicugna pacos (assembly GCF_048564905.1). NCBI lineage: Eukaryota > Metazoa > Chordata > Mammalia > Artiodactyla > Camelidae > Vicugna > Vicugna pacos. The sequence continues at coordinate 2,368,474 of NC_133008.1, read as the reverse complement.
ATATATGTATGGAGTGGAGTTGGCAACTGAAAAGAAACTTTGTGTTCCCTTCAAGCTAGGTGAAGGACGGCTTTCACACACACTTATCTCTCAGAACTGAGCATGTGGAGAGACGTTCGTTCATCCAGCACAAAGGGAACGGGTTGCAGGAGAAACCCTTACTCTGGTTTCTCAGTCTGTTTCCTAGTGCCGGTTTGAAGTGCCTGCCGTTTTCACTGTAAAACCGAGTTGGAGCTTGTACCTCCCCATATATATGTATGGAGTGGAGTTGGCAACTGAAAACAAAGTTTGTGTTCCCTTCAAGCTAGGTGAAGGACGGCTTTCACACACATTTATCTCTCAGAACTGAGCATGTGGAGAGACGTTCGTTCATCCAGCACAAAGGGAACGGGTTGCAGGAGAAACCCTTACTCTGGTTTCTCAGTCTGTTTCCTAGTGCCGGTTTGAAGTGCCTGCCGTTTTCACTGTAAAACTGAGTTGGAGCTTGTACCTCCCCATATATATGTATGGAGTGGAGTTGGCAACTGAAAAGAAACTTTGTGTTCCCTTCAAGCTAGGTGAAGGACGGCTTTCACACACACTTATCTCTCAGAACTGAGCATGTGGAGAGACGTTCGTTCATCCAGCACAAAGGGAACGGGTTGCAGGAGAAACCCTTACTCTGGTTTCTCAGTCTGTTTCCTAGTGCCGGTTTGAAGTGCCTGCCGTTTTCACTGTAAAACCGAGTTGGAGCTTGTACCTCCCCATATATATGTATGGAGTGGATTTGGCAACTGAAAAGAAACTTTGTGTTCCCTTCAAGCTAGGTGAAGGACGGCTTTCACACACACTTATCTCTCAGAACTGAGCATGTGGAGAGACGTTCGTTCATCCAGCACAAAGGGAACGGGTTGCAGGAGAAACCCTTTCTCTGGTTTCTCAGTCTGTTTCCTAGTGCCGGTTTGAAGTGCCTGCCGTTTTCACTGTAAAACCGAGTTGGAGCTTGTACCTCCCCATATATATGTATGGAGTGGAGTTGGCAACTGAAAAGAAACTTTGTGTTCCCTTCAAGCTAGGTGAAGGACGGCTTTCACACACAGTTATCTCTCAGGACTGAGCATGTGGAGAGACGTTCGTTCATCCAGCACAAAGGGAACGGGTTGCAGGAGAAACCCTTACTCTGGTTTCTCAGTCTGTTTCCTAGTGCCGGTTTGAAGTGCCTGCCGTTTTCCCTGTAAAACCGAGTTGGAGCTTGTACCTCTCCATATATATGTATGGAGTGGATTTTGCAACTGAAAAGAAACATTGTGTTCCCTTCAAGCTAGGTGAAGAACGGCTTTCACACACACTTATCTCTCAGAACTGAGCATGTGGAGAGACGTTCGTTCATCCAGCACAAAGGGAACGGGTTGCAGGAGAAACCCTTACTCTGGTTTCTCAGTCTGTTTCCTAGTGCCGGTTTGAAGTGCCTTTCGTTTTCACTGTAAAACCGAGTTGGAGCTCGTACCTCCCCATATATATGTATGGAGTGGAGTTGGCAACTGAAAAGAATCTTTGTGTTCCCTTCAAGCTAGGTGAAGGACGGCTTTCACACACACTTATCTCTCAGAACTGAGCATGTGGAGAGACGTTCGTTCATCCAGCACAAAGGGAACGGGTTGCAGGAGAAACCCTTACTCTGGTTTCTCAGTCTGTTTCCTAGTGCCGGTTTGAAGTGCCTGCCGTTTTCACTGTAAAACCGAGTTGGAGCTTGTACCTCCCCATATATATGTATGGAGTGGAGTTGGCAACTGAAAAGAAACTTTGTGTTCCCTTCAAGCTAGGTGAAGGACGGCTTTCACACACACTTATCTCTCAGAACTGAGCATGTGGAGAGACGTTCGTTCATCCAGCACAAAGGGAACGGGTTGCAGGAGAAACCCTTACTCTGGTTTCTCAGTCTGTTTCCTAGTGCCGGTTTGAAGTGCCTGCCGTTTTCACTGTAAAACCGAGTTGGAGCTTGTACCTCCCCATATATATGTATGGAGTGGAGTTGGCAACTGAAAAGAAACTTTGTGTTCCCTTCAAGCTAGGTGAAGGACGGCTTTCACACACACTTATCTCTCAGAACTGAGCATGTGGAGAGACGTTCGTTCATCCAGCACAAAGGGAACGGGTTGCAGGAGAAACCCTTACTCTGGTTTCTCAGTCTGTTTCCTAGTGCCGGTTTGAAGTGCCTGCCGTTTTCACTGTAAAACCGAGTTGGAGCTTGTACCTCCCCATATATATGTATGGAGTGGATTTGGCAACTGAAAAGAAACTTTGTGTTCCCTTCAAGCTAGGTGAAGGACGGCTTTCACACACACTTATCTCTCAGAACTGAGCATGTGGAGAGACGTTCGTTCATCCAGCACAAAGGGAACGGGTTGCAGGAGAAACCCTTACTCTGGTTTCTCAGTCTGTTTCCTAGTGCCGGTTTGAAGTGCCTGCCGTTTTCACTGTAAAACCGAGTTGGAGCTCGTACCTCCCCATATATATGTATGGAGTGGAGTTTGCAACTGAAAAGAAACTTTGTGTTCCCTTCAAGCTAGGTGAAGGACGGCTTTCACACACACTTATCTCTCAGAACTGAGCATGTGGAGAGACGTTCATTCATCCAGCACAAAGGGAACGGGTTGCAGGAGAAACCCTTACTCTGGTTTCTCAGTCTGTTTCCTAGTGCCGGTTTGAAGTGCCTGCCGTTTTCACTGTAAAACCGAGTTGGAGCTTGTACCTCCCCATATATATGTATGGAGTGGAGTTGGCAACTGAAAAGAAACTTTGTGTTCCCTTCAAGCTAGGTGAAGGACGGCTTTCACACACACTTATCTCTCAGAACTGAGCATGTGGGGAGACGTTCGTTCATCCAGCACAAAGGGAACGGGTTGCAGGAGAAACCCTTACTCTGGTTTCTCAGTCTGTTTCCTAGTGCCGGTTTGAAGTGCCTGCCGTTTTCACTGTAAAACCGAGTTGGAGCTTGTACCTCCCCATATATATGTATGGAGTGGAGTTGGCAACTGAAAAGAAACTTTGTGTTCCCTTCAAGCTAGGTGAAGGACGGCTTTCACACACACTTATCTCTCAGAACTGAGCATGTGGGGAGACGTTCGTTCATCCAGCACAAAGGGAACGGGTTGCAGGAGAAACCCTTACTCTGGTTTCTCAGTCTGTTTCCTAGTGCCGGTTTGAAGTGCCTGCCGTTTTCACTGTAAAACCGAGTTGGAGCTTCTACCTCCCCATATATATGTATGGAGTGGAGTTGGCAACTGAAAAGAAACTTTGTGTTCCCTTCAAGCTAGGTGAAGGACGGCTTTCACACACACTTATCTCTCAGAACTGAGCATGTGGAGAGACGTTCGTTCATCCAGCACAAAGGGAACGGGTTGCAGGAGAAACCCTTACTCTGGTTTCTCAGTCTGTTTCCTAGTGCCGGTTTGAAGTGCCTGCCGTTTTCACTGTAATACTGAGTTGGAGCTTGTTCCTCCCCATATATATGTATGGAGTGGTGTTGGCAACTGAAAAGAAACTTTGTGTTCCCTTCAAGCTAGGTGAAGGACGGCTTTCACACACACTTATCTCTCAGAACTGAGCATGTGGAGAGACGTTCGTTCATCCAGCACAAAGGGAACGGGTTGCAGGAGAAACCCTTACTCTGGTTTCTCAGTCTGTTTCCTAGTGCCGGTTTGAAGTGCCTGCCGTTTTCACTGTAAAACCGAGTTGGAGCTCGTACCTCCCCATATATATGTATGGAGTGGAGTTGGCAACTGAAAAGAAACTTTGTGTTCCCTTCAAGCTAGGTGAAGGACGGCTTTCACACACACTTATCTCTCAGAACTGAGCATGTGGAGAGACGTTCGTTCATCCAGCACAAAGGGAACGGGTTGCAGGAGAAACCCTTACTCTGGTTTCTCAGTCTGTTTCCTAGTGCCGGTTTGAAGTGCCTGCCGTTTTCACTGTAAAACCGAGTTGGAGCTTGTACCTCCCCATATATATGTATGGAGTGGAGTTGGCAACTGAAAAGAAACTTTGTGTTCCCTTCAAGCTAGGTGAAGGACGGCTTTCACACACACTTATCTCTCAGAACTGAGCATGTGGAGAGACGTTCGTTCATCCAGCACAAAGGGAACGGGTTGCAGGAGAAACCCTTACTCTGGTTTCTCAGTCTGTTTCCTAGTGCCGGTTTGAAGTGCCTGCCGTTTTCACTGTAAAACCGAGTTGGAGCTCGTACCTCCCCATATATATGTATGGAGTGGAGTTGGCAACTGAAAAGAAACTTTGTGTTCCCTTCAAGCTAGGTGAAGGACGGCTTTCACACACACTTATCTCTCAGAACTGAGCATGTGGAGAGACGTTCGTTCATCCAGCACAAAGGGAACGGGTTGCAGGAGAAACCCTTACTCTGGTTTCTCAGTCTGTTTCCTAGTGCCGGTTTGAAGTGCCTGCCGTTTTCACTGTAAAACCGAGTTGGAGCTTGTACCTCCCCATATATATGTATGGAGTGGAGTTGGCAACTGAAAAGAAACTTTGTGTTCCCTTCAAGCTAGGTGAAGGACGGCTTTCACACACACTTATCTCTCAGAACTGAGCATGTGGAGAGACGTTCGTTCATCCAGCACAAAGGGAACGGGTTGCAGGAGAAACCCTTACTCTGGTTTCTCAGTCTGTTTCCTAGTGCCGGTTTGAAGTGCCTGCCGTTTTCACTGTAAAACCGAGTTGGAGCTCGTACCTCCCCATATATATGTATGGAGTGGAGTTGGCAACTGAAAAGAAACTTTGTGTTCCCTTCAAGCTAGGTGAAGGACGGCTTTCACACACACTTATCTCTCAGAACTGAGCATGTGGAGAGACGTTCGTTCATCCAGCACAAGGGAACGGGTTGCAGGAGAAACCCTTACTCTGGTTTCTCAGTCTGTTTCCTAGTGCCGGTTTGAAGTGCCTGCCGTTTTCACTGTAAAACCGAGTTGGAGCTTGTACCTCCCCATATATATGTATGGAGTGGAGTTGGCAACTGAAAAGAAACTTTGTGTTCCCTTCAAGCTAGGTGAAGGACGGCTTTCACACACACTTATCTCTCAGAACTGAGCATGTGGAGAGACGTTCGTTCATCCAGCACAAGGGAACGTGTTGCAGGAGAAACCCTTACTCTGGTTTCTCAGTCTGTTTCCTAGTGCCGGTTTGAAGTGCCTGCCGTTTTCACTGTAAAACCGAGTTGGAGCTTGTACCTCCCCATATATATGTATGGAGTGGAGTTGGCAACTGAAAAGAAACTTTGTGTTCCCTTCAAGCTAGGTGAAGGACGGCTTTCACACACACTTATCTCTCAGAACTGAGCATGTGGAGAGACGTTCGTTCATCCAGCACAAAGGGAACGGGTTGCAGGAGAAACCCTTACTCTGGTTTCTCAGTCTGTTTCCTAGTGCCGGTTTGAAGTGCCTGCCGTTTTCACTGTAAAACCGAGTTGGAGCTAGTACCTCCCCATATATATGTATGGAGTGGAGTTGGCAACTGAAAAGAAACTTTGTGTTCCCTTCAAGCTAGGTGAAGGACGGCTTTCACACACACTTATCTCTCAGAACTGAGCATGTGGAGAGACGTTCGTTCATCCAGCACAAAGGGAACGGGTTGCAGGAGAAACCCTTACTCTGGTTTCTCAGTCTGTTTCCTAGTGCCGGTTTGAAGTGCCTGCCGTTTTCACTGTAAAACCGAGTTGGAGCTTGTACCTCCCCATATATATGTATGGAGTGGAGTTGGCAACTGAAAAGAAACTTTGTGTTCCCTTCAAGCTAGGTGAAGGACGGCTTTCACACACACTTATCTCTCAGAACTGAGCATGTGGAGAGACGTTCGTTCATCCAGCACAAAGGGAACGGGTTGCAGGAGAAACCCTTACTCTGGTTTCTCAGTCTGTTTCCTAGTGCCGGTTTGAAGTGCCTGCCGTTTTCACTGTAAAACCGAGTTGGAGCTTGTACCTCCCCATATATATGTATGGATTGGAGTTGGCAATTGAAAAGAAACTTTGTGTTCCCTTCAAGCTAGGTGAAGGACGGCTTTCACACACACTTATCTCTCAGAACTGAGCATGTGGAGAGACGTTCGTTCATCCAGCACAAAGGGAACGGGTTGCAGGAGAAACCCTTACTCTGGTTTCTCAGTCTGTTTCCTAGTGCCGGTTTGAAGTGCCTGCCGTTTTCACTGTAAAACCGAGTTGGAGCTTGTACCTCCCCATATATATGTATGGAGTGGAGTTGGCAACTGAAAAGAAACTTTGTGTTCCCTTCAAGCTAGGTGAAGGACGGCTTTCACACACACTTATCTCTCAGAACTGAGCATGTGGAGAGACGTTCGTTCATCCAGCACAAAGGGAACGGGTTGCAGGAGAAACCCTTACTCTGGTTTCTCAGTCTGTTTCCTAGTGCCGGTTTGAAGTGCCTGCCGTTTTCACTGTAAAACTGAGTTGGAGCTTGTTCCTCCCCATATATATGTATGGAGTGGAGTTGGCAACTGAAAAGAAACTTTGTGTTCCCTTCAAGCTAGGTGAAGGACGGCTTTCACACACACTTATCTCTCAGAACTGAGCATGTGGAGAGACGTTCGTTCATCCAGCACAAAGGGAACGGGTTGCAGGAGAAACCCTTACTCTGGTTTCTCAGTCTGTTTCCTAGTGCCGGTTTGAAGTGCCTGCCGTTTTCACTGTAAAACCGAGTTGGAGCTTGTACCTCCCCATATATATGTATGGAGTGGAGTTGGCAACTGAAAAGAAACTTTGTGTTCCCTTCAAGCTAGGTGAAGGACGGCTTTCACACACACTTATCTCTCAGAACTGAGCATGTGGAGAGACGTTCGTTCATCCAGCACAAAGGGAACGGGTTGCAGGAGAAACCCTTACTCTGGTTTCTCAGTCTGTTTCCTAGTGCCGGTTTGAAGTGCCTGCCGTTTTCACTGTAAAACCGAGTTGGAGCTTGTACCTCCCCATATATATGTATGGAGTGGATTTGGCAACTGAAAAGAAACTTTGTGTTCCCTTCAAGCTAGGTGAAGGACGGCTTTCACACACACTTATCTCTCAGAACTGAGCATGTGGAGAGACGTTCGTTCATCCAGCACAAAGGGAACGGGTTGCAGGAGAAACCCTTACTCTGGTTTCTCAGTCTGTTTCCTAGTGCCGGTTTGAAGTGCCTGCCGTTTTCACTGTAAAACCGAGTTGGAGCTTGTACCTCCCCATATATATGTATGGATTGGAGTTGGCAACTGAAAAGAAACTTTGTGTTCCCTTCAAGCTAGGTGAAGGACGGCTTTCACACACACTTATCTCTCAGAACTGAGCATGTGGAGAGACGTTCGTTCATCCAGCACAAAGGGAACGGGTTGCAGGAGAAACCCTTACTCTGGTTTCTCAGTCTGTTTCCTAGTGCCGGTTTGAAGTGCCTGCCGTTTTCACTGTAAAACCGAGTTGGAGCTAGTACCTCCCCATATATATGTATGGAGTGGAGTTGGCAACTGAAAAGAAACTTTGTGTTCCCTTCAAGCTAGGTGAAGGACGGCTTTCACACACACTTATCTCTCAGAACTGAGCATGTGGAGAGACGTTCGTTCATCCAGCACAAAGGGAACGGGTTGCAGGAGAAACCCTTACTCTGGTTTCTCAGTCTGTTTCCTAGTGCCGGTTTGAAGTGCCTGCCGTTTTCACTGTAAAACCGAGTTGGAGCTCGTACCTCCCCATATATATGTATGGAGTGGAGTTGGCAACTGAAAAGAAACTTTGTGTTCCCTTCAAGCTAGGTGAAGGACGGCTTTCACACACACTTATCTCTCAGAACTGAGCATGTGGAGAGACGTTCGTTCATCCAGCACAAAGGGAACGGGTTGCAGGAGAAACCCTTACTCTGGTTTCTCAGTCTGTTTCCTAGTGCCGGTTTGAAGTGCCTGCCGTTTTCACTGTAAAACCGAGTTGGAGCTTGTACCTCCCCATATATATGTATGGAGTGGAGTTGGCAACTGAAAAGAAACTTTGTGTTCCCTTCAAGCTAGGTGAAGGACGGCTTTCACACACACTTATCTCTCAGAACTGAGCATGTGGAGAGACGTTCGTTCATCCAGCACAAAAGGAACGGGTTGCAGGAGAAACCCTTACTCTGGTTTCTCAGTCTGTTTCCTAGTGCCGGTTTGAAGTGCCTGCCGTTTTCACAGTAAAACCGAGTTGGAGCTTGTACCTCCCCATATATATGTATGGAGTGGAGTTGGCAACTGAAAAGAAACTTTGTGTTCCCTTCAAGCTAGGTGAAGGACGGCTTTCACACACACTTATCTCTCAGAACTGAGCATGTGGAGAGACGTTCGTTCATCCAGCACAAGGGAACGGGTTGCAGGAGAAACCCTTACTCTGGTTTCTCAGTCTGTTTCCTAGTGCCGGTTTGAAGTGCCTGCCGTTTTCACTGTAAAACCGAGTTGGAGCTTGTACCTCCCCATATATATGTATGGAGTGGAGTTGGCAACTGAAAAGAAACTTTGTGTTCCCTTCAAGCTAGGTGAAGGACGGCTTTCACACACACTTATCTCTCAGAACTGAGCATGTGGAGAGACGTTCGTTCATCCAGCACAAAGGGAACGGGTTGCAGGAGAAACCCTTACTCTGGTTTCTCAGTCTGTTTCCTAGTGCCGGTTTGAAGTGCCTGCCGTTTTCACTGTAAAACCGAGTTGGAGCTTGTACCTCCCCATATATATGTATGGAGTGGAGTTGGCAACTGAAAAGAAACTTTGTGTTCCCTTCAAGCTAGGTGAAGGACGGCTTTCACACACACTTATCTCTCAGAACTGAGCATGTGGAGAGACGTTCGTTCATCCAGCACAAAGGGAACGGGTTGCAGGAGAAACCCTTACTCTGGTTTCTCAGTCTGTTTCCTAGTGCCGGTTTGAAGTGCCTGCCGTTTTCACTGTAAAACCGAGTTGGAGCTTGTACCTCCCCATATATATGTATGGAGTGGAGTTGGCAACTGAAAAGAAACTTTGTGTTCCCTTCAAGCTAGGTGAAGGACGGCTTTCACACACACTTATCTCTCAGAACTGAGCATGTGGAGAGACGTTCGTTCTTCCAGCACAAAGGGAACGGGTTGCAGGAGAAACCCTTTCTCTGGTTTCTCAGTCTGTTTCCTAGTGCCGGTTTGAAGTGCCTGCCGTTTTCACAGTAAAACCGAGTTGGAGCTTGTACCTCCCCATATATATGTATGGAGTGGAGTTGGCAACTGAAAAGAAACTTTGTGTTCCCTTCAAGCTAGGTGAAGGACGGCATTCACACACACTTATCTCTCAGAACTGAGCATGTGGAGAGACGTTCGTTCATCCAGCACAAAGGGAACGGGTTGCAGGAGAAACCCTTACTCTGGTTTCTCAGTCTGGTTCCTAGTGCCGGTTTGAAGTGCCTGCCGTTTTCCCTGTAAAACCGAGTTGGAGCTTGTACCTCTCCATATATATGTATGGAGTGGATTTTGCAACTGAAAAGAAACATTGTGTTCCCTTCAAGCTAGGTGAAGAACGGCTTTCACACACACTTATCTCTCATAACTGAGCATGTGGACAGACGTTCGTTCATCCAGCACAAAGGGAACGGGTTGCAGGAGAAACCCTTACTCTGGTTTCTCAGTCTGTTTCCTAGTGTCGGTTTGAAGTGCCTGCCGTTTTCACTGTAAAACCGAGTTGGAGCTCTTACCTCCCCATATATATGTATGGAGTGGAGTTTGCAACTGTAAAGAAACTTTGTGTTCCCTTCAAGCTAGGTGAAGGACGGCTTTCACACACACTTATCTCTCAGAACTTATCATGTGGAGAGACGTTCGTTCATCCAGCACAAAGGGAACGGGTTGCAGGAGAAACCCTTACTCTGGTTTCTCAGTCTGTTTCCTAGTGCCGGTTTGAAGTGCCTGCCGTTTTCACTGTAATACTGAGTTGGAGCTTGTTCCTCCCCATATATATGTATGGAGTGGTGTTGGCAACTGAAAAGAAACTTTGTGTTCCCTTCAAGCTAGGTGAAGGACGGCTTTCACACACACTTATCTCTCAGAACTGAGCATGTGGAGAGACGTTCGTTCATCCAGCACAAAGGGAACGGGTTGCAGGAGAAACCCTTACTCTGGTTTCTCAGTCTGTTTCCTAGTGCCGGTTTGAAGTGCCTGCCGTTTTCACTGTAAAACCGAGTTGGAGCTCGTACCTCCCCATATATATGTATGGAGTGGAGTTGGCAACTGAAAAGAAACTTTGTGTTCCCTTCAAGCTAGGTGAAGGACGGCTTTCACACACACTTATCTCTCAGAACTGAGCATGTGGAGAGACGTTCGTTCATCCAGCACAAAGGGAACGGGTTGCAGGAGAAACCCTTACTCTGGTTTCTCAGTCTGTTTCCTAGTGCCGGTTTGAAGTGCCTGCCGTTTTCACTGTAAAACCGAGTTGGAGCTTGTACCTCCCCATATATATGTATGGAGTGGAGTTGGCAACTGAAAAGAAACTTTGTGTTCCCTTCAAGCTAGGTGAAGGACGGCTTTCACACACACTTATCTCTCAGAACTGAGCATGTGGAGAGACGTTCGTTCATCCAGCACAAAGGGAACGGGTTGCAGGAGAAACCCTTACTCTGGTTTCTCAGTCTGTTTCCTAGTGCCGGTTTGAAGTGCCTGCCGTTTTCACTGTAAAACCGAGTTGGAGCTCGTACCTCCCCATATATATGTATGGAGTGGAGTTGGCAACTGAAAAGAAACTTTGTGTTCCCTTCAAGCTAGGTGAAGGACGGCTTTCACACACACTTATCTCTCAGAACTGAGCATGTGGAGAGACGTTCGTTCATCCAGCACAAAGGGAACGGGTTGCAGGAGAAACCCTTACTCTGGTTTCTCAGTCTGTTTCCTAGTGCCGGTTTGAAGTGCCTGCCGTTTTCACTGTAAAACCGAGTTGGAGCTTGTACCTCCCCATATATATGTATGGAGTGGAGTTGGCAACTGAAAAGAAACTTTGTGTTCCCTTCAAGCTAGGTGAAGGACGGCTTTCACACACACTTATCTCTCAGAACTGAGCATGTGGAGAGACGTTCGTTCATCCAGCACAAAGGGAACGGGTTGCAGGAGAAACCCTTACTCTGGTTTCTCAGTCTGTTTCCTAGTGCCGGTTTGAAGTGCCTGCCGTTTTCACTGTAAAACCGAGTTGGAGCTCGTACCTCCCCATATATATGTATGGAGTGGAGTTGGCAACTGAAAAGAAACTTTGTGTTCCCTTCAAGCTAGGTGAAGGACGGCTTTCACACACACTTATCTCTCAGAACTGAGCATGTGGAGAGACGTTCGTTCATCCAGCACAAGGGAACGGGTTGCAGGAGAAACCCTTACTCTGGTTTCTCAGTCTGTTTCCTAGTGCCGGTTTGAAGTGCCTGCCGTTTTCACTGTAAAACCGAGTTGGAGCTTGTACCTCCCCATATATATGTATGGAGTGGAGTTGGCAACTGAAAAGAAACTTTGTGTTCCCTTCAAGCTAGGTGAAGGACGGCTTTCACACACACTTATCTCTCAGAACTGAGCATGTGGAGAGACGTTCGTTCATCCAGCACAAGGGAACGTGTTGCAGGAGAAACCCTTACTCTGGTTTCTCAGTCTGTTTCCTAGTGCCGGTTTGAAGTGCCTGCCGTTTTCACTGTAAAACCGAGTTGGAGCTTGTACCTCCCCATATATATGTATGGAGTGGAGTTGGCAACTGAAAAGAAACTTTGTGTTCCCTTCAAGCTAGGTGAAGGACGGCTTTCACACACACTTATCTCTCAGAACTGAGCATGTGGAGAGACGTTCGTTCATCCAGCACAAAGGGAACGGGTTGCAGGAGAAACCCTTACTCTGGTTTCTCAGTCTGTTTCCTAGTGCCGGTTTGAAGTGCCTGCCGTTTTCACTGTAAAACCGAGTTGGAGCTAGTACCTCCCCATATATATGTATGGAGTGGAGTTGGCAACTGAAAAGAAACTTTGTGTTCCCTTCAAGCTAGGTGAAGGACGGCTTTCACACACACTTATCTCTCAGAACTGAGCATGTGGAGAGACGTTCGTTCATCCAGCACAAAGGGAACGGGTTGCAGGAGAAACCCTTACTCTGGTTTCTCAGTCTGTTTCCTAGTGCCGGTTTGAAGTGCCTGCCGTTTTCACTGTAAAACCGAGTTGGAGCTTGTACCTCCCCATATATATGTATGGAGTGGAGTTGGCAACTGAAAAGAAACTTTGTGTTCCCTTCAAGCTAGGTGAAGGACGGCTTTCACACACACTTATCTCTCAGAACTGAGCATGTGGAGAGACGTTCGTTCATCCAGCACAAAGGGAACGGGTTGCAGGAGAAACCCTTACTCTGGTTTCTCAGTCTGTTTCCTAGTGCCGGTTTGAAGTGCCTGCCGTTTTCACTGTAAAACCGAGTTGGAGCTTGTACCTCCCCATATATATGTATGGATTGGAGTTGGCAATTGAAAAGAAACTTTGTGTTCCCTTCAAGCTAGGTGAAGGACGGCTTTCACACACACTTATCTCTCAGAACTGAGCATGTGGAGAGACGTTCGTTCATCCAGCACAAAGGGAACGGGTTGCAGGAGAAACCCTTACTCTGGTTTCTCAGTCTGTTTCCTAGTGCCGGTTTGAAGTGCCTGCCGTTTTCACTGTAAAACCGAGTTGGAGCTTGTACCTCCCCATATATATGTATGGAGTGGAGTTGGCAACTGAAAAGAAACTTTGTGTTCCCTTCAAGCTAGGTGAAGGACGGCTTTCACACACACTTATCTCTCAGAACTGAGCATGTGGAGAGACGTTCGTTCATCCAGCACAAAGGGAACGGGTTGCAGGAGAAACCCTTACTCTGGTTTCTCAGTCTGTTTCCTAGTGCCGGTTTGAAGTGCCTGCCGTTTTCACTGTAAAACTGAGTTGGAGCTTGTTCCTCCCCATATATATGTATGGAGTGGAGTTGGCAACTGAAAAGAAACTTTGTGTTCCCTTCAAGCTAGGTGAAGGACGGCTTTCACACACACTTATCTCTCAGAACTGAGCATGTGGAGAGACGTTCGTTCATCCAGCACAAAGGGAACGGGTTGCAGGAGAAACCCTTACTCTGGTTTCTCAGTCTGTTTCCTAGTGCCGGTTTGAAGTGCCTGCCGTTTTCACTGTAAAACCGAGTTGGAGCTTGTACCTCCCCATATATATGTATGGAGTGGAGTTGGCAACTGAAAAGAAACTTTGTGTTCCCTTCAAGCTAGGTGAAGGACGGCTTTCACACACACTTATCTCTCAGAACTGAGCATGTGGAGAGACGTTCGTTCATCCAGCACAAAGGGAACGGGTTGCAGGAGAAACCCTTACTCTGGTTTCTCAGTCTGTTTCCTAGTGCCGGTTTGAAGTGCCTGCCGTTTTCACTGTAAAACCGAGTTGGAGCTTGTACCTCCCCATATATATGTATGGAGTGGATTTGGCAACTGAAAAGAAACTTTGTGTTCCCTTCAAGCTAGGTGAAGGACGGCTTTCACACACACTTATCTCTCAGAACTGAGCATGTGGAGAGACGTTCGTTCATCCAGCACAAAGGGAACGGGTTGCAGGAGAAACCCTTACTCTGGTTTCTCAGTCTGTTTCCTAGTGCCGGTTTGAAGTGCCTGCCGTTTTCACTGTAAAACCGAGTTGGAGCTTGTACCTCCCCATATATATGTATGGATTGGAGTTGGCAACTGAAAAGAAACTTTGTGTTCCCTTCAAGCTAGGTGAAGGACGGCTTTCACACACACTTATCTCTCAGAACTGAGCATGTGGAGAGACGTTCGTTCATCCAGCACAAAGGGAACGGGTTGCAGGAGAAACCCTTACTCTGGTTTCTCAGTCTGTTTCCTAGTGCCGGTTTGAAGTGCCTGCCGTTTTCACTGTAAAACCGAGTTGGAGCTAGTACCTCCCCATATATATGTATGGAGTGGAGTTGGCAACTGAAAAGAAACTTTGTGTTCCCTTCAAGCTAGGTGAAGGACGGCTTTCACACACACTTATCTCTCAGAACTGAGCATGTGGAGAGACGTTCGTTCATCCAGCACAAAGGGAACGGGTTGCAGGAGAAACCCTTACTCTGGTTTCTCAGTCTGTTTCCTAGTGCCGGTTTGAAGTGCCTGCCGTTTTCACTGTAAAACCGAGTTGGAGCTCGTACCTCCCCATATATATGTATGGAGTGGAGTTGGCAACTGAAAAGAAACTTTGTGTTCCCTTCAAGCTAGGTGAAGGACGGCTTTCACACACACTTATCTCTCAGAACTGAGCATGTGGAGAGACGTTCGTTCATCCAGCACAAAGGGAACGGGTTGCAGGAGAAACCCTTACTCTGGTTTCTCAGTCTGTTTCCTAGTGCCGGTTTGAAGTGCCTGCCGTTTTCACTGTAAAACCGAGTTGGAGCTTGTACCTCCCCATATATATGTATGGAGTGGAGTTGGCAACTGAAAAGAAACTTTGTGTTCCCTTCAAGCTAGGTGAAGGACGGCTTTCACACACACTTATCTCTCAGAACTGAGCATGTGGAGAGACGTTCGTTCATCCAGCACAAAAGGAACGGGTTGCAGGAGAAACCCTTACTCTGGTTTCTCAGTCTGTTTCCTAGTGCCGGTTTGAAGTGCCTGCCGTTTTCACAGTAAAACCGAGTTGGAGCTTGTACCTCCCCATATATATGTATGGAGTGGAGTTGGCAACTGAAAAGAAACTTTGTGTTCCCTTCAAGCTAGGTGAAGGACGGCTTTCACACACACTTATCTCTCAGAACTGAGCATGTGGAGAGACGTTCGTTCATCCAGCACAAGGGAACGGGTTGCAGGAGAAACCCTTACTCTGGTTTCTCAGTCTGTTTCCTAGTGCCGGTTTGAAGTGCCTGCCGTTTTCACTGTAAAACCGAGTTGGAGCTTGTACCTCCCCATATATATGTATGGAGTGGAGTTGGCAACTGAAAAGAAACTTTGTGTTCCCTTCAAGCTAGGTGAAGGACGGCTTTCACACACACTTATCTCTCAGAACTGAGCATGTGGAGAGACGTTCGTTCATCCAGCACAAAGGGAACGGGTTGCAGGAGAAACCCTTACTCTGGTTTCTCAGTCTGTTTCCTAGTGCCGGTTTGAAGTGCCTGCCGTTTTCACTGTAAAACCGAGTTGGAGCTTGTACCTCCCCATATATATGTATGGAGTGGAGTTGGCAACTGAAAAGAAACTTTGTGTTCCCTTCAAGCTAGGTGAAGGACGGCTTTCACACACACTTATCTCTCAGAACTGAGCATGTGGAGAGACGTTCGTTCATCCAGCACAAAGGGAACGGGTTGCAGGAGAAACCCTTACTCTGGTTTCTCAGTCTGTTTCCTAGTGCCGGTTTGAAGTGCCTGCCGTTTTCACTGTAAAACCGAGTTGGAGCTTGTACCTCCCCATATATATGTATGGAGTGGAGTTGGCAACTGAAAAGAAACTTTGTGTTCCCTTCAAGCTAGGTGAAGGACGGCTTTCACACACACTTATCTCTCAGAACTGAGCATGTGGAGAGACGTTCGTTCTTCCAGCACAAAGGGAACGGGTTGCAGGAGAAACCCTTTCTCTGGTTTCTCAGTCTGTTTCCTAGTGCCGGTTTGAAGTGCCTGCCGTTTTCACAGTAAAACCGAGTTGGAGCTTGTACCTCCCCATATATATGTATGGAGTGGAGTTGGCAACTGAAAAGAAACTTTGTGTTCCCTTCAAGCTAGGTGAAGGACGGCATTCACACACACTTATCTCTCAGAACTGAGCATGTGGAGAGACGTTCGTTCATCCAGCACAAAGGGAACGGGTTGCAGGAGAAACCCTTACTCTGGTTTCTCAGTCTGGTTCCTAGTGCCGGTTTGAAGTGCCTGCCGTTTTCCCTGTAAAACCGAGTTGGAGCTTGTACCTCTCCATATATATGTATGGAGTGGATTTTGCAACTGAAAAGAAACATTGTGTTCCCTTCAAGCTAGGTGAAGAACGGCTTTCACACACACTTATCTCTCATAACTGAGCATGTGGACAGACGTTCGTTCATCCAGCACAAAGGGAACGGGTTGCAGGAGAAACCCTTACTCTGGTTTCTCAGTCTGTTTCCTAGTGTCGGTTTGAAGTGCCTGCCGTTTTCACTGTAAAACCGAGTTGGAGCTCTTACCTCCCCATATATATGTATGGAGTGGAGTTTGCAACTGTAAAGAAACTTTGTGTTCCCTTCAAGCTAGGTGAAGGACGGCTTTCACACACACTTATCTCTCAGAACTGAGCATGTGGAGAGACGTTCGTTCATCCAGCACAAAGGGAACGGGTTGCAGGAGAAACCCTTACTCTGGTTTCTCAGTCTGTTTCCTAGTGCCGGTTTGAAGTGCCTGCCGTTTTCACTGTAAAACCGAGTTGGAGCTTGTACCTCCCCATATATATGTATGGAGTGGAGTTGGCAACTGAAAAGA
Source organism: Vicugna pacos (assembly GCF_048564905.1). Classification (NCBI taxonomy): domain Eukaryota; kingdom Metazoa; phylum Chordata; class Mammalia; order Artiodactyla; family Camelidae; genus Vicugna; species Vicugna pacos. The sequence continues at coordinate 2,352,011 of NC_133008.1, read as the reverse complement.
AACTTTGTGTTCCCTTCAAGCTAGGTGAAGGACGGCTTTCACACACACTTATCTCTCAGAACTTATCATGTGGAGAGACGTTCGTTCATCCAGCACAAAGGGAACGGGTTGCAGGAGTAACCCTTACTCTGGTTTCTCAGTCTGTTTCCTAGTGCCGGTTTGAAGTGCCTGCCGTTTTCACTGTAAAACCGAGTTGGAGCTTGTACCTCCCCATATATATGTATGGAGTGGAGTTGGCAACTGAAAAGAAACTTTGTGTTCCCTTCAAGCTAGGTGAAGGACGGCTTTCACACACACTTATCTCTCAGAACTGAGCATGTGGAGAGACGTTCGTTCATCCAGCACAAAGGGAACGGGTTGCAGGAGAAACCCTTACTCTGCTTTCTCAGTCTGTTTCCTAGTGCCGGTTTGAAGTGCCTGCAGTTTTCACTGTAAAACCGAGTTGGAGCTTGTACCTCCCCATATATATGTATGGAGTGGAGTTGGCAACTGAAAAGAAACTATGTGTTCCCTTCAAGCTAGGTGAAGGACGGCTTTCACACACACTTATCTCTCAGAACTGAGCATGTGGGAGACGTTCGTTCATCCAGCACAAAGGGAACGGGTTGCAGGAGAAACCCTTACTCTGGTTTCTCAGTCTGTTTCCTAGTGCCGGTTTGAAGTGCCTGCCGTTTTCACTGTAAAACCGAGTTGGAGCTCGTACCTCCCCATATATATGTATGGAGTGGAGTTTGCAACTGAAAAGAAACTTTGTGTTCCCTTCAAGCTAGGTGAAGGACGGCTTTCACACTCACTTATCTCTCAGAACTGAGCATGTGGAGAGACGTTCGTTCATCCAGCACAAAGGGAACGGGTTGCAGGAGAAACCCTTACTCTGGTTTCTCAGTCTGGTTCCTAGTGCCGGTTTGAAGTGCCTGCCGTTTTCCCTGTAAAACCGAGTTGGAGCTTGTACCTCTCCATATATATGTATGGTGTGGATTTTGCAACTGAAAAGAAACATTGTGTTCCCTTCAAGCTAGGTGAAGAACGGCTTTCACACACACTTATCTCTCAGAACTGAGCATGTGGAGAGACGTTCGTTCATCCAGCACAAAGGGAACGGGTTGCAGGAGAAACCCTTACTCTGGTTTCTCAGTCTGTTTCCTAGTGCCGGTTTGAAGTGCCTGCCGTTTTCACTGTAAAACCGAGTTGGAGCTCGTACCTCCCCATATATATGTATGGAGTGGAGTTTGCAACTGAAAAGAAACTTTGTGTTCCCTTCAAGCTAGGTGAAGGACGGCTTTCACACACACTTATTTCTCAGAAATGAGTATGTGGAGAGACGTTCGTTCATCCAGCACAAAGGGAACGGGTTGCAGGAGAAACCCTTACTCTGGTTTCTCAGTCTGTTTCCTAGTGCCGGTTTGAAGTGCCTGCCGTTTTCACTGTAAAACCGAGTTGGAGCTTGTACCTCCCCATATATATGTATGGAGTGGAGTTGGCAACTGAAAAGAAACTTTGTGTTCCCTTCAAGCTAGGTGATGGACGGCTTTCACACACACTTATCTCTCAGAACTGAGCATGTGGAGAGACGTTCGTTCATCCAGCACAAAGGGAACGGGTTGCAGGAGAAACCCTTACTCTGGTTTCTCAGTCTGTTTCCTAGTGCCGGTTTGAAGTGCCTGCCGTTTTCACTGTAAAACCGAGTTGGAGCTTGTACCTCCCCATATATATGTATGGAGTGGAGTTGGCAACTGAAAAGAAACTTTGTGTTCCCTTCAAGCTAGGTGAAGGACGGCTTTCACACACACTTATCTCTCAGAACTGAGCATGTGGAGAGACGTTCGTTCATCCAGCACAAAGGGAACGGGTTGCAGGAGAAACCCTTACTCTGGTTTCTCAGTCTGTTTCCTAGTGCCGGTTTGAAGTGCCTGCCGTTTTCACTGTAAAACCGAGTTGGAGCTTGTACCTCCCCATATATATGTATGGAGTGGATTTGGCAACTGAAAAGAAACTTTGTGTTCCCTTCAAGCTAGGTGAAGGACGGCTTTCACACACACTTATCTCTCAGAACTGAGCATGTGGAGAGACGTTCGTTCATCCAGCACAAAGGGAACGGGTTGCAGGAGAAACCCTTTCTCTGGTTTCTCAGTCTGTTTCCTAGTGCCGGTTTGAAGTGCCTGCCGTTTTCACTGTAAAACCGAGTTGGAGCTTGTACCTCCCCATATATATGTATGGAGTGGAGTTGGCAAGTGAAAAGAAACTTTGTGTTCCCTTCAAGCTAGGTGAAGGACGGCTTTCACACACACTTATCTCTCAGAACTGAGCATGTGGAGAGACGTTCGTTCATCCAGCACAAAGGGAACGGGTTGCAGGAGAAACCCTTACTCTGGTTTCTCAGTCTGTTTCCTAGTGCCGGTTTGAAGTGCCTGCCGTTTTCACTGTAAAACCGAGTTGGAGCTTGTACCTCCCCATATATATGTATGGAGTGGAGTTGGCAACTGAAAAGAAACTTTGTGTTCCCTTCAAGCTAGGTGAAGGACGGCTTTCACACACACTTATCTCTCAGAACTGAGCATGTGGAGAGACGTTCGTTCATCCAGCACAAAGGGAACGGGTTGCAGGAGAAACCCTTACTCTGGTTTCTCAGTCTGTTTCCTAGTGCCGGTTTGAAGTGCCTGCCGTTTTCACTGTAAAACCGAGTTGGAGCTTGTACCTCCCCATATATATGTATGGAGTGGAGTTGGCAACTGAAAAGAAACTTTGTGTTCCCTTCAAGCTAGGTGAAGGACGGCTTTCACACACACTTATCTCTCAGAACTGAGCATGTGGAGAGACGTTCGTTCATCCAGCACAAAAGGAACAGGTTGCAGGAGAAACCCTTACTCTGGTTTCTCAGTCTGTTTCCTAGTGCCGGTTTGAAGTGCCTGCCGTTTTCACTGTAAAACCGAGTTGGAGCTTGTACCTCCCCATATATATGTATGGAGTGGAGTTGGCAACTGAAAAGAAACTTTGTGTTCCCTTCAAGCTAGGTGAAGGACGGATTTCACACACACTTATCTCTCAGAACTGAGCATGTGGAGAGACGTTCGTTCATCCAGCACAAGGGAACGGGTTGCAGGAGAAACCCTTACTCTGGTTTCTCAGTCTGTTTCCTAGTGCCGGTTTGAAGTGCCTGCCGTTTTCACTGTAAAACCGAGTTGGAGCTTCTACCTCCCCATATATATGTATGGAGTGGAGTTGGCAACTGAAAAGAAACTTTGTGTTCCCTTCAAGCTAGGTGAAGGACGGCTTTCACACACACTTATCTCTCAGAACTGAGCATGTGGAGAGACGTTCGTTCATCCAGCACAAAGGGAACGGGTTGCAGGAGAAACCCTTACTCTGGTTTCTCAGTCTGTTTCCTAGTGCCGGTTTGAAGTGCCTGCCGTTTTCACTGTAAAACCGAGTTGGAGCTTCTACCTCCCCATATATATGTATGGAGTGGAGTTGGCAACTGAAAAGAAACTTTGTGTTCCCTTCAAGCTAGGTGAAGGACGGCTTTCACACACACTTATCTCTCAGAACTGAGCATGTGGAGAGACGTTCGTTCATCCAGCACAAAGGGAACGGGTTGCAGGAGAAACCCTTACTCTGGTTTCTCAGTCTGTTTCCTAGTGCCGGTTTGAAGTGCCTGCCGTTTTCACTGTAAAACCGAGTTGGAGCTTGTACCTCCCCATATATATGTATGGAGTGGAGTTGGCAACTGAAAAGAAACTTTGTGTTCCCTTCAAGCTAGGTGAAGGACGGCTTTCACACACACTTATCTCTCAGAACTGAGCATGTGGAGAGACGTTCGTTCATCCAGCACAAAGGGAACGGGTTGCAGGAGAAACCCTTACTCTGGTTTCTCAGTCTGTTTCCTAGTGCCGGTTTGAAGTGCCTGCCGTTTTCACTGTAAAACCGAGTTGGAGCTAGTACCTCCCCATATATATGTATGGAGTGGAGTTGGCAACTGAAAAGAAACTTTGTGTTCCCTTCAAGCTAGGTGAAGGACGGCTTTCACACACACTTATCTCTCAGAACTGAGCATGTGGAGAGACGTTCGTTCATCCAGCACAAAGGGAACGGGTTGCAGGAGAAACCATTACTCTGGTTTCTCAGTCTGTTTCCTAGTGCCGGTTTGAAGTGCCTGCCGTTTTCACTGTAAAACCGAGTTGGAGCTTCTACCTCCCCATATATATGTATGGAGTGGAGTTGGCAACTGAAAAGAAACTTTGTGTTCCCTTCAAGCTAGGTGAAGGACGGCTTTCACACACACTTATCTCTCAGAACTGAGCATGTGGAGAGACGTTCGTTCATCCAGCACAAAGGGAACGGGTTGCAGGAGAAACCCTTACTCTGGTTTCTCAGTCTGTTTCCTAGTGCCGGTTTGAAGTGCCTGCCGTTTTCACTGTAAAACCGAGTTGGAGCTTCTACCTCCCCATATATATGTATGGAGTGGAGTTGGCAACTGAAAAGAAACTTTGTGTTCCCTTCAAGCTAGGTGAAGGACGGCTTTCACACACACTTATCTCTCAGAACTGAGCATGTGGAGAGACGTTCGTTCATCCAGCACAAAGGGAACGGGTTGCAGGAGAAACCCTTACTCTAGTTTCTCAGTCTGTTTCCTAGTGCCGGTTTGAAGTGCCTGCCGTTTTCACTGTAAATCTGAGTTGGAGCTTGTTCCTCCCCATATATATGTATGGAGTGGAGTTGGCAACTGAAAAGAAACTTTGTGTTCCCTTCAAGCTAGGTGAAGGACGGCTTTCACACACACTTATCTCTCAGAACTGAGCATGTGGAGAGACGTTCGTTCATCCAGCACAAAGGGAACGGGTTGCAGGAGAAACCCTTACTCTGGTTTCTCAGTCTGTTTCCTAGTGCCGGTTTGAAGTGCCTGCCGTTTTCACTGTAAAACCGAGTTTGAGCTTCTACCTCCCCATATATATGTATGGAGTGGAGTTGGCAACTGAAAAGAAACTTTGTGTTCCCTTCAAGCTAGGTGAAGGACGGCTTTCACACACACTTATCTCTCAGAACTGAGCATGTGGAGAGACGTTCGTTCATCCAGCACAAAGGGAACGGGTTGCAGGAGAAACCCTTACTCTGGTTTCTCAGTCTGTTTCCTAGTGCCGGTTTGAAGTGCCTGCCGTTTTCACTGTAAAACTGAGTTGGAGCTTGTTCCTCCCCATATATATGTATGGAGTGGAGTTGGCAACTGAAAAGAAACTTTGTGTTCCCTTCAAGCTAGGTGCAGGACGGCTTTCACACACACTTATCTCTCAGAACTGAGCATGTGGAGAGACGTTCGTTCATCCAGCACAAAGGGAACGGGTTGCAGGAGAAACCCTTACTCTGGTTTCTCAGTCTGTTTCCTAGTGCCGGTTTGAAGTGCCTGCCGTTTTCACTGTAAAACCGAGTTGGAGCTTGTACCTCCCCATATATATGTATGGATTGGAGTTGGCAACTGAAAAGAAACTTTGTGTTCCCTTCAAGCTAGGTGAAGGACGGCTTTCACACACACTTATCTCTCAGAACTGAGCATGTGGAGAGACGTTCGTTCATCCAGCACAAAGGGAACGGGTTGCAGGAGAAACCCTTACTCTGGTTTCTCAGTCTGTTTCCTAGTGCCGGTTTGAAGTGCCTGCCGTTTTCACTGTAAAACCGAGTTGGAGCTTGTACCTCCCCATATATATGTATGGAGTGGAGTTGGCAACTGAAAAGAAACTTTGTGTTCCCTTCAAGCTAGGTGAAGGACGGCTTTCACACACACTTATCTCTCAGAACTGAGCATGTGGAGAGACGTTCGTTCATCCAGCACAAGGGAACGGGTTGCAGGAGAAACCCTTACTCTGGTTTCTCAGTCTGTTTCCTAGTGCCGGTTTGAAGTGCCTGCCGTTTTCACTGTAAAACTGAGTTGGAGCTTGTTCCTCCCCATATATATGTATGGAGTGGAGTTGGCAACTGAAAAGAAACTTTGTGTTCCCTTCAAGCTAGGTGCAGGACGGCTTTCACACACACTTATCTCTCAGAACTGAGCATGTGGAGAGACGTTCGTTCATCCAGCACAAAGGGAACGGGTTGCAGGAGAAACCCTTACTCTGGTTTCTCAGTCTGTTTCCTAGTGCCGGTTTGAAGTGCCTGCCGTTTTCACTGTAAAACCGAGTTGGAGCTTGTACCTCCCCATATATATGTATGGAGTGGAGTTGGCAACTGAAAAGAAACTTTGTGTTCCCTTCAAGCTAGGTGAAGGACGGCTTTCACACACACTTATCTCTCAGAACTGAGCATGTGGAGAGACGTTCGTTCATCCAGCACAAAAGGAACAGGTTGCAGGAGAAACCCTTACTCTGGTTTCTCAGTCTGTTTCCTAGTGCCGGTTTGAAGTGCCTGCCGTTTTCACTGTAAAACCGAGTTGGAGCTTCTACCTCCCCATATATATGTATGGAGTGGAGTTGGCAACTGAAAAGAAACTTTGTGTTCCCTTCAAGCTAGGTGAAGGACGGCTTTCACACACACTTATCTCTCAGAACTGAGCATGTGGAGAGACGTTCGTTCATCCAGCACAAAGGGAACGGGTTGCAGGAGAAACCCTTACTCTAGTTTCTCAGTCTGTTTCCTAGTGCCGGTTTGAAGTGCCTGCCGTTTTCACTGTAAATCTGAGTTGGAGCTTGTTCCTCCCCATATATATGTATGGAGTGGAGTTGGCAACTGAAAAGAAACTTTGTGTTCCCTTCAAGCTAGGTGAAGGACGGCTTTCACACACACTTATCTCTCAGAACTGAGCATGTGGAGAGACGTTCGTTCATCCAGCACAAAGGGAACGGGTTGCAGGAGAAACCCTTACTCTGGTTTCTCAGTCTGTTTCCTAGTGCCGGTTTGAAGTGCCTGCCGTTTTCACTGTAAAACCGAGTTTGAGCTTCTACCTCCCCATATATATGTATGGAGTGGAGTTGGCAACTGAAAAGAAACTTTGTGTTCCCTTCAAGCTAGGTGAAGGACGGCTTTCACACACACTTATCTCTCAGAACTGAGCATGTGGAGAGACGTTCGTTCATCCAGCACAAAGGGAACGGGTTGCAGGAGAAACCCTTACTCTGGTTTCTCAGTCTGTTTCCTAGTGCCGGTTTGAAGTGCCTGCCGTTTTCACTGTAAAACTGAGTTGGAGCTTGTTCCTCCCCATATATATGTATGGAGTGGAGTTGGCAACTGAAAAGAAACTTTGTGTTCCCTTCAAGCTAGGTGCAGGACGGCTTTCACACACACTTATCTCTCAGAACTGAGCATGTGGAGAGACGTTCGTTCATCCAGCACAAAGGGAACGGGTTGCAGGAGAAACCCTTACTCTGGTTTCTCAGTCTGTTTCCTAGTGCCGGTTTGAAGTGCCTGCCGTTTTCACTGTAAAACCGAGTTGGAGCTTGTACCTCCCCATATATATGTATGGATTGGAGTTGGCAACTGAAAAGAAACTTTGTGTTCCCTTCAAGCTAGGTGAAGGACGGCTTTCACACACACTTATCTCTCAGAACTGAGCATGTGGAGAGACGTTCGTTCATCCAGCACAAAGGGAACGGGTTGCAGGAGAAACCCTTACTCTGGTTTCTCAGTCTGTTTCCTAGTGCCGGTTTGAAGTGCCTGCCGTTTTCACTGTAAAACCGAGTTTGAGCTTCTACCTCCCCATATATATGTATGGAGTGGAGTTGGCAACTGAAAAGAAACTTTGTGTTCCCTTCAAGCTAGGTGAAGGACGGCTTTCACACACACTTATCTCTCAGAACTGAGCATGTGGAGAGACGTTCGTTCATCCAGCACAAGGGAACGGGTTGCAGGAGAAACCCTTACTCTGGTTTCTCAGTCTGTTTCCTAGTGCCGGTTTGAAGTGCCTGCCGTTTTCACTGTAAAACTGAGTTGGAGCTTGTTCCTCCCCATATATATGTATGGAGTGGAGTTGGCAACTGAAAAGAAACTTTGTGTTCCCTTCAAGCTAGGTGCAGGACGGCTTTCACACACACTTATCTCTCAGAACTGAGCATGTGGAGAGACGTTCGTTCATCCAGCACAAAGGGAACGGGTTGCAGGAGAAACCCTTACTCTGGTTTCTCAGTCTGTTTCCTAGTGCCGGTTTGAAGTGCCTGCCGTTTTCACTGTAAAACCGAGTTGGAGCTTGTACCTCCCCATATATATGTATGGAGTGGAGTTGGCAACTGAAAAGAAACTTTGTGTTCCCTTCAAGCTAGGTGAAGGACGGCTTTCACACACACTTATCTCTCAGAACTGAGCATGTGGAGAGACGTTCGTTCATCCAGCACAAAAGGAACAGGTTGCAGGAGAAACCCTTACTCTGGTTTCTCAGTCTGTTTCCTAGTGCCGGTTTGAAGTGCCTGCCGTTTTCACTGTAAAACCGAGTTGGAGCTTGTACCTCCCCATATATATGTATGGAGTGGAGTTGGCAACTGAAAAGAAACTTTGTGTTCCCTTCAAGCTAGGTGAAGGACGGATTTCACACACACTTATCTCTCAGAACTGAGCATGTGGAGAGACGTTCGTTCATCCAGCACAAGGGAACGGGTTGCAGGAGAAACCCTTACTCTGGTTTCTCAGTCTGTTTCCTAGTGCCGGTTTGAAGTGCCTGCCGTTTTCACTGTAAAACCGAGTTGGAGCTTCTACCTCCCCATATATATGTATGGAGTGGAGTTGGCAACTGAAAAGAAACTTTGTGTTCCCTTCAAGCTAGGTGAAGGACGGCTTTCACACACACTTATCTCTCAGAACTGAGCATGTGGAGAGACGTTCGTTCATCCAGCACAAAGGGAACGGGTTGCAGGAGAAACCCTTACTCTGGTTTCTCAGTCTGTTTCCTAGTGCCGGTTTGAAGTGCCTGCCGTTTTCACTGTAAAACCGAGTTGGAGCTTCTACCTCCCCATATATATGTATGGAGTGGAGTTGGCAACTGAAAAGAAACTTTGTGTTCCCTTCAAGCTAGGTGAAGGACGGCTTTCACACACACTTATCTCTCAGAACTGAGCATGTGGAGAGACGTTCGTTCATCCAGCACAAAGGGAACGGGTTGCAGGAGAAACCCTTACTCTGGTTTCTCAGTCTGTTTCCTAGTGCCGGTTTGAAGTGCCTGCCGTTTTCACTGTAAAACCGAGTTGGAGCTTGTACCTCCCCATATATATGTATGGAGTGGATTTGGCAACTGAAAAGAAACTTTGTGTTCCCTTCAAGCTAGGTGAAGGACGGCTTTCACACACACTTATCTCTCAGAACTGAGCATGTGGAGAGACGTTCGTTCATCCAGCACAAAGGGAACGGGTTGCAGGAGAAACCCTTACTCTGTTTTCTCAGTCTGTTTCCTAGTGCCGGTTTGAAGTGCCTGCCGTTTTCACTGTAAAACCGAGTTGGAGCTTCTACCTCCCCATATATATGTATGGAGTGGAGTTGGCAACTGAAAAGAAACTTTGTGTTCCCTTCAAGCTAGGTGAAGGACGGCTTTCACACACACTTATCTCTCAGAACTGAGCATGTGGAGAGACGTTCGTTCATCCAGCACAAAGGGAACGGGTTGCAGGAGAAACCCTTACTCTGGTTTCTCAGTCTGTTTCCTAGTGCCGGTTTGAAGTGCCTGCCGTTTTCACTGTAAAACTGAGTTGGAGCTTGTTCCTCCCCATATATATGTATGGAGTGGAGTTGGCAACTGAAAAGAAACTTTGTGTTCCCTTCAAGCTAGGTGAAGGACGGCTTTCACACACACTTATCTCTCAGAACTGAGCATGTGGAGAGACGTTCGTTCATCCAGCACAAAGGGAACGGGTTGCAGGAGAAACCCTTACTCTGGTTTCTCAGTCTGTTTCCTAGTGCCGGTTTGAAGTGCCTGCCGTTTTCACTGTAAAACCGAGTTGGAGCTTGTTCCTCCCCATATATATGTATGGAGTGGAGTTGGCAACTGAAAAGAAACTTTGTGTTCCCTTCAAGCTAGGTGAAGGACGGCTTTCACACACACTTATCTCTCAGAACTGAGCATGTGGAGAGACGTTCGTTCATCCAGCACAAAGGGAACGGGTTGCAGGAGAAACCCTTACTCTGGTTTCTCAGTCTGTTTCCTAGTGCCGGTTTGAAGTGCCTGCCGTTTTCACTGTAAAACCGAGTTTGAGCTTCTACCTCCCCATATATATGTATGGAGTGGAGTTGGCAACTGAAAAGAAACTTTGTGTTCCCTTCAAGCTAGGTGAAGGACGGCTTTCACACACACTTATCTCTCAGAACTGAGCATGTGGAGAGACGTTCGTTCATCCAGCACAAAGGGAACGGGTTGCAGGAGAAACCCTTACTCTGGTTTCTCAGTCTGTTTCCTAGTGCCGGTTTGAAGTGCCTGCCGTTTTCACTGTAAAACTGAGTTGGAGCTTGTTCCTCCCCATATATATGTATGGAGTGGAGTTGGCAACTGAAAAGAAACTTTGTGTTCCCTTCAAGCTAGGTGCAGGACGGCTTTCACACACACTTATCTCTCAGAACTGAGCATGTGGAGAGACGTTCGTTCATCCAGCACAAAGGGAACGGGTTGCAGGAGAAACCCTTACTCTGGTTTCTCAGTCTGTTTCCTAGTGCCGGTTTGAAGTGCCTGCCGTTTTCACTGTAAAACCGAGTTGGAGCTTGTACCTCCCCATATATATGTATGGATTGGAGTTGGCAACTGAAAAGAAACTTTGTGTTCCCTTCAAGCTAGGTGAAGGACGGCTTTCACACACACTTATCTCTCAGAACTGAGCATGTGGAGAGACGTTCGTTCATCCAGCACAAAGGGAACGGGTTGCAGGAGAAACCCTTACTCTGGTTTCTCAGTCTGTTTCCTAGTGCCGGTTTGAAGTGCCTGCCGTTTTCACTGTAAAACCGAGTTGGAGCTTGTACCTCCCCATATATATGTATGGAGTGGAGTTGGCAACTGAAAAGAAACTTTGTGTTCCCTTCAAGCTAGGTGAAGGACGGCTTTCACACACACTTATCTCTCAGAACTGAGCATGTGGAGAGACGTTCGTTCATCCAGCACAAGGGAACGGGTTGCAGGAGAAACCCTTACTCTGGTTTCTCAGTCTGTTTCCTAGTGCCGGTTTGAAGTGCCTGCCGTTTTCACTGTAAAACTGAGTTGGAGCTTGTTCCTCCCCATATATATGTATGGAGTGGAGTTGGCAACTGAAAAGAAACTTTGTGTTCCCTTCAAGCTAGGTGCAGGACGGCTTTCACACACACTTATCTCTCAGAACTGAGCATGTGGAGAGACGCTCGTTCATCCAGCACAAAGGGAACGGGTTGCAGGAGAAACCCTTACTCTGGTTTCTCAGTCTGTTTCCTAGTGCCGGTTTGAAGTGCCTGCCGTTTTCACTGTAAAACCGAGTTGGAGCTTGTACCTCCCCATATATATGTATGGAGTGGAGTTGGCAACTGAAAAGAAACTTTGTGTTCCCTTCAAGCTAGGTGAAGGACGGCTTTCACACACACTTATCTCTCAGAACTGAGCATGTGGAGAGACGTTCGTTCATCCAGCACAAAAGGAACAGGTTGCAGGAGAAACCCTTACTCTGGTTTCTCAGTCTGTTTCCTAGTGCCGGTTTGAAGTGCCTGCCGTTTTCACTGTAAAACCGAGTTGGAGCTTGTACCTCCCCATATATATGTATGGAGTGGAGTTGGCAACTGAAAAGAAACTTTGTGTTCCCTTCAAGCTAGGTGAAGGACGGATTTCACACACACTTATCTCTCAGAACTGAGCATGTGGAGAGACGTTCGTTCATCCAGCACAAGGGAACGGGTTGCAGGAGAAACCCTTACTCTGTTTTCTCAGTCTGTTTCCTAGTGCCGGTTTGAAGTGCCTGCCGTTTTCACTGTAAAACCGAGTTGGAGCTTCTACCTCCCCATATATATGTATGGAGTGGAGTTGGCAACTGAAAAGAAACTTTGTGTTCCCTTCAAGCTAGGTGAAGGACGGCTTTCACACACACTTATCTCTCAGAACTGAGCATGTGGAGAGACGTTCGTTCATCCAGCACAAAGGGAGCGGGTTGCAGGAGAAACCCTTACTCTGGTTTCTCAGTCTGTTTCCTAGTGCCGGTTTGAAGTGCCTGCCGTTTTCACTGTAAAACCGAGTTGGAGCTAGTACCTCCCCATATATATGTATGGAGTGGAGTTGGCAACTGAAAAGAAACTTTGTGTTCCCTTCAAGCTAGGTGAAGGACGGCTTTCACACACACTTATCTCTCAGAACTGAGCATGTGGAGAGACGTTCGTTCATCCAGCACAAAGGGAACGGGTTGCAGGAGAAACCCTTACTCTGGTTTCTCAGTCTGTTTCCTAGTGCCGGTTTGAAGTGCCTGCCGTTTTCACTGTAAAACCGAGTTGGAGCTTCTACCTCCCCATATATATGTATGGAGTGGAGTTGGCAACTGAAAAGTAACTTTGTGTTCCCTTCAAGCTAGGTGAAGGACGGCTTTCACACACACTTATCTCTCAGAACTGAGCATGTGGAGAGACGTTCGTTCATCCAGCACAAAGGGAACGGGTTGCAGGAGAAACCCTTACTCTGGTTTCTCAGTCTGTTTCCTAGTGCCGGTTTGAAGTGCCTGCCGTTTTCACTGTAAAACCGAGTTGGAGCTTGTACCTCCCCATATATATGTATGGAGTGGATTTGGCAACTGAAAAGAAACTTTGTGTTCCCTTCAAGCTAGGTGAAGGACGGCTTTCACACACACTTATCTCTCAGAACTCAGCATGTGGAGAGACGTTCGTTCATCCAGCACAAAGGGAACGGGTTGCAGGAGAAACGCTTACTCTGGTTTCTCAGTCTGTTTCCTAGTGCCGGTTTGAAGTGCCTGCCGTTTTCACTGTAAAACCGAGTTGGAGCTCGTACCTCCCCATATATATGTATGGAGTGGAGTTTGCAACTGTAAAGAAACTTTGTGTTCCCTTCAAGCTAGGTGAAGGACGGCTTTCACACACACTTATCTCTCAGAACTGAGCATGTGGAGAGACGTTCGTTCATCCAGCACAAAGGGAACGGGTTGCAGGAGAAACCCTTACTCTGGTTTCTCAGTCTGTTTCGTAGTGCCGGTTTGAAGTGCCTGCCGTTTTCACTGTAAAACCGAGTTGGAGCTTGTACCTCCCCATATATATGTATGGAGTGGAGTTGGCAACTGAAAAGAAACTTTGTGTTCCCTTCAAGCTAGGTGAAGGACGGCTTTCACACACACTTATCTCTCAGAACTGAGCATGTGGAGAGACGTTCGTTCATCCAGCACAAAGGGAACGGGTTGCAGGAGAAACCCTTACTCTGGTTTCTCAGTCTGTTTCCTAGTGCCGGTTTGAAGTGCCTGCCGTTTTCACTGTAAAACCGAGTTGGAGCTTGTACCTCCCCATATATATGTATGGATTGGGGTTGGCAACTGAAAAGAAACTTTGTGTTCCCTTCAAGCTAGGTGAAGGACGGCTTTCACACACACTTATCTCTCAGAACTGAGCATGTGGAGAGACGTTCGTTCATCCAGCACAAAGGGAACGGGTTGCAGGAGAAACCCTTACTCTGGTTTCTCAGTCTGTTTCCTAGTGCCGGTTTGAAGTGCCTGCCGTTTTCACTGTAAAACCGAGTTGGAGCTTGTACCTCCCCATATATATGTATGGAGTGGAGTTGGCAACTGAAAAGAAACTTTGTGTTCCCTTCAAGCTAGGTGAAGGACGGCTTTCACACACACTTATCTCTCAGAACTGAGCATGTGGAGAGACGTTCGTTCATCCAGCACAAAGGGAACGGGTTGCAGGAGAAACCCTTACTCTGGTTTCTCAGTCTGTTTCCTAGTGCCGGTTTGAAGTGCCTGCCGTTTTCACTGTAAAACTGAGTTGGAGCTTGTTCCTCCCTATATATATGTATGGAGTGGAGTTGGCAACTGAAAAGAAACTTTGTGTTCCCTTCAAGCTAGGTGAAGGACGGCTTTCACACACACTTATCTCTCAGAATTGAGCATGTGGAGAGACGTTCGTTCATCCAGCACAAAGGGAACGGGTTGCAGGAGAAACCCTTACTCTGGTTTCTCAGTCTGTTTCCTAGTGCCGGTTTGAAGTGCCTGCCGTTTTCACTGTAAAACCGAGTTGGAGCTTGTACCTCCCCATATATATGTATGGAGTGGAGTTGGCAACTGAAAAGAAACTTTGTGTTCCCTTCAAGCTAGGTGAAGGACGGCTTTCACACACACTTATCTCTCAGAACTGAGCATGTGGAGAGACGTTCGTTCATCCAGCACAAAGGGAACGGGTTGCAGGAGAAACCCTTACTCTGGTTTCTCAGTCTGTTTCCTAGTGCCGGTTTGAAGTGCCTGCCGTTTTCACTGTAAAACCGAGTTGGAGCTTGTACCTCCCCATATATATGTATGGAGTGGAGTTGGCAACTGAAAAGAAACTTTGTGTTCCCTTCAAGCTAGGTGAAGGACGGCTTTCACACACACTTATCTCTCAGAACTGAGCATGTGGAGAGACGTTCGTTCATCCAGCACAAAAGGAACGGGTTGCAGGAGAAACCCTTACTCTGGTTTCTCAGTCTGTTTCCTAGTGCCGGTTTGAAGTGCCTGCCGTTTTCACTGTAAAACCGAGTTGGAGCTTGTACCTCCCCATATATATGTATGGAGTGGAGTTGGCAACTGAAAAGAAACTTTGTGTTCCCTTCAAGCTAGGTGAAGGACGGCTTTCACACACACTTATCTCTCAGAACGGAGCATGTGGAGAGACGTTCGTTCATCCAGCACAAAGGGAACGGGTTGCAGGAGAAACCCTTACTCTGGTTTCTCAGTCTGTTTCCTAGTGCCGGTTTGAAGTGCCTGCCGTTTTCACTGTAAAACCGAGTTGGAGCTTGTACCTCCCCATATATATGTATGGAGTGGATTTGGCAACTGAAAAGAAACTTTGTGTTCCCTTCAAGCTAGGTGAAGGACGGCTTTCACACACATTTATCTCTCAGAACTGAGCATGTGGAGAGACGTTCGTTCATCCAGCACAAAGGGAACGGGTTGCAGGAGAAACCCTTTCTCTGGTTTCTCAGTCTGTTTCCTAGTGCCGGTTTGAAGTGCCTGCCGTTTTCACTGTAAAACCGAGTTGGAGCTTGTACCTCCCCATATATATGTATGGAGTGGAGTTGGCAACTGAAAAGAAACTTTGTGTTCCCTTCAAGCTAGGTGAAGGACGGCTTTCACACACACTTATCTCTCAGAACTGAGCATGTGGAGAGACGTTCGTTCATCCAGCACAAAGGGAACGGGTTGCAGGAGAAACCCTTACTCTGGTTTCTCAGTCTGTTTCCTAGTGCCGGTTTGAAGTGCCTGCCGTTTTCACTGTAAAACCGAGTTGGAGCTTGTACCTCCCCATATATATGTATGGAGTGGATTTGGCAACTGAAAAGAAACTTTGTGTTCCCTTCAAGCTAGGTGAAGGACGGCTTTCACACACACTTATCTCTCAGAACTCAGCATGTGGAGAGACGTTCGTTCATCCAGCACAAAGGGAACGGGTTGCAGGAGAAACCCTTACTCTGGTTTCTCAGTCTGTTTCCTAGTGCCGGTTTGAAGTGCCTGCCGTTTTCACTGTAAAACCGAGTTGGAGCTCGTACCTCCCCATATATATGTATGGAGTGGAGTTTGCAACTGTAAAGAAACTTTGTGTTCCCTTCAAGCTAGGTGAAGGACGGCTTTCACACACACTTATCTCTCAGAACTGAGCATGTGGAGAGACGTTCGTTCATCCAGCACAAAGGGAACGGGTTGCAGGAGAAACCCTTACTCTGGTTTCTCAGTCTGTTTCGTAGTGCCGGTTTGAAGTGCCTGCCGTTTTCACTGTAAAACCGAGTTGGAGCTTGTACCTCCCCATATATATGTATGGAGTGGAGTTGGCAACTGAAAAGAAACTTTGTGTTCCCTTCAAGCTAGGTGAAGGACGGCTTTCACACACACTTATCTCTCAGAACTGAGCATGTGGAGAGACGTTCGTTCATCCAGCACAAAGGGAACGGGTTGCAGGAGAAACCCTTACTCTGGTTTCTCAGTCTGTTTCCTAGTGCCGGTTTGAAGTGCCTGCCGTTTTCACTGTAAAACCGAGTTGGAGCTTGTACCTCCCCATATATATGTATGGATTGGGGTTGGCAACTGAAAAGAAACTTTGTGTTCCCTTCAAGCTAGGTGAAGGACGGCTTTCACACACACTTATCTCTCAGAACTGAGCATGTGGAGAGACGTTCGTTCATCCAGCACAAAGGGAACGGGTTGCAGGAGAAACCCTTACTCTGGTTTCTCAGTCTGTTTCCTAGTGCCGGTTTGAAGTGCCTGCCGTTTTCACTGTAAAACCGAGTTGGAGCTTGTACCTCCCCATATATATGTATGGAGTGGAGTTGGCAACTGAAAAGAAACTTTGTGTTCCCTTCAAGCTAGGTGAAGGACGGCTTTCACACACACTTATCTCTCAGAACTGAGCATGTGGAGAGACGTTCGTTCATCCAGCACAAAGGGAACGGGTTGCAGGAGAAACCCTTACTCTGGTTTCTCAGTCTGTTTCCTAGTGCCGGTTTGAAGTGCCTGCCGTTTTCACTGTAAAACTGAGTTGGAGCTTGTTCCTCCCTATATATATGTATGGAGTGGAGTTGGCAACTGAAAAGAAACTTTGTGTTCCCTTCAAGCTAGGTGAAGGACGGCTTTCACACACACTTATCTCTCAGAATTGAGCATGTGGAGAGACGTTCGTTCATCCAGCACAAAGGGAACGGGTTGCAGGAGAAACCCTTACTCTGGTTTCTCAGTCTGTTTCCTAGTGCCGGTTTGAAGTGCCTGCCGTTTTCACTGTAAAACCGAGTTGGAGCTTGTACCTCCCCATATATATGTATGGAGTGGAGTTGGCAACTGAAAAGAAACTTTGTGTTCCCTTCAAGCTAGGTGAAGGACGGCTTTCACACACACTTATCTCTCAGAACTGAGCATGTGGAGAGACGTTCGTTCATCCAGCACAAAGGGAACGGGTTGCAGGAGAAACCCTTACTCTGGTTTCTCAGTCTGTTTCCTAGTGCCGGTTTGAAGTGCCTGCCGTTTTCACTGTAAAACCGAGTTGGAGCTTGTACCTCCCCATATATATGTATGGAGTGGAGTTGGCAACTGAAAAGAAACTTTGTGTTCCCTTCAAGCTAGGTGAAGGACGGCTTTCACACACACTTATCTCTCAGAACTGAGCATGTGGAGAGACGTTCGTTCATCCAGCACAAAAGGAAAGGGTTGCAGGAGAAACCCTTACTCTGGTTTCTCAGTCTGTTTCCTAGTGCCGGTTTGAAGTGCCTGCCGTTTTCACTGTAAAACCGAGTTGGAGCTTGTACCTCCCCATATATATGTATGGAGTGGAGTTGGCAACTGAAAAGAAACTTTGTGTTCCCTTCAAGCTAGGTGAAGGACGGCTTTCACACACACTTATCTCTCAGAACGGAGCATGTGGAGAGACGTTCGTTCATCCAGCACAAAGGGAACGGGTTGCAGGAGAAACCCTTACTCTGGTTTCTCAGTCTGTTTCCTAGTGCCGGTTTGAAGTGCCTGCCGTTTTCACTGTAAAACCGAGTTGGAGCTTGTACCTCCCCATATATATGTATGGAGTGGATTTGGCAAATGAAAAGAAACTTTGTGTTCCCTTCAAGCTAGGTGAAGGACGGCTTTCACACACATTTATCTCTCAGAACTGAGCATGTGGAGAGACGTTCGTTCATCCAGCACAAAGGGAACGGGTTGCAGGAGAAACCCTTTCTCTGGTTTCTCAGTCTGTTTCCTAGTGCCGGTTTGAAGTGCCTGCCGTTTTCACTGTAAAACCGAGTTGGAGCTTGTACCTCCCCATATATATGTATAGAGTGGAGTTGGCAACTGAAAAGAAACTTTGTGTTCCCTTCAAGCTAGGTGAAGGGCGGCTTTCACACACACTTATCTCTCAGAACTGAGCATGTGGAGAGACGTTCGTTCATCCAGCACAAAGGGAACGGGTTGCAGGAAAAACCCTTACTCTGGTTACTCAGTCTGTTTCCTAGTGCCGGTTTGAAGTGCCTGCCGTTTTCCCTGTAAAACCGAGTTGGAGCTTGTACCTCTCCATATATATTTATGGAGTGGATTTTGCAACTGAAAAGAAACATTGTGTTCCCTTCAAGCTAGGTGAAGAACGGCTTTCACACACACTTATCTCTCAGAACTGAGCATGTGGAGAGACGTTCGTTCATCCAGCACAAAGGGAACGGGTTGCAGGAGAAACCCTTACTCTGGTTTCTCAGTCTGTTTCCTAGTGCCGGTTTGAAGTGCCTGCCGTTTTCACTGTAAAACCGAGTTGGAGCTCGTACCTCCCCATATATATGTATGGAGTGGAGTTGGCAACTGAAAAGAATCTTTGTGTTCCCTTCAAGCTAGGTGAAGGACGGCTTTCACACACACTTATCTCTCAGAACTGAGCATGTGGAGAGACGTTCGTTCATCCAGCACAAAGGGAACGGGTTGCAGGAGAAACCCTTACTCTGGTTTCTCAGTCTGTTTCCTAGTGCCGGTTTGAAGTGCCTGCCGTTTTCACTGTAAAACCGAGTTGGAGCTTGTACCTCCCCATATATATGTATGGAGTGGAGTTGGCAACTGAAAAGAAACTTTGTGTTCCCTTCAAGCTAGGTGAAGGACGGCTTTCACACACACTTATCTCTCAGAACTGAGCATGTGGAGAGACGTTCGTTCATCCAGCACAAAGGGAACGGGTTGCAGGAGAAACCCTTACTCTGGTTTCTCAGTCTGTTTCCTAGTGCCGGTTTGAAGTGCCTGCCGTTTTCACTGTAAAACTGAGTTGGAGCTTGTTCCTCCCCATATATATGTATGGAGTGGAGTTGGCAACTGAAAAGAAACTTTGTGTTCCCTTCAAGCTAGGTGAAGGACGGCTTTCACACACACTTATCTCTCAGAACTGAGCATGTGGAGAGACGTTCGTTCATCCAGCACAAAGGGAACGGGTTGCAGGAGAAACCCTTACTCTGGTTTCTCAGTCTGTTTCCTAGTGCCGGTTTGAAGTGCCTGCCGTTTTCACTGTAAAACCGAGTTGGAGCTTGTTCCTCCCCATATATATGTATGGAGTGGAGTTGGCAACTGAAAAGAAACTTTGTGTTCCCTTCAAGCTAGGTGAAGGACGGCTTTCACACACACTTATCTCTCAGAACTGAGCATGTGGAGAGACGTTCGTTCATCCAGCACAAAGGGAACGGGTTGCAGGAGAAACCCTTACTCTGGTTTCTCAGTCTGTTTCCTAGTGCCGGTTTGAAGTGCCTGCCGTTTTCACTGTAAAACCGAGTTTGAGCTTCTACCTCCCCATATATATGTATGGAGTGGAGTTGGCAACTGAAAAGAAACTTTGTGTTCCCTTCAAGCTAGGTGAAGGACGGCTTTCACACACACTTATCTCTCAGAACTGAGCATGTGGAGAGACGTTCGTTCATCCAGCACAAAGGGAACGGGTTGCAGGAGAAACCCTTACTCTGGTTTCTCAGTCTGTTTCCTAGTGCCGGTTTGAAGTGCCTGCCGTTTTCACTGTAAAACTGAGTTGGAGCTTGTTCCTCCCCATATATATGTATGGAGTGGAGTTGGCAACTGAAAAGAAACTTTGTGTTCCCTTCAAGCTAGGTGCAGGACGGCTTTCACACACACTTATCTCTCAGAACTGAGCATGTGGAGAGACGTTCGTTCATCCAGCACAAAGGGAACGGGTTGCAGGAGAAACCCTTACTCTGGTTTCTCAGTCTGTTTCCTAGTGCCGGTTTGAAGTGCCTGCCGTTTTCACTGTAAAACCGAGTTGGAGCTTCTACCTCCCCATATATATGTATGGATTGGAGTTGGCAACTGAAAAGAAACTTTGTGTTCCCTTCAAGCTAGGTGAAGGACGGCTTTCACACACACTTATCTCTCAGAACTGAGCATGTGGAGAGACGTTCGTTCATCCAGCACAAAGGGAACGGGTTGCAGGAGAAACCCTTACTCTGGTTTCTCAGTCTGTTTCCTAGTGCCGGTTTGAAGTGCCTGCCGTTTTCACTGTAAAACCGAGTTGGAGCTTGTACCTCCCCATATATATGTATGGAGTGGAGTTGGCAACTGAAAAGAAACTTTGTGTTCCCTTCAAGCTAGGTGAAGGACGGCTTTCACACACACTTATCTCTCAGAACTGAGCATGTGGAGAGACGTTCGTTCATCCAGCACAAGGGAACGGGTTGCAGGAGAAACCCTTACTCTGGTTTCTCAGTCTGTTTCCTAGTGCCGGTTTGAAGTGCCTGCCGTTTTCACTGTAAAACTGAGTTGGAGCTTGTTCCTCCCCATATATATGTATGGAGTGGAGTTGGCAACTGAAAAGAAACTTTGTGTTCCCTTCAAGCTAGGTGCAGGACGGCTTTCACACACACTTATCTCTCAGAACTGAGCATGTGGAGAGACGTTCGTTCATCCAGCACAAAGGGAACGGGTTGCAGGAGAAACCCTTACTCTGGTTTCTCAGTCTGATTCCTAGTGCCGGTTTGAAGTGCCTGCCGTTTTCACTGTAAAACCGAGTTGGAGCTTGTACCTCCCCATATATATGTATGGAGTGGAGTTGGCAACTGAAAAGAAACTTTGTGTTCCCTTCAAGCTAGGTGAAGGACGGCTTTCACACACACTTATCTCTCAGAACTGAGCATGTGGAGAGACGTTCGTTCATCCAGCACAAAAGGAACAGGTTGCAGGAGAAACCCTTAGTCTGGTTTCTCAGTCTGTTTCCTAGTGCCGGTTTGAAGTGCCTGCCGTTTTCACTGTAAAACCGAGTTGGAGCTTGTACCTCCCCATATATATGTATGGAGTGGAGTTGGCAACTGAAAAGAAACTTTGTGTTCCCTTCAAGCTAGGTGAAGGACGGCTTTCACACACACTTATCTCTCAGAACTGAGCATGTGGAGAGACGTTCGTTCATCCAGCACAAAGGGAACGGGTTGCAGGAGAAACCCTTACTCTGGTTTCTCAGTCTGTTTCCTAGTGCCGGTTTGAAGTGCCTGCCGTTTTCACTGTAAAACTGAGTTGGAGCTTGTTCCTCCCCATATATATGTATGGAGTGGAGTTGGCAACTGAAAAGAAACTTTGTGTTCCCTTCAAGCTAGGTGAAGGACGGCTTTCACACACACTTATCTCTCAGAACTGAGCATGTGGAGAGACGTTCGTTCATCCAGCACAAAGGGAACGGGTTGCAGGAGAAACCCTTACTCTGGTTTCTCAGTCTGTTTCCTAGTGCCGGTTTGAAGTGCCTGCCGTTTTCACTGTAAAACCGAGTTGGAGCTTGTTCCTCCCCATATATATGTATGGAGTGGAGTTGGCAACTGAAAAGAAACTTTGTGTTCCCTTCAAGCTAGGTGAAGGACGGCTTTCACACACACTTATCTCTCAGAACTGAGCATGTGGAGAGACGTTCGTTCATCCAGCACAAAGGGAACGGGTTGCAGGAGAAACCCTTACTCTGGTTTCTCAGTCTGTTTCCTAGTGCCGGTTTGAAGTGCCTGCCGTTTTCACTGTAAATCCGAGTTGGAGCTTCTACCTCCCCATATATATGTATGGAGTGGAGTTGGCAACTGAAAAGAAACTTTGTGTTCCCTTCAAGCTAGGTGAAGGACGGCTTTCACACACACTTATCTCTCAGAACTGAGCATGTGGAGAGACGTTCGTTCATCCAGCACAAAGGGAACGGGTTGCAGGAGAAACCCTTACTCTGGTTTCTCAGTCTGTTTCCTAGTGCCGGTTTGAAGTGCCTGCCGTTTTCACTGTAAAACTGAGTTGGAGCTTGTTCCTCCCCATATATATGTATGGAGTGGAGTTGGCAACTGAAAAGAAACTTTGTGTTCCCTTCAAGCTAGGTGCAGGACGGCTTTCACACACACTTATCTCTCAGAACTGAGCATGTGGAGAGACGTTCGTTCATCCAGCACAAAGGGAACGGGTTGCAGGAGAAACCCTTACTCTGGTTTCTCAGTCTGTTTCCTAGTGCCGGTTTGAAGTGCCTGCCGTTTTCACTGTAAAACCGAGTTGGAGCTTGTACCTCCCCATATATATGTATGGATTGGAGTTGGCAACTGAAAAGAAACTTTGTGTTCCCTTCAAGCTAGGTGAAGGACGGCTTTCACACACACTTATCTCTCAGAACTGAGCATGTGGAGAGACGTTCGTTCATCCAGCACAAAGGGAACGGGTTGCAGGAGAAACCCTTACTCTGGTTTCTCAGTCTGTTTCCTAGTGCCGGTTTGAAGTGCCTGCCGTTTTCACTGTAAAACCGAGTTGGAGCTTGTACCTCCCCATATATATGTATGGAGTGGAGTTGGCAACTGAAAAGAAACTTTGTGTTCCCTTCAAGCTAGGTGAAGGACGGCTTTCACACACACTTATCTCTCAGAACTGAGCATGTGGAGAGACGTTCGTTCATCCAGCACAAGGGAACGGGTTGCAGGAGAAACCCTTACTCTGGTTTCTCAGTCTGTTTCCTAGTGCCGGTTTGAAGTGCCTGCCGTTTTCACTGTAAAACTGAGTTGGAGCTTGTTCCTCCCCATATATATGTATGGAGTGGAGTTGGCAACTGAAAAGAAACTTTGTGTTCCCTTCAAGCTAGGTGCAGGACGGCTTTCACACACACTTATCTCTCAGAACTGAGCATGTGGAGAGACGTTCGTTCATCCAGCACAAAGGGAACGGGTTGCAGGAGAAACCCTTACTCTGGTTTCTCAGTCTGTTTCCTAGTGCCGGTTTGAAGTGCCTGCCGTTTTCACTGTAAAACCGAGTTGGAGCTTGTACCTCCCCATATATATGTATGGAGTGGAGTTGGCAACTGAAAAGAAACTTTGTGTTCCCTTCAAGCTAGGTGAAGGACGGCTTTCACACACACTTATCTCTCAGAACTGAGCATGTGGAGAGACGTTCGTTCATCCAGCACAAAAGGAACAGGTTGCAGGAGAAACCCTTACTCTGGTTTCTCAGTCTGTTTCCTAGTGCCGGTTTGAAGTGCCTGCCGTTTTCACTGTAAAACCGAGTTGGAGCTTGTACCTCCCCATATATATGTATGGAGTGGAGTTGGCAACTGAAAAGAAACTTTGTGTTCCCTTCAAGCTAGGTGAAGGACGGATTTCACACACACTTATCTCTCAGAACTGAGCATGTGGAGAGACGTTCGTTCATCCAGCACAAGGGAACGGGTTGCAGGAGAAACCCTTACTCTGGTTTCTCAGTCTGTTTCCTAGTGCCGGTTTGAAGTGCCTGCCGTTTTCACTGTAAAACCGAGTTGGAGCTTCTACCTCCCCATATATATGTATGGAGTGGAGTTTGCAACTGAAAAGAAACTTTGTGTTCCCTTCAAGCTAGGTGAAGGACGGCTTTCACACACACTTATCCCTCAGAACTGAGCATGTGGAGAGACGTTCGTTCATCCAGCACAAAGGGAGCGGGTTGCAGGAGAAACCCTTACTCTGGTTTCTCAGTCTGTTTCCTAGTGCCGGTTTGAAGTGCCTGCCGTTTTCACTGTAAAACCGAGTTGGAGCTAGTACCTCCCCATATATATGTATGGAGTGGAGTTGGCAACTGAAAAGAAACTTTGTGTTCCCTTCAAGCTAGGTGAAGGACGGCTTTCACACACACTTATCTCTCAGAACTGAGCATGTGGAGAGACGTTCGTTCATCCAGCACAAAGGGAACGGGTTGCAGGAGAAACCCTTACTCTGGTTTCTCAGTCTGTTTCCTAGTGCCGGTTTGAAGTGCCTGCCGTTTTCACTGTAAAACCGAGTTGGAGCTTCTACCTCCCCATATATATGTATGGAGTGGAGTTGGCAACTGAAAAGAAACTTTGTGTTCCCTTCAAGGTAGGTGAAGGACGGCTTTCACACACACTTATCTCTCAGAACTGAGCATGTGGAGAGACGTTCGTTCATCCAGCACAAAGGGAACGGGTTGCAGGAGAAACCCTTACTCTGGTTTCTCAGTCTGTTTCCTAGTGCCGGTTTGAAGTGCCTGCCGTTTTCACTGTAAAACCGAGTTGGAGCTTGTACCTCCCCATATATATGTATGGAGTGGATTTGGCAACTGAAAAGAAACTTTGTGTTCCCTTCAAGCTAGGTGAAGGACGGCTTTCACACACACTTATCTCTCAGAACTCAGCATGTGGAGAGACGTTCGTTCATCCAGCACAAAGGGAACGGGTTGCAGGAGAAACCCTTACTCTGGTTTCTCAGTCTGTTTCCTAGTGCCGGTTTGAAGTGCCTGCCGTTTTCACTGTAAAACCGAGTTGGAGCTCGTACCTCCCCATATATATGTATGGAGTGGAGTTTGCAACTGTAAAGAAACTTTGTGTTCCCTTCAAGCTAGGTGAAGGACGGCTTTCACACACACTTATCTCTCAGAACTGAGCATGTGGAGAGACGTTCGTTCATCCAGCACAAAGGGAACGGGTTGCAGGAGAAACCCTTACTCTGGTTTCTCAGTCTGTTTCCTAGTGCCGGTTTGAAGTGCCTGCCGTTTTCACTGTAAAACCGAGTTGGAGCTTGTACCTCCCCATATATATGTATGGAGTGGAGTTGGCAACTGAAAAGAAACTTTGTGTTCCCTTCAAGCTAGGTGAAGGACGGCTTTCACACACACTTATCTCTCAGAACTGAGCATGTGGAGAGACGTTCGTTCATCCAGCACAAAGGGAACGGGTTGCAGGAGAAACCCTTACTCTGGTTTCTCAGTCTGTTTCCTAGTGCCGGTTTGAAGTGCCTGCCGTTTTCACTGTAAAACCGAGTTGGAGCTTGTACCTCCCCATATATATGTATGGATTGGGGTTGGCAACTGAAAAGAAACTTTGTGTTCCCTTCAAGCTAGGTGAAGGACGGCTTTCACACACACTTATCTCTCAGAACTGAGCATGTGGAGAGACGTTCGTTCATCCAGCACAAAGGGAACGGGTTGCAGGAGAAACCCTTACTCTGGTTTCTCAGTCTGTTTCCTAGTGCCGGTTTGAAGTGCCTGCCGTTTTCACTGTAAAACCGAGTTGGAGCTTGTACCTCCCCATATATATGTATGGAGTGGAGTTGGCAACTGAAAAGAAACTTTGTGTTCCCTTCAAGCTAGGTGAAGGACGGCTTTCACACACACTTATCTCTCAGAACTGAGCATGTGGAGAGACGTTCGTTCATCCAGCACAAAGGGAACGGGTTGCAGGAGAAACCCTTACTCTGGTTTCTCAGTCTGTTTCCTAGTGCCGGTTTGAAGTGCCTGCCGTTTTCACTGTAAAACTGAGTTGGAGCTTGTTCCTCCCTATATATATGTATGGAGTGGAGTTGGCAACTGAAAAGAAACTTTGTGTTCCCTTCAAGCTAGGTGAAGGACGGCTTTCACACACACTTATCTCTCAGAATTGAGCATGTGGAGAGACGTTCGTTCATCCAGCACAAAGGGAACGGGTTGCAGGAGAAACCCTTACTCTGGTTTCTCAGTCTGTTTCCTAGTGCCGGTTTGAAGTGCCTGCCGTTTTCACTGTAAAACCGAGTTGGAGCTTGTACCTCCCCATATATATGTATGGAGTGGAGTTGGCAACTGAAAAGAAACTTTGTGTTCCCTTCAAGCTAGGTGAAGGACGGCTTTCACACACACTTATCTCTCAGAACTGAGCATGTGGAGAGACGTTCGTTCATCCAGCACAAAGGGAACGGGTTGCAGGAGAAACCCTTACTCTGGTTTCTCAGTCTGTTTCCTAGTGCCGGTTTGAAGTGCCTGCCGTTTTCACTGTAAAACCGAGTTGGAGCTTGTACCTCCCCATATATATGTATGGAGTGGAGTTGGCAACTGAAAAGAAACTTTGTGTTCCCTTCAAGCTAGGTGAAGGACGGCTTTCACACACACTTATCTCTCAGAACTGAGCATGTGGAGAGACGTTCGTTCATCCAGCACAAAAGGAACGGGTTGCAGGAGAAACCCTTACTCTGGTTTCTCAGTCTGTTTCCTAGTGCCGGTTTGAAGTGCCTGCCGTTTTCACTGTAAAACCGAGTTGGAGCTTGTACCTCCCCATATATATGTATGGAGTGGAGTTGGCAACTGAAAAGAAACTTTGTGTTCCCTTCAAGCTAGGTGAAGGACGGCTTTCACACACACTTATCTCTCAGAACGGAGCATGTGGAGAGACGTTCGTTCATCCAGCACAAAGGGAACGGGTTGCAGGAGAATCCCTTACTCTGGTTTCTCAGTCTGTTTCCTAGTGCCGGTTTGAAGTGCCTGCCGTTTTCACTGTAAAACCGAGTTGGAGCTTGTACCTCCCCATATATATGTATGGAGTGGATTTGGCAACTGAAAAGAAACTTTGTGTTCCCTTCAAGCTAGGTGAAGGACGGCTTTCACACACATTTATCTCTCAGAACTGAGCATGTGGAGAGACGTTCGTTCATCCAGCACAAAGGGAACGGGTTGCAGGAGAAACCCTTTCTCTGGTTTCTCAGTCTGTTTCCTAGTGCCGGTTTGAAGTGCCTGCCGTTTTCACTGTAAAACCGAGTTGGAGCTTGTACCTCCCCATATATATGTATGGAGTGGAGTTGGCAACTGAAAAGAAACTTTGTGTTCCCTTCAAGCTAGGTGAAGGGCGGCTTTCACACACACTTATCTCTCAGAACTGAGCATGTGGAGAGACGTTCGTTCATCCAGCACAAAGGGAACGGGTTGCAGGAAAAACCCTTACTCTGGTTACTCAGTCTGTTTCCTAGTGCCGGTTTGAAGTGCCTGCCGTTTTCCCTGTAAAACCGAGTTGGAGCTTGTACCTCTCCATATATATTTATGGAGTGGATTTTGCAACTGAAAAGAAACATTGTGTTCCCTTCAAGCTAGGTGAAGAACGGCTTTCACACACACTTATCTCTCAGAACTGAGCATGTGGAGAGACGTTCGTTCATCCAGCACAAAGGGAACGGGTTGCAGGAGAAACCCTTACTCTGGTTTCTCAGTCTGTTTCCTAGTGCCGGTTTGAAGTGCCTGCCGTTTTCACTGTAAAACCGAGTTGGAGCTCGTACCTCCCCATATATATGTATGGATTGGAGTTGGCAACTGAAAAGAATCTTTGTGTTCCCTTCAAGCTAGGTGAAGGACGGCTTTCACACACACTTATCTCTCAGAACTGAGCATGTGGAGAGACGTTCGTTCATCCAGCACAAAGGGAACGGGTTGCAGGAGAAACCCTTACTCTGGTTTCTCAGTCTGTTTCCTAGTGCCGGTTTGAAGTGCCTACCGTTTTCACTGTAAAACCGAGTTGGAGCTTGTACCTCCCCATATATATGTATGGAGTGGAGTTGGCAACTGAAAAGAAACTTTGTGTTCCCTTCAAGCTAGGTGAAGGACGGCTTTCACACACACTTATCTCTCAGAACTGAGCATGTGGAGAGACGTTCGTTCATCCAGCACAAAGGGAACGGGTTGCAGGAGAAACCCTTACTCTGGTTTCTCAGTCTGTTTCCTAGTGCCGGTTTGAAGTGCCTGCCGTTTTCACTGTAAAACCGAGTTGGAGCTTGTACCTCCCCATATATATGTATGGAGTGGAGTTGGCAACTGAAAAGAAACTTTGTGTTCCCTTCAAGCTAGGTGAAGGACGGCTTTCACACACACTTATCTCTCAGAACTGAGCATGTGGAGAGACGTTCGTTCATCCAGCACAAAGGGAACGGGTTGCAGGAGAAACCCTTACTCTGGTTTCTCAGTCTGTTTCCTAGTGCCGGTTTGAAGTGCCTGCCGTTTTCACTGTAAAACCGAGTTGGAGCTTGTACCTCCCCATATATATGTATGGAGTGGAGTTGGCAACTGAAAAGAAACTTTGTGTTCCCTTCAAGCTAGGTGAAGGACGGCTTTCACACACACTTATCTCTCAGAACTGAGCATGTGGAGAGACGTTCGTTCATCCAGTACAAAGGGAATGGGTTGCAGGAGAAACCCTTACTCTGGTTTCTCAGTCTGTTTCCTAGTGCCGGTTTGAAGTGCCTGCCGTTTTCACTGTAAAACCGAGTTGGAGCTTGTTCCTCCCCATATATATGTATGGAGTGGAGTTGGCAACTGAAAAGAAACTTTGTGTTCCCTTCAAGCTAGGTGAAGGACGGCTTTCACACACACTTATCTCTCAGAACTGAGCATGTGGAGAGACGTTCGTTCATCCAGCACAAGGGAACGGGTTGCAGGAGAAACCCTTACTCTGGTTTCTCAGTCTGTTTCCTAGTGCCGGTTTGAAGTGCCTGCCGTTTTCACTGTAAAACCGAGTTGGAGCTTGTACCTCCCCATATATATGTATGGAGTGGAGTTGGCAACTGAAAATAAACTTTGTGTTCCCTTCAAGCTAGGTGAAGGACGGCTTTCACACACACTTATCTCTCAGAACTGAGCATGTGGAGAGACGTTCATTCATCCAGCACAAAGGGAACGGGTTGCAGGAGAAACCCTTACTCTGGTTTCTCAGTCTGTTTCCTAGTGCCGGTTTGAAGTGCCTGCCGTTTTCACTGTAAAACCGAGTTGGAGCTAGTACCTCCCCATATATATGTATGGAGTGGAGTTGGCAACTGAAAAGAAACTTTGTGTTCCCTTCAAGCTAGGTGAAGGACGGCTTTCACACACACTTATCTCTCAGAACTGAGCATGTGGAGAGACGTTCGTTCATCCAGCACAAAGGGAACGGGTTGCAGGAGAAACCCTTACTCTGGTTTCTCAGTCTGTTTCCTAGTGCCGGTTTGAAGTGCCTGCCGTTTTCACTGTAAAACCGAGTTGGAGCTTGTACCTCCCCATATATATGTATGGAGTGGAGTTGGCAACTGAAAAGAAACTTTGTGTTCCCTTCAAGCTAGGTGAAGGACGGCTTTCACACACACTTATCTCTCAGAACTGAGCATGTGGAGAGACGTTCGTTCATCCAGCACAAAGGGAACGGGTTGCAGGAGAAACCCTTACTCTGGTTTCTCAGTCTGTTTCCTAGTGCCGGTTTGAAGTGCCTGCCGTTTTCACTGTAAAACCGAGTTGGAGCTTGTACCTCCCCATATATATGTATGGAGTGGAGTTGGCAACTGAAAAGAAACTTTGTGTTCCCTTCAAGCTAGGTGAAGGACGGCTTTCACACACACTTATCTCTCAGAACTGAGCATGTGGAGAGACGTTCGTTCATCCAGTACAAAGGGAATGGGTTGCAGGAGAAACCCTTACTCTGGTTTCTCAGTCTGTTTCCTAGTGCCGGTTTGAAGTGCCTGCCGTTTTCACTGTAAAACCGAGTTGGAGCTTGTTCCTCCCCATATATATGTATGGAGTGGAGTTGGCAACTGAAAAGAAACTTTGTGTTCCCTTCAAGCTAGGTGAAGGACGGCTTTCACACACACTTATCTCTCAGAACTGAGCATGTGGAGAGACGTTCGTTCATCCAGCACAAGGGAACGGGTTGCAGGAGAAACCCTTACTCTGGTTTCTCAGTCTGTTTCCTAGTGCCGGTTTGAAGTGCCTGCCGTTTTCACTGTAAAACCGAGTTGGAGCTTGTACCTCCCCATATATATGTATGGAGTGGAGTTGGCAACTGAAAATAAACTTTGTGTTCCCTTCAAGCTAGGTGAAGGACGGCTTTCACACACACTTATCTCTCAGAACTGAGCATGTGGAGAGACGTTCATTCATCCAGCACAAAGGGAACGGGTTGCAGGAGAAACCCTTACTCTGGTTTCTCAGTCTGTTTCCTAGTGCCGGTTTGAAGTGCCTGCCGTTTTCACTGTAAAACCGAGTTGGAGCTAGTACCTCCCCATATATATGTATGGAGTGGAGTTGGCAACTGAAAAGAAACTTTGTGTTCCCTTCAAGCTAGGTGAAGGACGGCTTTCACACACACTTATCTCTCAGAACTGAGCATGTGGAGAGACGTTCGTTCATCCAGCACAAAGGGAACGGGTTGCAGGAGAAACCCTTACTCTGGTTTCTCAGTCTGTTTCCTAGTGCCGGTTTGAAGTGCCTGCCGTTTTCACTGTAAAACCGAGTTGGAGCTTCTACCTCCCCATATATATGTATGGAGTGGAGTTGGCAACTGAAAAGAAACTTTGTGTTCCCTTCAAGCTAGGTGAAGTACGGCTTTCACACACACTTATCTCTCAGAACTGAGCATGTGGAGAGACGTTCGTTCATCCAGCACAAAGGGAACGGGTTGCAGGAGAAACCCTTACTCTGGTTTCTCAGTCTGTTTCCTAGTGCCGGTTTGAAGTGCCTGCCGTTTTCACTGTAAAACCGAGTTGGAGCTTGTACCTCCCCATATATATGTATGGATTGGAGTTGGCAACTGAAAAGAAACTTTGTGTTCCCTTCAAGCTAGGTGAAGGACGGCTTTCACACACACTTATCTCTCAGAACTGAGCATGTGGAGAGACGTTCGTTCATCCAGCACAAAGGGAACGGGTTGCAGGAGAAACCCTTACTCTGGTTTCTCAGTCTGTTTCCTAGTGCCGGTTTGAAGTGCCTGCCGTTTTCACTGTAAAACCGAGTTGGAGCTTCTACCTCCCCATATATATGTATGGAGTGGAGTTGGCAACTGAAAAGAAACTTTGTGTTCCCTTCAAGCTAGGTGAAGGACGGCTTTCACACACACTTATCTCTCAGAACTGAGCATGTGGAGAGACGTTCGTTCATCCAGCACAAAGGGAACGGGTTGCAGGAGAAACCCTTACTCTGGTTTCTCAGTCTGTTTCCTAGTGCCGGTTTGAAGTGCCTGCCGTTTTCACTGTAAAACTGAGTTGGAGCTTGTTCCTCCCCATATATATGTATGGAGTGGAGTTGGCAACTGAAAAGAAACTTTGTGTTCCCTTCAAGCTAGGTGAAGGACGGCTTTCACACACACTTATCTCTCAGAACTGAGCATGTGGAGAGACGTTCGTTCATCCAGCACAAAGGGAACGGGTTGCAGGAGAAACCCTTACTCTGGTTTCTCAGTCTGTTTCCTAGTGCCGGTTTGAAGTGCCTGCCGTTTTCACTGTAAATCCGAGTTGGAGCTTGTACCTCCCCATATATATGTATGGAGTGGAGTTGGCAACTGAAAAGAAACTTTGTGTTCCCTTCAAGCTAGGTGAAGGACGGCTTTCACACACACTTATCTCTCAGAACTGAGCATGTGGAGAGACGTTCGTTCATCCAGCACAAAGGGAACGGGTTGCAGGAGAAACCCTTACTCTGGTTTCTCAGTCTGTTTCCTAGTGCCGGTTTGAAGTGCCTGCCGTTTTCACTTTAAAACCGAGTTGGAGCTTGTACCTCCCCATATATATGTATGGAGTGGAGTTGGCAACTGAAAAGAAACTTTGTGTTCCCTTCAAGCTAGGTGAAGGACGGCTTTCACACACACTTATCTCTCAGAACTGAGCATGTGGAGAGACGTTCGTTCATCCAGCACAAAAGGAACGGGTTGCAGGAGAAACCCTTACTCTGGTTTCTCAGTCTGTTTCCTAGTGCCGGTTTGAAGTGCCTGCCGTTTTCACTGTAAAACCGAGTTGGAGCTTGTACCTCCCCATATATATGTATGGAGTGGAGTTGGCAACTGAAAAGAAACTTTGTGTTCCCTTCAAGCTAGGTGAAGGACGGCTTTCACACACACTTATCTCTCAGAAGGGAGCATGTGGAGAGACGTTCGTTCATCCAGCACAAAGGGAACGGGTTGCAGGAGAAACCCTTACTCTGGTTTCTCAGTCTGTTTCCTAGTGCCGGTTTGAAGTGCCTGCCGTTTTCACTGTAAAACCGAGTTGGAGCTTGTACCTCCCCATATATATGTATGGAGTGGATTTGGCAACTGAAAAGAAACTTTGTGTTCCCTTCAAGCTAGGTGAAGGACGGCTTTCACACACATTTATCTCTCAGAACTGAGCATGTGGAGAGACGTTCGTTCATCCAGCACAAAGGGAACGGGTTGCAGGAGAAACCCTTTCTCTGGTTTCTCAGTCTGTTTCCTAGTGCCGGTTTGAAGTGCCTGCCGTTTTCACTGTAAAACCGAGTTGGAGCTTGTACCTCCCCATATATATGTATGGAGTGGAGTTGGCAACTGAAAAGAAACTTTGTGTTCCCTTCAAGCTAGGTGAAGGACGGCTTTCACACACACTTATCTCTCAGAACTGAGCATGTGGAGAGACGTTCGTTCATCCAGCACAAAGGGAACGGGTTGCAGGAGAAACCCTTACTCTGGTTACTCAGTCTGTTTCCTAGTGCCGGTTTGAAGTGCCTGCCGTTTTCCCTGTAAAACCGAGTTGGAGCTTGTACCTCTCCATATATATTTATGGAGTGGATTTTGCAACTGAAAAGAAACATTGTGTTCCCTTCAAGCTAGGTGAAGAACGGCTTTCACACACACTTATCTCTCAGAACTGAGCATGTGGAGAGACGTTCGTTCATCCAGCACAAAGGGAACGGGTTGCAGGAGAAACCCTTACTCTGGTTTCTCAGTCTGTTTCCTAGTGCCGGTTTGAAGTGCCTGCCGTTTTCACTGTAAAACCGAGTTGGAGCTCGTACCTCCCCATATATATGTATGGAGTGGAGTTGGCAACTGAAAAGAATCTTTGTGTTCCCTTCAAGCTAGGTGAAGGACGGCTTTCACACACACTTATCTCTCAGAACTGAGCATGTGGAGAGACGTTCGTTCATCCAGCACAAAGGGAACGGGTTGCAGGAGAAACCCTTACTCTGGTTTCTCAGTCTGTTTCCTAGTGCCGGTTTGAAGTGCCTGCCGTTTTCACTGTAAAACCGAGTTGGAGCTTGTACCTCCCCATATATATGTATGGAGTGGAGTTGGCTACTGAAAAGAAACTTTGTGTTCCCTTCAAGCTAGGTGAAGGACGGCTTTCACACACACTTATCTCTCAGAACTGAGCATGTGGAGAGACGTTCGTTCATCCAGCACAAAGGGAACGGGTTGCAGGAAAACCCTTACTCTGGTTTCTCAGTCTGTTTCCTAGTGCCGGTTTGAAGTGCCTGCCGTTTTCACTGTAAAAC
Source organism: Vicugna pacos (assembly GCF_048564905.1). Lineage (NCBI taxonomy): Eukaryota > Metazoa > Chordata > Mammalia > Artiodactyla > Camelidae > Vicugna > Vicugna pacos. Next base: position 2,318,967 of record NC_133008.1, on the reverse strand, counting down.
CGAGTTGGAGCTTGTACCTCCCCATATATATGTATGGAGTGGAGTTGGCAACTGAAAAGAAACTTTGTGTTCCATTCAAGCTAGGTGAAGGACGGCTTTCACACACACTTATCTCTCAGAACTGAGCATGTGGAGAGACGTTCGTTCATCCAGCACAAAGGGAACGGGTTGCAGGAGAAACCCTTACTCTGGTTTCTCAGTCTGTTTCCTAGTGCCGGTTTGAAGTGCCTGCCGTTTTCACTGTAAAACCGAGTTGGAGCTTGTACCTCCCCATATATATGTATGGAGTGGAGTTGGCAACTGAAAAGAAACTTTGTGTTCCCTTCAAGCTAGGTGAAGGACGGCTTTCACACACACTTATCTCTCAAAACTGAGCATGTGGAGAGACGTTCGTTCATCCAGTACAAAGGGAATGGGTTGCAGGAGAAACCCTTACTCTGGTTTCTCAGTCTGTTTCCTAGTGCCGGTTTGAAGTGCCTGCCGTTTTCACTGTAAAACCGAGTTGGAGCATGTTCCTCCCCATATATATGTATGGAGTGGAGTTGGCAACTGAAAAGAAACTTTGTGTTCCCTTCAAGCTAGGTGAAGGACGGCTTTCACACACACTTATCTCTCAGAACTGAGCATGTGGAGAGACGTTCGTTCATCCAGCACAAGGGAACGGGTTGCAGGAGAAACCCTTACTCTGGTTTCTCAGTCTGTTTCCTATTGCCGGTTTGAAGTGCCTGCCGTTTTCACTGTAAAACCGAGTTGGAGCTTGTACCTCCCCATATATATGTATGGAGTGGAGTTGGCAACTGAAAAGAAACTTTGTGTTCCCTTCAAGCTAGGTGAAGGACGGCTTTCACACACACTTATCTCTCAGAACTGAGCATGTGGAGAGACGTTCATTCATCCAGCACAAAGGGAACGGGTTGCAGGAGAAACCCTTACTCTGGTTTCTCAGTCTGTTTCCTAGTGCCGGTTTGAAGTGCCTGCCGTTTTCACTGTAAAACCGAGTTGGAGCTAGTACCTCCCCATATATATGTATGGAGTGGAGTTGGCAACTGAAAAGAAACTTTGTGTTCCCTTCAAGCTAGGTGAAGGACGGCTTTCACACACACTTATCTCTCAGAACTGAGCATGTGGAGAGACGTTCGTTCATCCAGCACAAAGGGAACGGGTTGCAGGAGAAACCCTTACTCTGGTTTCTCAGTCTGTTTCCTAGTGCCGGTTTGAAGTGCCTGCCGTTTTCACTGTAAAACCGAGTTGGAGCTTGTACCTCCCCATATATATGTATGGAGTGGAGTTGGCAACTGAAAAGAAACTTTGTGTTCCCTTCAAGCTAGGTGAAGGACGGCTTTCACACACACTTATCTCTCAGAACTGAGCATGTGGAGAGACGTTCGTTCATCCAGCACAAAGGGAACGGGTTGCAGGAGAAACCCTTACTCTGGTTTCTCAGTCTGTTTCCTAGTGCCGGTTTGAAGTGCCTGCCGTTTTCACTGTAAAACTGAGTTGGAGCTTGTTCCTCCCCATATATATGTATGGAGTGGAGTTGGCAACTGAAAAGAAACTTTGTGTTCCCTTCAAGCTAGGTGAAGGACGGCTTTCACACACACTTATCTCTCAGAACTGAGCATGTGGAGAGACGTTCGTTCATCCAGCACAAAGGGAACGGGTTGCAGGAGAAACCCTTACTCTGGTTTCTCAGTCTGTTTCCTAGTGCCGGTTTGAAGTGCCTGCCGTTTTCACTGTAAAACCGAGTTGGAGCTTGTACCTCCCCATATATATGTATGGAGTGGAGTTGGCAACTGAAAAGAAACTTTGTGTTCCCTTCAAGCTAGGTGAAGGACGGCTTTCACACACACTTATCTCTCAGAACTGAGCATGTGGAGAGACGTTCGTTCATCCAGCACAAAGGGAACGGGTTGCAGGAGAAACCCTTACTCTGGTTTCTCAGTCTGTTTCCTAGTGCCGGTTTGAAGTGCCTGCCGTTTTCACTGTAAAACTGAGTTGGAGCTTGTTCCTCCCCATATATATGTATGGAGTGGAGTTGGCAACTGAAAAGAAACTTTGTGTTCCCTTCAAGCTAGGTGAAGGACGGCTTTCACACACACTTATCTCTCAGAACTGAGCATGTGGAGAGACGTTCGTTCATCCAGCACAAAGGGAACGGGTTGCAGGAGAAACCCTTACTCTGGTTTCTCAGTCTGTTTCCTAGTGCCGGTTTGAAGTGCCTGCCGTTTTCACTGTAAAACCGAGTTGGAGCTCGTACCTCCCCATATATATGTATGGAGTGGAGTTGGCAACTGAAAAGAAACTTTGTGTTCCCTTCAAGCTAGGTGAAGGACGGCTTTCACACACACTTATCTCTCAGAACTGAGCATGTGGAGAGACGTTCGTTCATCCAGCACAAAGGGAACGGGTTGCAGGAGAAACCCTTACTCTGGTTTCTCAGTCTGTTTCCTAGTGCCGGTTTGAAGTGCCTGCCGTTTTCACTGTAAAACCGAGTTGGAGCTTGTACCTCCCCATATATATGTATGGATTGGAGTTGGCAACTGAAAAGAAACTTTGTGTTCCCTTCAAGCTAGGTGAAGGACGGCTTTCACACACACTTATCTCTCAGAACTGAGCATGTGGAGAGACGTTCGTTCATCCAGCACAAAGGGAACGGGTTGCAGGAGAAACCCTTACTCTGGTTTCTCAGTCTGTTTCCTAGTGCCGGTTGGAAGTGCCTGCCGTTTTCACTGTAAAACCGAGTTGGAGCTTCTACCTCCCCATATATATGTATGGAGTGGAGTTGGCAACTGAAAAGAAACTTTGTGTTCCCTTCAAGCTAGGTGAAGGACGGCTTTCACACACACTTATCTCTCAGAACTGAGCATGTGGAGAGACGTTCGTTCATCCAGCACAAAGGGAACGGGTTGCAGGAGAAACCCTTACTCTGGTTTCTCAGTCTGTTTCCTAGTGCCGGTTTGAAGTGCCTGTCGTTTTCACTGTAAAACCGAGTTGGAGCTCGTACCTCCCCATATATATGTATGGAGTGGAGTTGGCAACTGAAAAGAAACTTTGTGTTCCCTTCAAGCTAGGTGAAGGACGGCTTTCACACACACTTATCTCTCAGAACTGAGCATGTGGAGAGACGTTCGTTCATCCAGCACAAAGGGAACGGGTTGCAGGAGAAACCCTTACTCTGGTTTCTCAGTCTGTTTCCTAGTGCCTGTTTGAAGTGCCTGCCGTTTTCACTGTAAAACCGAGTTGGAGCTTGTACCTCCCCATATATATGTATGGAGTGGAGTTGGCAACTGAAAAGAAACTTTGTGTTCCCTTCAAGCTAGGTGAAGGACGGCTTTCACACACACTTATCTCTCAGAACTGAGCATGTGGAGAGACGTTCGTTCATCCAGCACAAAAGGAACGGGTTGCAGGAGAAACCCTTACTCTGGTTTCTCAGTCTGTTTCCTAGTGCCGGTTTGAAGTGCCTGCCGTTTTCACTGTAAAACCGAGTTGGAGCTTGTACCTCCCCATATATATGTATGGAGTGGAGTTGGCAACTGAAAAGAAACTTTGTGTTCCCTTCAAGCTAGGTGAAGGACGGCTTTCACACACACTTATCTCTCAGAACTGAGCATGTGGAGAGACGTTCGTTCATCCAGCACAAGGGAACGGGTTCCAGGAGAAACCCTTACTCTGGTTTCTCAGTCTGTTTCCTAGTGCCGGTTTGAAGTGCCTGCCGTTTTCACTGTAAAACCGAGTTGGAGCTTGTACCTCCCCATATATATGTATGGAGTGGAGTTGGCAACTGAAAAGAAACTTTGTGTTCCCTTCAAGCTAGGTGAAGGACGGCTTTCACACACACTTATCTCTCAGAACTGAGCATGTGGAGAGACGTTCGTTCATCCAGCACAAAGGGAACGGGTTGCAGGAGAAACCCTTACTCTGGTTTCTCAGTCTGTTTCCTAGTGCCGGTTTGAAGTGCCTGCCGTTTTCACTGTAAAACCGAGTTGGAGCTAGTACCTCCCCATATATATGTATGGAGTGGAGTTGGCAACTGAAAAGAAACTTTGTGTTCCCTTCAAGCTAGGTGAAGGACGGCTTTCACACACACTTATCTCTCAGAACTGAGCATGTGGAGAGACGTTCGTTCATCCAGCACAAAGGGAACGGGTTGCAGGAGAAACCCTTACTCTGGTTTCTCAGTCTGTTTCCTAGTGCCGGTTTGAAGTGCCTGCCGTTTTCACTGTAAAACCGAGTTGGAGCTTGTACCTCCCCATATATATGTATGGAGTGGGGTTGTCAACTGAAAAGAAACTTTGTGTTCCCTTCAAGCTAGGTGAAGGACGGCATTCACACACACTTATCTCTCAGAACTGAGCATGTGGAGAGACGTTCGTTCATCCAGCACAAAGGGAACGTGTTGCAGGAGAAACCCTTACTCTGGTTTCTCAGTCTGTTTCCTAGTGCCGGTTTGAAGTGCCTGCCGTTTTCCCTGTAAAACCGAGTTGGAGCTTGTACCTCTCCATATATATGTATGGAGTGGATTTTGCAACTGAAAAGAAACATTGTGTTCCCTTCAAGCTAGGTGAAGAATGGCTTTCACACACACTTATCTCTCATAACTGAGCATATGGACAGACGTTCGTTCATCCAGCACAAAGGGAACGGGTTGCAGGAGAAACCCTTACTCTGGTTTCTCAGTCTGTTTCCTAGTGCCGGTTTGAAGTGCCTGCCGTTTTCACTGTAAAACCGAGTTGGAGCTCGTACCTCCCCATATATATGTATGGAGTGGAGTTTGCAACTGTAAAGAAACTTTGTGTTCCCTTCAAGCTAGGTGAAGGACGGCTTTCACACACACTTATCTCTCAGAACTGAGCATGTGGAGAGACGTTCGTTCATCCAGCACAAAGGGAACGGGTTGCAGGAGAAACCCTTACTCTGGTTTCTCAGTCTGTTTCCTAGTGCCGGTTTGAAGTGCCTGCCGTTTTCACTGTAAAACCGAGTTGGAGCTTGTACCTCCCCATATATATGTATGGAGTGGAGTTGGCAACTGAAAAGAAACTTTGTGTTCCCTTCAAGCTAGGTGAAGGACGGCTTTCACACACACTTATCTCTCAGAACTGAGCATGTGGAGAGACGTTCGTTCATCCAGCACAAAGGGAACGGGTTGCAGGAGAAACCCTTACTCTGGTTTCTCAGTCTGTTTCCTAGTGCCGGTTTGAAGTGCCTGCCGTTTTCACTGTAAAACCGAGTTGGAGCTTGTACCTCCCCATATATATGTATGGAGTGGAGTTGGCAACTGAAAAGAAACTTTGTGTTCCCTTCAAGCTAGGTGAAGGACGGCTTTCACACACACTTATCTCTCAGAACTGAGCATGTGGAGAGACGTTCGTTCATCCAGCACAAAGGGAACGGGTTGCAGGAGAAACCCTTACTCTGGTTTCTCAGTCTGTTTCCTAGTGCCGGTTTGAAGTGCCTGCCGTTTTCACTGTAAAACCGAGTTGGAGCTTGTACCTCCCCATATATATGTATGGAGTGGAGTTGGCAACTGAAAAGAAACTTTGTGTTCCCTTCAAGCTAGGTGAAGGACGGCTTTCACACACACTTATCTCTCAGAACTGAGCATGTGGAGAGACGTTCGTTCATCCAGCACAAAGGGAACGGGTTGCAGGAGAAACCCTTACTCTGGTTTCTCAGTCTGTTTCCTAGTGCCGGTTTGAAGTGCCTGCCGTTTTCACTGTAAAACCGAGTTGGAGCTCGTACCTCCCCATATATATGTATGGAGTGGAGTTGGCAACTGAAAAGAAACTTTGTGTTCCCTTCAAGCTAGGTGAAGGACGGCTTTCACACACACTTATCTCTCAGAACTGAGCATGTGGAGAGACGTTCGTTCATCCAGCACAAAGTGAACGGGTTGCAGGAGAAACCCTTACTCTGGTTTCTCAGTCTGTTTCCTAGTGCCTGTTTGAAGTGCCTGCCGTTTTCACTGTAAAACCGAGTTGGAGCCTGTACCTCCCCATATATATGTATGGAGTGGAGTTGGCAACTGAAAAGAAACTTTGTGTTCCCTTCAAGCTAGGTGAAGGACGGCTTTCACACACACTTATCTCTCAGAACTGAGCATGTGGAGAGACGTTCGTTCATCCAGCACAAAAGGAACGGGTTGCAGGAGAAACCCTTACTCTGGTTTCTCAGTCTGTTTCCTAGTGCCGGTTTGAAGTGCCTGCCGTTTTCACTGTAAAACCGAGTTGGAGCTTCTACCTCCCCATATATATGTATGGAGTGGAGTTGGCAACTGAAAAGAAACTTTGTGTTCCCTTCAAGCTAGGTGAAGGACGGCTTTCACACACACTTATCTCTCAGAACTGAGCATGTGGAGAGACGTTCGTTCTTCCAGCCCAAAGGGAACGGGTTGCAGGTGAAACCCTTTCTCTGGTTTCTCAGTCTGTTTCCTAGTGCCGGTTTGAAGTGCCTGCCGTTTTCACTGTAAAACCGAGTTGGAGCTTGTACCTCCCCATATATATGTATGGAGTGGAGTTGGCAACTGAAAAGAAACTTTGTGTTCCCTTCAAGCTAGGTGAAGGACGGCATTCACACACACTTATCTCTCAGAACTGAGCATGTGGAGAGACGTTCGTTCATCCAGCACAAAGGGAACGGGTTGCAGGAGAAACCCTTTCTCTGGTTTCTCAGTCTGTTTCCTAGTGCCGGTTTGAAGTGCCTGCCGTTTTCCCTGTAAAACCGAGTTGGAGCTCGTACTTCCCCATATATATGTATGGAGTGGAGTTTGCAACTGTAAAGAAACTTTGTGTTCCCTTCAAGCTAGGTGAAGGACGGCTTTCACACACACTTATCTCTCAGAACTGAGCATGTGGAGAGACGTTCGTTCATCCAGCACAAAGGGAACGGGTTGCAGGAGAAACCCTTACTCTGGTTTCTCAGTCTGTTTCCTAGTGCCGGTTTGAAGTGCCTGCCGTTTTCACTGTAAAACCTTGTTGGAGCTTGTACCTCCCCATATATATGTATGGATTGGAGCTGGCAACTGAAAAGAAACTTTGTGTTCCCTTCAAGCTAGGTGAAGGACGGCTTTCACACACACTTATCTCTCAGAACTGAGCATGTGGAGAGACGTTCGTTCATCCAGCACAAAGGGAACGGGTTGCAGGAGAAACCCTTACTCTGGTTTCTCAGTCTGTTTCCTAGTGCCGGTTTGAAGTGCCTGCCGTTTTCACTGTAAAACCGAGTTGGAGCTTGTACCTCCCCATATATATGTATGGAGTGGAGTTGGCAACTGAAAAGAAACTTTGTGTTCCCTTCAAGCTAGGTGAAGGACGGCTTTCACACACACTTATCTCTCAGAACTGAGCATGTGGAGAGACGTTCGTTCATCCAGCACAAAGGGAACGGGTTGCAGGAGAAACCCTTACTCTGGTTTCTCAGTCTGTTTCCTAGTGCCGGTTTGAAGTGCCTGCCGTTTTCACTGTAAAATCGAGTTGGAGCTTCTACCTCCCCATATATATGTATGGAGTGGAGTTGGCAACTGAAAAGAAACTTTGTGTTCCCTTCAAGCTAGGTGAAGGACGGCTTTCACACACACTTATCTCTCAGAACTGAGCATGTGGAGAGACGTTCGTTCATCCAGCACAAAGGGAACGGGTTGCAGGAGAAACCCTTACTCTGGTTTCTCAGTCTGTTTCCTAGTGCCGGTTTGAAGTGCCTGCCGTTTTCACTGTAAAACCGAGTTGGAGCTTCTACCTCCCCATATATATGTATGGAGTGGAGTTGGCAACTGAAAAGAAACTTTGTGTTCCCTTCAAGCTAGGTGAAGGACGGCTTTCACACACACTTATCTCTCAGAACTGAGCATGTGGAGAGACGTTCGTTCTTCCAGCCCAAAGGGAACGGGTTGCAGGTGAAACCCTTTCTCTGGTTTCTCAGTCTGTTTCCTAGTGCCGGTTTGAAGTGCCTGCCGTTTTCACTGTAAAACCGAGTTGGAGCTTGTACCTCCCCATATATATGTATGGAGTGGAGTTGGCAACTGAAAAGAAACTTTGTGTTCCCTTCAAGCTAGGTGAAGGACGGCATTCACACACACTTATCTCTCAGAACTGAGCATGTGGAGAGACGTTCGTTCATCCAGCACAAAGGGAACGGGTTGCAGGAGAAACCCTTTCTCTGGTTTCTCAGTCTGTTTCCTAGTGCCGGTTTGAAGTGCCTGCCGTTTTCCCTGTAAAACCGAGTTGGAGCTCGTACTTCCCCATATATATGTATGGAGTGGAGTTTGCAACTGTAAAGAAACTTTGTGTTCCCTTCAAGCTAGGTGAAGGACGGCTTTCACACACACTTATCTCTCAGAACTGAGCATGTGGAGAGACGTTCGTTCATCCAGCACAAAGGGAACGGGTTGCAGGAGAAACCCTTACTCTGGTTTCTCAGTCTGTTTCCTAGTGCCGGTTTGAAGTGCCTGCCGTTTTCACTGTAAAACCTTGTTGGAGCTTGTACCTCCCCATATATATGTATGGATTGGAGCTGGCAACTGAAAAGAAACTTTGTGTTCCCTTCAAGCTAGGTGAAGGACGGCTTTCACACACACTTATCTCTCAGAACTGAGCATGTGGAGAGACGTTCGTTCATCCAGCACAAAGGGAACGGGTTGCAGGAGAAACCCTTACTCTGGTTTCTCAGTCTGTTTCCTAGTGCCGGTTTGAAGTGCCTGCCGTTTTCACTGTAAAACCGAGTTGGAGCTTGTACCTCCCCATATATATGTATGGAGTGGAGTTGGCAACTGAAAAGAAACTTTGTGTTCCCTTCAAGCTAGGTGAAGGACGGCTTTCACACACACTTATCTCTCAGAACTGAGCATGTGGAGAGACGTTCGTTCATCCAGCACAAAGGGAACGGGTTGCAGGAGAAACCCTTACTCTGGTTTCTCAGTCTGTTTCCTAGTGCCGGTTTGAAGTACCTGCCGTTTTCACTGTAAAACCGAGTTGGAGCTTCTACCTCCCCATATATATGTATGGAGTGGAGTTGGCAACTGAAAAGATACTTTGTGTTCCCTTCAAGCTAGGTGAAGGACGGCTTTCACACACACTTATCTCTCAGAACTGAGCATGTGGAGAGACGTTCGTTCATCCAGCACAAAGGGAACGGGTTGCAGGAGAAACCCTTACTCTGGTTTCTCAGTCTGTTTCCTAGTGCCGGTTTGAAGTGCCTGCCGTTTTCACTGTAAAACCGAGTTGGAGCTCGTACCTCCCCATATATATGTATGGAGTGGAGTTGGCAACTGAAAAGAAACTTTGTGTTCCCTTCAAGCTAGGTGAAGGACGGCTTTCACACACACTTATCTCTCAGAACTGAGCATGTGGAGAGACGTTCGTTCATCCAGCACAAAGGGAACGGGTTGCAGGAGAAACCCTTACTCTGGTTTCTCAGTCTGTTTCCTAGTGCCTGTTTGAAGTGCCTGCCGTTTTCACTGTAAAACCGAGTTGGAGCTTGTACCTCCCCATATATATGTATGGAGTGGAGTTGGCAACTGAAAAGAAACTTTGTGTTCCCTTCAAGCTAGGTGAAGGACGGCTTTCACACACACTTATCTCTCAGAACTGAGCATGTGGAGAGACGTTCGTTCATCCAGCACATAAGGAACGGGTTGCAGGAGAAACCTTTACTCTGGTTTCTCAGTCTGTTTCCTAGTGCCGGTTTGAAGTGCCTGCCGTTTTCACTGTAAAACCGAGTTGGAGCTTGTACCTCCCCATATATATGTATGGAGTGGAGTTGGCAACTGAAAAGAAACTTTGTGTTCCCTTCAAGCTAGGTAAAGGACGGCTTTCACACACACTTATCTCTCAGAACTGAGCATGTGGAGAGACGTTCGTTCATCCAGCACAAGGGAACGGGTTGCAGGAGAAACCCTTACTCTGGTTTCTCAGTCTGTTTCGTAGTGCCGGTTTGAAGTGCCTGCCGTTTTCACTGTAAAACCGAGTTGGAGCTTGTACCTCCCCATATATATGTATGGAGTGGAGTTGGCAACTGAAAAGAAACTTTGTGTTCCCTTCAAGCTAGGTGAAGGACGGCTTTCACACACACTTATCTCTCAGAACTGAGCATGTGGAGAGACGTTCGTTCATCCAGCACAAAGGGAACGGGTTGCAGGAGAAACCCTTACTCTGGTTTCTCAGTCTGTTTCCTAGTGCCGGTTTGAAGTGCCTGCCGTTTTCACTGTAAAACCGAGTTGGAGCTTGTACCTCCCCATATATATGTATGGAGTGGAGTTGGCAACTGAAAAGAAACTTTGTGTTCCCTTCATGCTAGGTGAAGGACGGCTTTCACACACACTTATCTCTCAGAACTGAGCATGTGGAGAGACGTTCGTTCATCCAGCACAAAGGGAACGGGTTGCAGGAGAAACCCTTACTCTGGTTTCTCAGTCTGTTTCCTAGTGCCGGTTTGAAGTGCCTGCCGTTTTCACTGTAAAACCGAGTTGGAGCTTGTACCTCCCCATATATATGTATGGAGTGGAGTTGGCAACTGAAAAGAAACTTTGTGTTCCCTTCAAGCTAGGTGAAGGACGGCTTTCACACACACTTATCTCTCAGAACTGAGCATGTGGAGAGACGTTCGTTCATCCAGCACAAGGGAACGGGTTGCAGGAGAAACCCTTACTCTGGTTTCTCAGTCTGTTTCCTAGTGCCGGTTTGAAGTGCCTGCCGTTTTCACTGTAAAACCGAGTTGGAGCTTGTACCTCCCCATATATATGTGTGGAGTGGAGTTGGCAACTGAAAAGAAACTTTGTGTTCCCTTCAAGCTAGGTGAAGGACGGCTTTCACACACACTTATCTCTCAGAACTGAGCATGTGGAGAGACGTACGTTCATCCAGCACAAAGGGAACGGGTTGCAGGAGAAACCCTTACTCTGGTTTCTCAGTCTGTTTCCTAGTGCCGGTTTGAAGTGCCTGCCGTTTTCACTGTAAAACCGAGTTGGAGCTTGTACCTCCCCATATATATGTATGGAGTGGAGTTGGCAACTGAAAAGAAACTTTGTGTTCCCTTCAAGCTAGGTGAAGGACGGCTTTCACACACACTTATCTCTCAGAACTGAGCATGTGGAGAGACGTTCGTTCATCCAGCACAAAGGGAACGGGTTGCAGGAGAAACCCTTACTCTGGTTTCTCAGTCTGTTTCCTAGTGCCGGTTTGAAGTGCCTGCCGTTTTCCCTGTAAAACCGTGTTGGAGCTTGTACCTCCCCATATATATGTATGGAGTGGAGTTGGCAACTGAAAAGAAACTTTGTGTTCCCTTCAAGCTAGGTGAAGGACGGCTTTCACACACACTTATCTCTCAGAACTGAGCATGTGGAGAGACGTTCGTTCATCCAGCACAAAGGGAACGGGTTGCAGGAGAAACCCTTACTCTGGTTTCTCAGTCTGTTTCCTAGTGCCGGTTTGAAGTGCCTGCCGTTTTCACTGTAAAACCGAGTTGCAGCTTGTACCTCCCCATATATATGTATGGAGTGGAGTTGGCAACTGAAAAGAAACTTTGTGTTCCCTTCAAGCTAGGTGAAGGACGGCTTTCACACACACTTATCTCTCAGAACTGAGCATGTGGAGAGACGTTCGTTCATCCAGCACAAAGGGAACGGGTTGCAGGAGAAACCCTTACTCTGGTTTCTCAGTCTGTTTCCTAGTGCCGGTTTGAAGTGCCTGCCGTTTTCACTGTAAAACCGAGTTGGAGCTTGTACCTCCCCATATATATGTATGGAGTGGAGTTGGCAACTGAAAAGAAACTTTGTGTTCCCTTCAAGCTAGGTGAAGGACGGCTTTCACACACACTTATCTCTCAGAACTGAGCATGTGGAGAGACGTTCGTTCATCCAGCACAAAGGGAACGGGTTGCAGGAGAAACCCTTTCTCTGGTTTCTCAGTCTGTTTCCTAGTGCCGGTTTGAAGTACCTGCCGTTTTCACTGTAAAACCGAGTTGGAGCTTGTACCTCCCTATATATATGTATGGAGTGGATTTGGCAACTGAAAAGAAACTTTGTGTTCCCTTCATGCTAGGTGAAGGACGGCTTTCACACACACTTATCTCTCAGAACTGAGCATGTGGAGAGACGTTCGTTCATCCAGCACAAAGGGAACGGGTTGCAGGAGAAACCCTTACTCTGGTTTCTCAGTCTGTTTCCTAGTGCCGGTTTGAAGTGCCTGCCGTTTTCACTGTAAAACCGAGTTGGAGCTTCTACCTCCCCATATATATGTATGGAGTGGAGTTGGCAACTGAAAAGAAACTTTGTGTTCCCTTCAAGCTAGGTGAAGGACGGCTTTCACACACACTTATCTCTCAGAACTGAGCATGTGGAGAGACGTTCGTTCATCCAGCACAAAGGGAACGGGTTGCAGGAGAAACCCTTACTCTGGTTTCTCAGTCTGTTTCCTAGTGCCGGTTTGAAGTGCCTGCCGTTTTCACTGTAAAACCGAGTTGGAGCTCGTACCTCCCCATATATATGTATGGAGTGGAGTTGGCAACTGAAAAGAAACTTTGTGTTCCCTTCAAGCTAGGTGAAGGACGGCTTTCACACACACTTATCTCTCAGAACTGAGCATGTGGAGAGACGTTCGTTCATCCAGCACAAAGGGAACGGGTTGCAGGAGAAACCCTTACTCTGGTTTCTCAGTCTGTTTCCTAGTGCCTGTTTGAAGTGCCTGCCGTTTTCACTGTAAAACCGAGTTGGAGCTTGTACCTCCCCATATATATGTATGGAGTGGAGTTGGCAACTGAAAAGAAACTTTGTGTTCCCTTCAAGCTAGGTGAAGGACGGCTTTCACACACACTTATCTCTCAGAACTGAGCATGTGGAGAGACGTTCGTTCATCCAGCACAAGGGAACGGGTTGCAGGAGAAACCCTTACTCTGGTTTCTCAGTCTGTTTCCTAGTGCCGGTTTGAAGTGCCTGCCGTTTTCACTGTAAAACCGAGTTGGAGCTTGTACCTCCCCATATATATGTATGGAGTGGAGTTGGCAACTGAAAAGAAACTTTGTGTTCCCTTCAAGCTAGGTGAAGGACGGCTTTCACACACACTTATCTCTCAGAACTGAGCATGTGGAGAGACGTTCGTTCATCCAGCACAAAGGGAACGGGTTGCAGGAGAAACCCTTACTCTGGTTTCTCAGTCTGTTTCCTAGTGCCGGTTTGAAGTGCCTGCCGTTTTCACTGTAAAACCGAGTTGGAGCTTGTACCTCCCCATATATATGTATGGAGTGGAGTTGGCAACTGAAAAGAAACTTTGTGTTCCCTTCATGCTAGGTGAAGGACGGCTTTCACACACACTTATCTCTCAGAACTGAGCATGTGGAGAGACGTTCGTTCATCCAGCACAAAGGGAACGGGTTGCAGGAGAAACCCTTACTCTGGTTTCTCAGTCTGTTTCCTAGTGCCGGTTTGAAGTGCCTGCCGTTTTCACTGTAAAACCGAGTTGGAGCTTGTACCTCCCCATATATATGTATGGAGTGGAGTTGGCAACTGAAAAGAAACTTTGTGTTCCCTTCAAGCTAGGTGAAGGACGGCTTTCACACACACTTATCTCTCAGAACTGAGCATGTGGAGAGACGTTCGTTCATCCAGCACAAGGGAACGGGTTGCAGGAGAAACCCTTACTCTGGTTTCTCAGTCTGTTTCCTAGTGCCGGTTTGAAGTGCCTGCCGTTTTCACTGTAAAACCGAGTTGGAGCTTGTACCTCCCCATATATATGTGTGGAGTGGAGTTGGCAACTGAAAAGAAACTTTGTGTTCCCTTCAAGCTAGGTGAAGGACGGCTTTCACACACACTTATCTCTCAGAACTGAGCATGTGGAGAGACGTACGTTCATCCAGCACAAAGGGAACGGGTTGCAGGAGAAACCCTTACTCTGGTTTCTCAGTCTGTTTCCTAGTGCCGGTTTGAAGTGCCTGCCGTTTTCACTGTAAAACCGAGTTGGAGCTTGTACCTCCCCATATATATGTATGGAGTGGAGTTGGCAACTGAAAAGAAACTTTGTGTTCCCTTCAAGCTAGGTGAAGGACGGCTTTCACACACACTTATCTCTCAGAACTGAGCATGTGGAGAGACGTTCGTTCATCCAGCACAAAGGGAACGGGTTGCAGGAGAAACCCTTACTCTGGTTTCTCAGTCTGTTTCCTAGTGCCGGTTTGAAGTGCCTGCCGTTTTCCCTGTAAAACCGTGTTGGAGCTTGTACCTCCCCATATATATGTATGGAGTGGAGTTGGCAACTGAAAAGAAACTTTGTGTTCCCTTCAAGCTAGGTGAAGGACGGCTTTCACACACACTTATCTCTCAGAACTGAGCATGTGGAGAGACGTTCGTTCATCCAGCACAAAGGGAACGGGTTGCAGGAGAAACCCTTACTCTGGTTTCTCAGTCTGTTTCCTAGTGCCGGTTTGAAGTGCCTGCCGTTTTCACTGTAAAACCGAGTTGCAGCTTGTACCTCCCCATATATATGTATGGAGTGGAGTTGGCAACTGAAAAGAAACTTTGTGTTCCCTTCAAGCTAGGTGAAGGACGGCTTTCACACACACTTATCTCTCAGAACTGAGCATGTGGAGAGACGTTCGTTCATCCAGCACAAAGGGAAAGGGTTGCAGGAGAAACCCTTACTCTGGTTTCTCAGTCTGTTTCCTAGTGCCGGTTTGAAGTGCCTGCCGTTTTCACTGTAAAACCGAGTTGGAGCTTGTACCTCCCCATATATATGTATGGAGTGGAGTTGGCAACTGAAAAGAAACTTTGTGTTCCCTTCAAGCTAGGTGAAGGACGGCTTTCACACACACTTATCTCTCAGAACTGAGCATGTGGAGAGACGTTCGTTCATCCAGCACAAAGGGAACGGGTTGCAGGAGAAACCCTTTCTCTGGTTTCTCAGTCTGTTTCCTAGTGCCGGTTTGAAGTACCTGCCGTTTTCACTGTAAAACCGAGTTGGAGCTTTTACCTCCCTATATATATGTATGGAGTGGATTTGGCAACTGAAAAGAAACTTTGTGTTCCCTTCATGCTAGGTGAAGGACGGCTTTCACACACACTTATCTCTCAGAACTGAGCATGTGGAGAGACGTTCGTTCATCCAGCACAAAGGGAACGGGTTGCAGGAGAAACCCTTACTCTGGTTTCTCAGTCTGTTTCCTAGTGCCGGTTTGAAGTGCCTGCCGTTTTCACTGTAAAACCGAGTTGGAGCTTGTACCTCCCCATATATATGTATGGAGTGGAGTTGGCAACTGAAAAGAAACTTTGTGTTCCCTTCAAGCTAGGTGAAGGACGGCTTTCACACACACTTATCTCTCAGAACTGAGCATGTGGAGAGACGTTCGTTCATCCAGCACAAGGGAACGGGTTGCAGGAGAAACCCTTACTCTGGTTTCTCAGTCTGTTTCCTAGTGCCGGTTTGAAGTGCCTGCCGTTTTCACTGTAAAACCGAGTTGGAGCTTGTACCTCCCCATATATATGTATGGAGTGGAGTTGGCAACTGAAAAGAAACTTTGTGTTCCCTTCAAGCTAGGTGAAGGACGGCTTTCACACACACTTATCTCTCAGAACTGAGCAAGTGGAGAGACGTACGTTCATCCAGCACAAAGGGAACGGGTTGCAGGAGAAACCCTTACTCTGGTTTCTCAGTCTGTTTCCTAGTGCCGGTTTGAAGTGCCTGCCGTTTTCACTGTAAAACCGAGTTGGAGCTTGTACCTCCCCATATATATGTATGGAGTGGAGTTGGCAACTGGAAAGAAACTTTGTGTTCCCTTCAAGCTAGGTGAAGGACGGCTTTCACACACACTTATCTCTCAGAACTGAGCATGTGGAGAGACGTTCGTTCATCCAGCACAAAGGGAACGGGTTGCAGGAGAAACCCTTACTCTGGTTTCTCAGTCTGTTTCCTAGTGCCGGTTTGAAGTGCCTGCCGTTTTCCCTATAAAACCGAGTTGGAGCTTGTACCTCCCCATATATATGTATGGAGTGGAGTTGGCAACTGAAAAGAAACTTTGTGTTCCCTTCAAGCTAGGTGAAGGACGGCTTTCACACACACTTATCTCTCAGAACTGAGCATGTGGAGAGACGTTCGTTCATCCAGCACAAAGGGAACGGGTTGCAGGAGAAACCCTTACTCTGGTTTCTCAGTCTGTTTCCTAGTGCCGGTTTGCAGTGCCTGCCGTTTTCACTGTAAAACCGAGTTGGAGCTTGTACCTCCCCATATATATGTATGGAGTGGAGTTGGCAACTGAAAAGAAACTTTGTGTTCCCTTCAAGCTAGGTGAAGGACGGCTTTCACACACACTTATCTCTCAGAACTGAGCATGTGGAGAGACGTTCGTTCATCCAGCACAAAGGGAACGGGTTGCAGGAGAAACCCTTACTCTGGTTTCTCAGTCTGTTTCCTAGTGCCGGTTTGAAGTGCCTGCCGTTATCACTGTAAAACCGAGTTGGAGCTTGTACCTCTCCATATATATGTATGGAGTGGATTTTGCAACTGAAAAGAAACATTGTGTTCCCTTCAAGCTAGGTGAAAAACGGCTTTCACACACACTTATCTCTCAGAACTGAGCATGTGGAGAGACGTTCGTTCATCCAGCACAAAGGGAACGGGTTGCAGGAGAAACCCTTACTCTGGTTTCTCAGTCTGTTTCCTAGTGCCGGTTTGAAGTGCCTGCCGTTTTCACTGTAAAACCGAGTTGGAGCTCGTACCTCCCCATATATATGTATGGAGTGGAGTTAGCAACTGAAAAGAAACTTTGTGTTCCCTTCAAGCTAGGTGAAGGACGGCTTTCACACACACTTATCTCTCAGAACTGAGCATGTGGAGAGACGTTCGTTCATCCAGCACAAAGAGAACGGGTTGCAGGAGAAACCCTTACTCTGGTTTCTCAGTCTGTTTCCTAGTGCCGGTTTGAAGTGCCTGCCGTTTTCACTGTAAAACCGAGTTGGAGCTCGTTCCTCCCCATATATATGTATGGAGTGGAGTTAGCAACTGAAAAGAAACTTTGTGTTCCCTTCAAGCTAGGTGAAGGACGGCTTTCACACACACTTATCTCTCAGAACTGAGCATGTGGAGAGACGTTCGTTCATCCAGCACAAAGGGAACGGGTTGCAGGAGAAACCCTTACTCTGGTTTCTCAGTCTGTTTCCTAGTGCCGGTTTGAAGTGCCTGCCGTTTTCACTGTAAAACCGAGTTGGAGCTTCTACCTCCCCATATATATGTATGGAGTGGAGTTGGCAACTGAAAAGAAACTTTGTGTTCCCTTCAAGCTAGGTGAAGGACGGCTTTCACACACACTTATCTCTCAGAACTGAGCATGTGGAGAGACGTTCGTTCATCCAGCACAAGGGAACGGGTTGCAGGAGAAACCCTTACTCTGGTTTCTCAGTCTGTTTCCTAGTGCCGGTTTGAAGTGCCTGCCGTTTTCACTGTAAAACCGAGTTGGAGCTTGTACCTCCCCATATATATGTATGGAGTGGAGTTGGCAACTGAAAAGAAACTTTGTGTTCCCTTCAAGCTAGGTGAAGGACGGCTTTCACACACACTTATCTCTCAGAACTGAGCATGTGGAGAGACGTTCGTTCATCCAGCACAAAGGGAACGGGTTGCAGGAGAAACCCTTACTCTGGTTTCTCAGTCTGTTTCCTAGTGCCGGTTTGAAGTGCCTGCCGTTTTCACTGTAAAACCGAGTTGGAGCTTGTACCTCCCCATATATATGTATGGAGTGGAGTTGGCAACTGAAAAGAAACTTTGTGTTCCCTTCAAGCTAGGTGAAGGACGGCTTTCACACACACTTATCTCTCAGAACTGAGCATGTGGAGAGACGTTCGTTCATCCAGCACAAAGGGAACGGGTTGCAGGAGAAACCCTTACTCTGGTTTCTCAGTCTGTTTCCTAGTGCCGGTTTGAAGTGCCTGCCGTTTTCACTGTAAAACCGAGTTGGAGCTTCTACCTCCCCATATATATGTATGGAGTGGAGTTGGCAACTGAAAAGAAACTTTGTGTTCCCTTCAAGCTAGGTGAAGGACGGCTTTCACACACACTTATCTCTCAGAACTGAGCATGTGGAGAGACGTTCGTTCATCCAGCACAAAAGGAACGGGTTGCAGGAGAAACCCTTACTCTGGTTTCTCAGTCTGTTTCCTAGTGCCGGTTTGAAGTGCCTGCCGTTTTCACTGTAAAACCGAGTTGGAGCTTGTACCTCCCCATATATATGTATGGAGTGGAGTTGGCAACTGAAAAGAAACTTTGTGTTCCCTTCAAGCTAGGTGAAGGACGGCTTTCACACACACTTTTCTCTCAGAACTGAGCATGTGGAGAGACGTTCGTTCATCCAGCACAAGGGAACGGGTTGCAGGAGAAACCCTTACTCTGGTTTCTCAGTCTGTTTCCTAGTGCCGGTTTGAAGTGCCTGCCGTTTTCACTGTAAAACCGAGTTGGAGCTTGTACCTCCCCATATATATGTATGGAGTGGAGTTGGCAACTGAAAAGAAACTTTGTGTTCCCTTCAAGCTAGGTGAAGGACGGCTTTCACACACACTTATCTCTCAGAACTGAGCATGTGGAGAGACGTTCGTTCATCCAGCACAAAGGGAACGGGTTGCAGGAGAAACCCTTACTCTGGTTTCTCAGTCTGTTTCCTAGTGCCGGTTTGAAGTGCCTGCCGTTTTCACTGTAAAACCGAGTTGGAGCTTGTACCTCCCCATATATATGTATGGAGTGGAGTTGGCAACTGAAAAGAAACTTTGTGTTCCCTTCAAGCTAGGTGAAGGACGGCTTTCACACACACTTATCTCTCAGAACTGAGCATGTGGAGAGACGTTCGTTCATCCAGCACAAAGGGAACGGGTTGCAGGAGAAACCCTTACTCTGGTTTCTCAGTCTGTTTCCTAGTGCCGGTTTGAAGTGCCTGCCGTTTTCACTGTAAAACCGAGTTGGAGCTTGTACCTCCCCATATATATGTATGGAGTGGAGTTGGCAACTGAAAAGAAACTTTGTGTTCCCTTCAAGCTAGGTGAAGGACGGCTTTCACACACACTTATCTCTCAGAACTGAGCATGTGGAGAGACGTTCGTTCATCCAGCACAAAAGGAACGGGTTGCAGGAGAAACCCTTACTCTGGTTTCTCAGTCTGTTTCCTAGTGCCGGATTGAAGTGCCTGCCGTTTTCACTGTAAAACCGAGTTGGAGCTTGTACCTCCCCATATATATGTATGGAGTGGAGTTGGCAACTGAAAAGAAACTTTGTGTTCCCTTCAAGCTAGGAGAAGGACGGCTTTCACACACACTTATCTCTCAGAACTGAGCATGTGGAGAGACGTTCGTTCATCCAGCACAAGGGAACGGGTTGCAGGAGAAACCCTTACTCTGGTTTCTCAGTCTGTTTCCTAGTGCCGGTTTGAAGTGCCTGCCGTTTTCACTGTAAAACCGAGTTGGAGCTTGTACCTTCCCATATATATGTATGGAGTGGAGTTGGCAACTGAAAAGAAACTTTGTGTTCCCTTCAAGCTAGGTGAAGGACGGCTTTCACACACACTTATCTCTCAGAACTGAGCATGTGGAGAGACGTTCGTTCATCCAGCACAAAGGGAACGGGTTGCAGGAGAAACCCTTACTCTGGTTTCTCAGTCTGTTTCCTAGTGCCGGTTTGAAGTGCCTGCCGTTTTCACTGTAAAACCGAGTTGGAGCTTGTACCTCCCCATATATATGTATGGAGTGGAGTTGGCAACTGAAAAGAAACTTTGTGTTCCCTTCAAGCTAGGTGAAGGACGGCTTTCACACACACTTATCTCTCAGAACTGAGCATGTGGAGAGACGTTCGTTCATCCAGCACAAAGGGAACGGGTTGCAGGAGAAACCCTTACTCTGGTTTCTCAGTCTGTTTCCTAGTGCCGGTTTGAAGTGCCTGCCGTTTTCACTGTAAAACCGAGTTGGAGCTTGTACCTCCCCATATATATGTATGGAGTGGAGTTGGCAACTGAAAAGAAACTTTGTGTTCCCTTCAAGCTAGGAGAAGGACGGCTTTCACACACACTTATCTCTCAGAACTGAGCATGTGGAGAGACGTTCGTTCATCCAGCACAAAGGGAACGGGTTGCAGGAGAAACCCTTACTCTGGTTTCTCAGTCTGTTTCCTAGTGCCGGTTTGAAGTGCCTGCCGTTTTCACTGTAAAACCGAGTTGGAGCTTGTACCTCCCCATATATATGTATGGAGTGGAGTTGGCAACTGAAAAGAAACTTTGTGTTCCCTTCAAGCTAGGTGAAGGACGGCTTTCACACACACTTATCTCTCAGAACTGAGCATGTGGAGAGACGTTCGTTCATCCAGCACAAAGGGAACGGGTTGCAGGAGAAACCCTTACTCTGGTTTCTCAGTCTGTTTCCTAGTGCCGGTTTGAAGTGCCTGCCGTTTTCACTGTAAAACCGAGTTGGAGCTTGTACCTCCCCATATATATGTATGGAGTGGAGTTGGCAAATGAAAAGAAACTTTGTGTTCCCTTCAAGCTAGGTGAAGGACGGCTTTCACACACACTTATCTCTCAGAACTGAGCATGTGGAGAGACGTTCGTTCATCCAGCACAAAGGGAACGGTTTGCAGGAGAAACCCTTACTCTGGTTTCTCAGTCTGTTTCCTAGTGCCGGTTTGAAGTGCCTGCCGTTTTCCCTGTAAAACCGAGTTGGAGCTTGTACCTCTCCATATATATGTATGGAGTGGATTTTGCAACTGAAAAGAAACATTGTGTTCCCTTCAAGCTAGGTGAAGAACGGCTTTCACACACACTTATCTCTCAGAACTGAGCATGTGGAGAGACGTTCGTTCATCCAGCACAAAGGGAACGGGTTGCAGGAGAAACCCTTACTCTGGTTTCTCAGTCTGTTTCCTAGTGCCGGTTTGAAGTGCCTGCCGTTTTCACTGTAAAACCGAGTTGGAGCTCGTACCTCCCCATATATATGTATGGAGTGGAGTTAGCAACTGAAAAGAAACTTTGTGTTCCCTTCAAGCTAGGTGAAGGACAGCTTTCACACACACTTATCTCTCAGAACTGAGCATGTGGAGAGACGTTCGTTCATCCAGCACAAAGGGAACGGGTTGCAGGAGAAACCCTTACTCTGGTTTCTCAGTCTGTTTCCTAGTGCCGGTTTGAAGTGCCTGCCGTTTTCACTGTAAAACCGAGTTGGAGCTTGTACCTCCCCATATATATGTATGGAGTGGAGATGGCAACTGAAAAGAAACTTTGTGTTCCCTTCAAGCTAGGTGAAGGACGGCTTTCACACACACTTTTCTCTCAGAACTGAGCATGTGGAGAGACGTTCGTTCATCCAGCACAAGGGAACGGGTTGCAGGAGAAACCCTTACTCTGGTTTCTCAGTCTGTTTCCTAGTGCCGGTTTGAAGTGCCTGCCGTTTTCACTGTAAAACCGAGTTGGAGCTTGTACTTCCCCATATATATGTATGGAGTGGAGTTGGCAACTGAAAAGAAACTTTGTGTTCCCTTCAAGCTAGGTGAAGGACGGCTTTCACACACACTTTTCTCTCATAACTGAGCATGTGGAGAGACGTTCGTTCATCCAGCACAAAGGGAACGGGTTGCAGGAGAAACCCTTACTCTGGTTTCTCAGTCTGTTTCCTAGTGCCGGTTTGAAGTGCCTGCCGTTTTCACTGTAAAACCGAGTTGGAGCTTGTACCTCCCCATATATATGTATGGAGTGGAGTTGGCAACTGAAAAGAAACTTTGTGTTCCCTTCAAGCTAGGTGAAGGACGGCTTTCACACACACTTATCTCTCAGAACTGAGCATGTGGAGAGACGTTCGTTCATCCAGCACAAAGGGAACGGGTTGCAGGAGAAACCCTTACTCTGGTTTCTCAGTCTGTTTCCTAGTGCCGGTTTGAAGTGCCTGCCGTTTTCACTGTAAAACCGAGTTGGAGCTTGTACCTCCCCATATATATGTATGGAGTGGAGTTGGCAACTGAAAAGAAACTTTGTGTTCCCTTCAAGCTAGGTGAAGGACGGCTTTCACACACACTTATCTCTCAGAACTGAGCATGTGGAGAGACGTTCGTTCATCCAGCACAAAAGGAACGGGTTGCAGGAGAAACCCTTACTCTGGTTTCTCAGTCTGTTTCCTAGTGCCGGATTGAAGTGCCTGCCGTTTTCACTGTAAAACCGAGTTGGAGCTTGTACCTCCCCATATATATGTATGGAGTGGAGTTGGCAACTGAAAAGAAACTTTGTGTTCCCTTCAAGCTAGGTGAAGGACGGCTTTCACACACACTTATCTCTCAGAACTGAGCATGTGGAGAGACGTTCGTTCATCCAGCACAAGGGAACGGGTTGCAGGAGAAACCCTTACTCTGGTTTCTCAGTCTGTTTCCTAGTGCCGGTTTGAAGTGCCTGCCGTTTTCACTGTAAAACCGAGTTGGAGCTTGTACCTCCCCATATATATGTATGGAGTGGAGTTGGCAACTGAAAAGAAACTTTGTGTTCCCTTCAAGCTAGGTGAAGGACGGCTTTCACACACACTTATCTCTCAGAACTGAGCATGTGGAGAGACGTTCGTTCATCCAGCACAAAGGGAAAGGGTTGCAGGAGAAACCCTTACTCTGGTATCTCAGTCTGTTTCCTAGTGCCGGTTTGAAGTGCCTGCCGTTTTCACTGTAAAACCGAGTTGGAGCTTGTACCTCCCCATATATATGTATGGAGTGGAGTTGGCAACTGAAAAGAAACTTTGTGTTCCCTTCAAGCTAGGTGAAGGACGGCTTTCACACACACTTATCTCTCAGAACTGAGCATGTGGAGAGACGTTCGTTCATCCAGCACAAAGGGAACGGGTTGCAGGAGAAACCCTTACTCTGGTTTCTCAGTCTGTTTCCTAGTGCCGGTTTGAAGTGCCTGCCGTTTTCACTGTAAAACCGAGTTGGAGCTTGTACCTCCCCATATATATGTATGGAGTGGAGTTGGCAACTGAAAAGAAACTTTGTGTTCCCTTCAAGCTAGGAGAAGGACGGCTTTCACACACACTTATCTCTCAGAACTGAGCATGTGGAGAGACGTTCGTTCATCCAGCACAAAGGGAACGGGTTGCAGGAGAAACCCTTACTCTGGTTTCTCAGTCTGTTTCCTAGTGCCGGTTTGAAGTGCCTGCCGTTTTCACTGTAAAACCGAGTTGGAGCTTGTACCTCCCCATATATATGTATGGAGTGGATTGGGCAACTGAAAAGAAACTTTGTGTTCCCTTCAAGCTAGGTGAAGGACGGCTTTCACACACACTTATCTCTCAGAACTGAGCATGTGGAGAGACGTTCGTTCATCCAGCACAAAGGGAACGGTTTGCAGGAGAAACCATTTCTCTGGTTTCTCAGTCTGTTTCCTAGTGCCGGTTAGAAGTGCCTGCCGTTTTCACTGTAAAACCGAGTTGGAGCTTGTACCTCCCCATATATATGTATGGAGTGGAGTTGGCAACTGAAAAGAAACTTTGTGTTCCCTTCAAGCTAGGTGAAGGACGGCTTTCACACACACTTATCTCTCAGAACTGAGCATGTGGAAAGACGTTCGTTCATCCAGCACAAAAGGAACGGGTTGCAGGAGAAACCCTTACTCTGGTTTCTCAGTCTGTTTCCTAGTGCCGGTTTGAAGTGCCTGCCGTTTTCACTGTAAAACCGAGTTGGAGCTTGTACCTCCCCATATATATGTATGGAGTGGAGTTGGCAACTGAAAAGAAACTTTGTGTTCCCTTCAAGCTAGGTGAAGGACGGCTTTCACACACACTTATCTCTCAGAACTGAGCGTGTGGAGAGACGTTCGTTCATCCAGCACAAAAGGAACGGGTTGCAGGAGAAACCCTTACTCTGGTTTCTCAGTCTGTTTCCTAGTGCCGGATTGAAGTGCCTGCCGTTTTCACTGTAAAACCGAGTTGGAGCTTGTACCTCCCCATATATATGTATGGAGTGGAGTTGGCAACTGAAAAGAAACTTTGTGTTCCCTTCAAGCTAGGTGAAGGACGGCTTTCACACACACTTATCTCTCAGAACTGAGCATGTGGAGAGACGTTCGTTCATACAGCACAAGGGAACGGGTTGCAGGAGAAACCCTTACTCTGGTTTCTCAGTCTGTTTCCTAGTGCCGGTTTGAAGTGCCTGCCGTTTTCACTGTAAAACCGAGTTGGAGCTTGTACCTCCCCATATATATGTATGGAGTGGAGTTGGCAACTGAAAAGAAACTTTGTGTTCCCTTCAAGCTAGGAGAAGGACGGCTTTCACACACACTTATCTCTCAGAACTGAGCATGTGGAGAGACGTTCGTTCATCCAGCACAAAGGGAACGGGTTGCAGGAGAAACCCTTACTCTGGTTTCTCAGTCTGTTTCCTAGTGCCGGTTTGAAGTGCCTGCCGTTTTCACTGTAAAACCGAGTTGGAGCTTGTACCTCCCCATATATATGTATGGAGTGGATTTGGCAACTGAAAAGAAACTTTGTGTTCCCTTCAAGCTAGGTGAAGGACGGCTTTCACACACACTTATCTCTCAGAACTGAGCATGTGGAGAGACGTTCGTTCATCCAGCACAAAGGGAACGGGTTGCAGGAGAAACCCTTTCTCTGGTTTCTCAGTCTGTTTCCTAGTGCCGGTTTGAAGTGCCTGCCGTTTTCACTGTAAAACCGAGTTGGAGCTTGTTCCTCCCCATATATATGTATGGAGTGGAGTTGGCAACTGAAAAGAAACTTTGTGTTCCCTTCAAGCTAGGTGAAGGACGGCTTTCACACACACTTATCTCTCAGAACTGAGCATGTGGAGAGACGTTCGTTCATCCAGCACAAAGGGAACGGGTTGCAGGAGAAACCCTTACTCTGGTTTCTCAGTCTGTTTCCTAGTGCCGGTTTGAAGTGCCTGCCGTTTTCCCTGTAAAACCGAGTTGGAGCTTGTACCTCTCCATATATATGTATGGAGTGGATTTTGCAACTGAAAAGAAACATTGTGTTCCCTTCAAGCTAGGTGAAGAACGGCTTTCACACACACTTATCTCTCAGAACTGAGCATGTGGAGAGACGTTCGTTCATCCAGCACAAAGGGAACGGGTTGCAGGAGAAACCCTTACTCTGGTTTCTCAGTCTGTTTCCTAGTGCCGGTTTGAAGTGCCTGCCGTTTTCACTGTAAAACCGAGTTGGAGCTCGTACCTCCCCATATATATGTATGGAGTGGAGTTAGCAACTGAAAAGAAACTTTGTGTTCCCTTCAAGCTAGGTGAAGGACAGCTTTCACACACACTTATCTCTCAGAACTGAGCATGTGGAGAGACGTTCGTTCATCCAGCACAAAGGGAACGGGTTGCAGGAGAAACCCTTACTCTGGTTTCTCAGTCTGTTTCCTAGTGCCGGTTTGAAGTGCCTGCCGTTTTCACTGTAAAACCGAGTTGGAGCTTGTACCTCCCCATATATATGTATGGAGTGGAGTTGGCAACTGAAAAGAAACTTTGTGTTCCCTTCAAGCTAGGTGAAGGACGGCTTTCACACACACTTATCTCTCAGAACTGAGCATGTGGAGAGACGTTCGCTCATCCAGCACAAAAGGAACGGGTTGCAGGAGAAACCCTTACTCTGGTTTCTCAGTCTGTTTCCTAGTGCCGGATTGAAGTGCCTGCCGTTTTCACTGTAAAACCGAGTTGGAGCTTGTACCTCCCCATATATATGTATGGAGTGGAGTTGGCAACTGAAAAGAAACTTTGTGTTCCCTTCAAGCTAGGTGAAGGACGGCTTTCACACACACTTATCTCTCAGAACTGAGCATGTGGAGAGACGTTCGTTCATCCAGCACAAGGGAACGGGTTGCAGGAGAAACCCTTACTCTGGTTTCTCAGTCTGTTTCCTAGTGCCGGTTTGAAGTGCCTGCCGTTTTCACTGTAAAACCGAGTTGGAGCTTGTACCTCCCCATATATATGTATGGAGTGGAGTTGGCAACTGAAAAGAAACTTTGTGTTCCCTTCAAGCTAGGTGAAGGACGGCTTTCACACACACTTATCTCTCAGAACTGAGCATGTGGAGAGACGTTCGTTCATCCAGCACAAAGGGAACGGGTTGCAGGAGAAACCCTTACTCTGGTTTCTCAGTCTGTTTCCTAGTGCCGGTTTGAAGTGCCTGCCGTTTTCACTGTAACACCGAGTTGGAGCTTGTACCTCCCCATATATATGTATGGAGTGGAGTTGGCAACTGAAAAGAAACTTTGTGTTCCCTTCAAGCTAGGTGAAGGACGGCTTTCACACACACTTATCTCTCAGAACTGAGCATGTGGAGAGACGTTCGTTCATCCAGCACAAAGGGAACGGGTTGCAGGAGAAACCCTTACTCTGGTTTCTCAGTCTGTTTCCTTGTGCCGGATTGAAGTGCCTGCCGTTTTCACTGTAAAACAGAGTTGGAGCTTGTACCACCCCATATATATGTATGGAGTGGGGTTGGCAACTGAAAAGAAACTTTGTGTTCCCTTCAAGCTAGGTGAAGGACGGCTTTCACACACACTTATCTCTCAGAACTGAGCATGTGGAGAGACGTTCGTTCATCCAGCACAAAGGGAACGGGTTGCAGGAGAAACCCTAACTCAGGTTTCTCAGTCTGTTTCCTAGTGCCGGTTTGAAGTGCCTGCCGTTTTCACTGTAACACCGAGTTGGAGCTTGTACCTCCCCATATATATGTATGGAGTGGAGTTGGCAACTGAAAAGAAACTTTGTGTTCCCTTCAAGCTAGGTGAAGGACGGCTTTCACACACACTTATCTCTCAGAACTGAGCATGTGGAGAGACGTTCGTTCATCCAGCACAAAGGGAACGGGTTGCAGGAGAAACCCTTACTCTGGTTTCTCAGTCTGTTTCCTAGTGCCGGATTGAAGTGCCTGCCGTTTTCACTGTAAAACCGAGTTGGAGCTTGTACCACCCCATATATATGTATGGAGTGGGGTTGGCAACTGAAAAGAAACTTTGTGTTCCCTTCAAGCTAGGTGAAGGACGGCTTTCACACACACTTATCTCTCAGAACTGAGCATGTGGAGAGACGTTCGTTCATCCAGCACAAAGGGAACGGGTTGCAGGAGAAACCCTAACTCAGGTTTCTCAGTCTGTTTCCTAGTGCCGGTTTGAAGTGCCTGCCGTTTTCACTGTAAAACCGAGTTGGGGCTTGTACCTCCCCATATATATGTATGGAGTGGATTTGGCAACTGAAAAGAAACTTTGTGTTCCCTTCAAGCTAGGTGAAGGACGGCTTTCACACACACTTATCTCTCAGAACTGAGCATGTGGAGAGACGTTCCTTCATCCAGCACAAAGGGAACGGGTTGCAGGAGAAACCCTTAATCTGGTTTCTCAGTCTGTTTCCTAGTACCGGTTTGAAGTGCCTGCCGTTTTCCCTGTAAAACCGAGTTGGAGCTTGTACCTCCCCATATATATGTATGGAGTGGAGTTGGCAACTGAAAAGAAACTTTGTGTTCCCTTCAAGCTAGGTGAAGGACGGCTTTCACACACACTTATCTCTCAGAACTGAGCATGTGGAGAGACGTTCGTTCATCCAGCACAAAGGGAACGGGTTGCAGGAGAAACCCTTACTCTGGTTTCTCAGTCTGTTTCCTAGTGCCGGTTTGAAGTGCCTGCCGTTTTCACTGTAAAACCGAGTTGGAGCTTGTACCTCCCCATATATATGTATGGAGTGGAGTTGGCAACTGAAAAGAAACTTTGTGTTCCCTTCAAGCTAGGTGAAGGACGGCTTTCACACACACTTTTCTCTCAGAACTGAGCATGTGGAGAGACGTTCGTTCATCCAGCACAAGGGAACGGGTTGCAGGAGAAACCCTTACTCTGGTTTCTCAGTCTGTTTCCTAGTGCCGGTTTGAAGTGCCTGCCGTTTTCACTGTAAAACCGAGTTGGAGCTCGTACCTCCCCATATATATGTATGGAGTGGAGTTGGCAACTGAAAAGAAACTTTGTGTTCCCTTCAAGCTAGGTGAAGGACGGCTTTCACACACACTTATCTCTCAGAACTGAGCATGTGGAGAGACGTTCGTTCATCCAGCACAAAGGGAACGGGTTGCAGGAGAAACCCTTACTCTGGTTTCTCAGTCTGTTTCCTAGTGCCGGTTTGAAGTGCCTGCCGTTTTCACTGTAAAACCGAGTTGGAGCTTGTACCTCCCCATATATATGTATGGAGTGGAGTTGGCAACTGAAAAGAAACTTTGTGTTCCCTTCAAGCTAGGTGAAGGACGGCTTTCACACACACTTATCTCTCAGAACTGAGCATGTGGAGAGACGTTCGTTCATCCAGCACAAAAGGAACGGGTTGCAGGAGAAACCCTTACTCTGGTTTCTCAGTCTGTTTCCTAGTGCCGAATTGAAGTGCCTGCCGTTTTCACTGTAAAACCGAGTTGGAGCTTGTACCTCCCCATATATATGTATGGAGTGGAGTTGGCAACTGAAAAGAAACTTTGTGTTCCCTTCAAGCTAGGTGAAGGACGGCTTTCACACACACTTATCTCTCAGAACTGAGCATGTGGAGAGACGTTCGTTCATCCAGCACAAAGGGAACGGGTTGCAGGAGAAACCCTTACTCTGGTTTCTCAGTCTGTTTCCTAGTGCCGGTTTGCAGTGCCTGCCGTTTTCACTGTAAAACCGAGTTGGAGCTTGTACCTCCCCATATATATGTATGGAGTGGATTTGGCAACTGAAAAGAAACTTTGTGTTCCCTTCAAGCTAGGTGAAGGACGGCTTTCACACACACTTATCTCTCAGAACTGAGCATGTGGAGAGACGTTCGTTCATCCAGCACAAAGGGAACGGGTTGCAGGAGAAACCCTTACTCTGGTTTCTCAGTCTGTTTCCTAGTGCCGGTTTGAAGTGCCTGCCGTTTTCACTGTAAAACCGAGTTGGAGCTTGTACCTCCCCATATATATGTATGGAGTGGATTTGGCAACTGAAAAGAAACTTTGTGTTCCCTTCAAGCTAGGTGAAGGACGGCTTTCACACACACTTATCTCTCAGAACTGAGCATGTGGAGAGACGTTCGTTCATCCAGCACAAAGGGAACGGGTTGCAGGAGAAACCCTTACTCTGGTTTCTCAGTCTGTTTCCTAGTGCCGGTTTGAAGTGCCTGCCGTTTTCACTGTAAAACCGAGTTGGAGCTTGTACCTCTCCATATATATGTATGGAGTGGATTTTGCAACTGAAAAGAAACATTGTGTTCCCTTCAAGCTAGGTGAAGAACGGCTTTCACACACACTTATCTCTCAGAACTGAGCATGTGGAGAGACGTTCGTTCATCCAGCACAAAGGGAACGGGTTGCAAGAGAAACCCTTACTCTGGTTTCTCAGTCTGTTTCCTAGTGCCGGTTTGAAGTTCCTGCCGTTTTCACTGTAAAACCGAGTTGGAGCTCGTACCTCCCCATATATATGTATGGAGTGGAGTTAGCAACTGAAAAGAAACTTTGTGTTCCCTTCAAGCTAGGTGAAGGACGGCTTTCACACACACTTATCTCTCAGAACTGAGCATGTGGAGAGACGTTCGTTCATCCAGCACAAAGGGAACGGGTTGCAGGAGAAACCCTTACTCTGGTTTCTCAGTCTGTTTCCTAGTGCCGGTTTGAAGTGCCTGCCGTTTTCACTGTAAAACCGAGTTGGAGCTTCTACCTCCCCATATATATGTATGGAGTGGAGTTGGCAACTGAAAAGAAACTTTGTGTTCCCTTCAAGCTAGGTGAAGGACGGCTTTCACACACACTTATCTCTCAGAACTGAGCATGTGGAGAGACGTTCGTTCATCCAGCACAAGGGAACGGGTTGCAGGAGAAACCCTTACTCTGGTTTCTCAGTCTGTTTCCTAGTGCCGGTTTGAAGTGCCTGCCGTTTTCACTGTAAAACCGAGTTGGAGCTTGTACCTCCCCATATATATGTATGGAGTGGAGTTGGCAACTGAAAAGAAACTTTGTGTTCCCTTCAAGCTAGGTGAAGGACGGCTTTCACACACACTTATCTCTCAGAACTGAGCATGTGGAGAGACGTTCGTTCATCCAGCACAAAGGGAACGGGTTGCAGGAGAAACCCTTACTCTGGTTTCTCAGTCTGTTTCCTAGTGCCGGTTTGAAGTGCCTGCCGTTTTCACTGTAAAACCGAGTTGGAGCTTGTACCTCCCCATATATATGTATGGAGTGGAGTTGGCAACTGAAAAGAAACTTTGTGTTCCCTTCAAGCTAGGTGAAGGACGGCTTTCACACACACTTATCTCTCAGAACTGAGCATGTGGAGAGACGTTCGTTCATCCAGCACAAAGGGAACGGGTTGCAGGAGAAACCCTTACTCTGGTTTCTCAGTCTGTTTCCTAGTGCCGGTTTGAAGTGCCTGCCGTTTTCACTGTAAATCCGAGTTGGAGCTTCTACCTCCCCATATATATGTATGGAGTGGAGTTGGCAACTGAAAAGAAACTTTGTGTTCCCTTCAAGCTAGGTGAAGGACGGCTTTCACACACACTTATCTCTCAGAACTGAGCATGTGGAGAGACGTTCGTTCATCCAGCACAAAGGGAACGGGTTGCAGGAGAAACCCTTACTCTGGTTTCTCAGTCTGTTTCCTAGTGCCGGTTTGAAGTGCCTGCCGTTTTCACTGTAAAACCGAGTTTGAGCTTGTACCTCCCCATATATATGTATGGAGTGGAGTTGGCAACTGAAAAGAAACTTGGTGTTCCCTTCAAGCTAGGTGAAGGACGGCTTTCACACACACTTATCTCTCAGAACTGAGCATGTGGAGAGACGTTCGTTCATCCAGCACAAAAGGAACGGGTTGCAGGAGAAACCCTTACTCTGGTTTCTCAGTCTGTTTCCTAGTGCCGGTTTGAAGTGCCTGCCGTTTTCACTGTAAAACCGAGTTGGAGCTTGTACCTCCCCATATATATGTATGGAGTGGAGTTGGCAACTGAAAAGAAACTTTGTGTTCCCTTCAAGCTAGGTGAAGGACGGCTTTCACACACACTTTTCTCTCAGAACTGAGCATGTGGAGAGACGTTCGTTCATCCAGCACAAGGGAACGGGTTGCAGGAGAAACCCTTACTCTGGTTTCTCAGTCTGTTTCCTAGTGCCGGTTTGAAGTGCCTGCCGTTTTCACTGTAAAACCGAGTTGGAGCTTGTACCTCCCCATATATATGTATGGAGTGGAGTTGGCAACTGAAAAGAAACTTTGTGTTCCCTTCAAGCTAGGTGAAGGACGGCTTTCACACACACTTATCTCTCAGAACTGAGCATGTGGAGAGACGTTCGTTCATCCAGCACAAAGGGAACGGGTTGCAGGAGAAACCCTTACTCTGGTTTCTCAGTCTGTTTCCTAGTGCCGGTTTGAAGTGCCTGCCGTTTTCACTGTAAATCCGAGTTGGAGCTTGTACCTCCCCATATATATGTATGGAGTGGAGTTGGCAACTGAAAAGAAACTTTGTGTTCCCTTCAAGCTAGGTGAAGGACGGCTTTCACACACACTTATCTCTCAGAACTGAGCATGTGGAGAGACGTTCGTTCATCCAGCACAAAGGGAACGGGTTGCAGGAGAAACCCTTACTCTGGTTTCTCAGTCTGTTTCCTAGTGCCGGTTTGAAGTGCCTGCCGTTTTCACTGTAAAACCGAGTTGGAGCTTGTACCTCCCCATATATATGTATGGAGTGGAGTTGGCAACTGAAAAGAAACTTTGTGTTCCCTTCAAGCTAGGTGAAGGACGGCTTTCACACACACTTATCTCTCAGAACTGAGCATGTGGAGAGACGTTCGTTCATCCAGCACAAAGGGAACGGGTTGCAGGAGAAACCCTTACTCTGGTTTCTCAGTCTGTTTCCTAGTGCCGGTTTGAAGTGCCTGACGTTTTCACTGTAACACCGAGTTGGAGCTTGTACCTCCCCATATATATGTATGGAGTGGAGTTGGCAACTGAAAAGAAACTTTGTGTTCCCTTCAAGCTAGGTGAAGGACGGCTTTCACACACACTTATCTCTCAGAACTGAGCATGTGGAGAGACGTTCGTTCATCCAGCACAAAGGGAACGGGTTGCAGGAGAAACCCTTACTCTGGTTTCTCAGTCTGTTTCCTAGTGCCGGATTGAAGTGCCTGCCGTTTTCACTGTAAAACCGAGTTGGAGCTTGTACCTCCCCATATATATGTATGGAGTGGGGTTTGCAACTGAAAAGAAACTTTGTGTTCCCTTCAAGCTAGGTGAAGGACGGCTTTCACACACACTTATCTCTCAGAACTGAGCATGTGGAGAGACGTTCGTTCATCCAGCACAAAGGGAACGGGTTGCAGGAGAAACCCTAACTCAGGTTTCTCAGTCTGTTTCCTAGTGCCGGTTTGAAGTGCCTGCCGTTTTCACTGTAAAACCGAGTTGGGGCTTGTACCTCCCCATATATATGTATGGAGTGGATTTGGCAACTGAAAAGAAACTTTGTGTTCCCTTCAAGCTAGGTGAAGGACGGCTTTCACACACACTTATCTCTCAGAACTGAGCATGTGGAGAGACGTTCGTTCATCCAGCACAAAGGGAACGGGTTGTAGGAGAAACCCTTAATCTGGTTTCTCAGTCTGTTTCCTAGTGCCGGTTTGAAGTGCCTGCCGTTTTCCCTGTAAAACCGAGTTGGAGCTTGTACCTCCCCATATATATGTATGGAGTGGATTTGGCAACTGAAAAGAAACTTTGTGTTCCCTTCAAGCTAGGTGAAGGACGGCTTTCACACACACTTATCTCTCAGAACTGAGCATGTGGAGAGACGTTCGTTCATCCAGCACAAAGGGAACGGGTTGCAGGAGAAACCCTTACTCTGGTTTCTCAGTCTGTTTCCTAGTGCCGGTTTGAAGTGCCTGCCGTTTTCACTGTAAAACCGAGTTGGAGCTTGTACCTCCCCATATATATGTATGGAGTGGAGTTGGCAACTGAAAAGAAACTTTGTGTTCCCTTCAAGCTAGGTGAAGGACGGCTTTCACACACACTTTTCTCTCAGAACTGAGCATGTGGAGAGACGTTCGTTCATCCAGCACAAGGGAACGGGTTGCAGGAGAAACCCTTACTCTGGTTTCTCAGTCTGTTTCCTAGTGCCGGTTAGAAGTGCCTGCCGTTTTCACTGTAAAACCGAGTTGGAGCTCGTACCTCCCCATATATATGTATGGAGTGGAGTTGGCAACTGAAAAGAAACTTTGTGTTCCCTTCAAGCTAGGTGAAGGACGGCTTTCACACACACTTATCTCTCAGAACTGAGCATGTGGAGAGACGTTCGTTCATCCAGCACAAAGGGAACGGGTTGCAGGAGAAACCCTTACTCTGGTTTCTCAGTCTGTTTCCTAGTGCCGGTTTGAAGTGCCTGCCGTTTTCACTGTAAAACCGAGTTGGAGCTTGTACCTCCCCATATATATGTATGGAGTGGAGTTGGCAACTGAAAAGAAACTTTGTGTTCCCTTCAAGCTAGGTGAAGGACGGCTTTCACACACACTTATCTCTCAGAACTGAGCATGTGGAGAGACGTTCGTTCATCCAGCACAAAAGGAACGGGTTGCAGGAGAAACCCTTACTCTGGTTTCTCAGTCTGTTTCCTAGTGCCGGATTGAAGTGCCTGCCGTTTTCACTGTAAAACCGAGTTGGAGCTTGTACCTCCCCATATATATGTATGGAGTGGAGTTGGCAACTGAAAAGAAACTTTGTGTTCCCTTCAAGCTAGGTGAAGGACGGCTTTCACACACACTTATCTCTCAGAACTGAGCATGTGGAGAGACGTTCGTTCATCCAGCACAAAGGGAACGGGTTGCAGGAGAAACCCTTACTCTGGTTTCTCAGTCTGTTTCCTAGTGCCGGTTTGCAGTGCCTGCCGTTTTCACTGTAAAACCGAGTTGGAGCTTGTACCTCCCCATATATATGTATGGAGTGGATTTGGCAACTGAAAAGAAACTTTGTGTTCCCTTCAAGCTAGGTGAAGGACGGCTTTCACACACACTTATCTCTCAGAACTGAGCATGTGGAGAGACGTTCGTTCATCCAGCACAAAGGGAACGGGTTGCAGGAGAAACCCTTACTCTGGTTTCTCAGTCTGTTTCCTAGTGCCGGTTTGCAGTGCCTGCCGTTTTCACTGTAAAACCGAGTTGGAGCTTGTACCTCCCCATATATATGTATGGAGTGGATTTGGCAACTGAAAAGAAACTTTGTGTTCCCTTCAAGCTAGGTGAAGGACGGCTTTCACACACACTTATCTCTCAGAACTGAGCATGAGGAGAGACGTTCGTTCATCCAGCACAAAGGGAACGGGTTGCAGGAGAAACCCTTACTCTGGTTTCTCAGTCTGTTTCCTAGTGCCGGTTTGAAGTGCCTGCCGTTTTCACTGTAAAACCGAGTTGGAGCTTGTACCTCTCCATATATATGTATGGAGTGGATTTTGCAACTGAAAAGAAACATTGTGTTCCCTTCAAGCTAGGTGAAGAACGGCTTTCACACACACTTATCTCTCAGAACTGAGCATGTGGAGAGACGTTCGTTCATCCAGCACAAAGGGAACGGGTTGCAAGAGAAACCCTTACTCTGGTTTCTCAGTCTGTTTCCTAGTGCCGGTTTGAAGTTCCTGCCGTTTTCACTGTAAAACCGAGTTGGAGCTCGTACCTCCCCATATATATGTATGGAGTGGAGTTAGCAACTGAAAAGAAACTTTGTGTTCCCTTCAAGCTAGGTGAAGGACGGCTTTCACACACACTTATCTCTCAGAACTGAGCATGTGGAGAGACGTTCGTTCATCCAGCACAAAGGGAACGGGTTGCAGGAGAAACCCTTACTCTGGTTTCTCAGTCTGTTTCCTAGTGCCGGTTTGAAGTGCCTGCCGTTTTCACTGTAAAACCGAGTTGGAGCTTCTACCTCCCCATATATATGTATGGAGTGGAGTTGGCAACTGAAAAGAAACTTTGTGTTCCCTTCAAGCTAGGTGAAGGACGGCTTTCACACACACTTATCTCTCAGAACTGAGCATGTGGAGAGACGTTCGTTCATCCAGCACAAGGGAACGGGTTGCAGGAGAAACCCTTACTCTGGTTTCTCAGTCTGTTTCCTAGTGCCGGTTTGAAGTGCCTGCCGTTTTCACTGTAAAACAGAGTTGGAGCTTGTACCTCCCCATATATATGTATGGAGTGGAGTTGGCAACTGAAAAGAAACTTTGTGTTCCCTTCAAGCTAGGTGAAAGACGGCTTTCACACACACTTATCTCTCAGAACTGAGCATGTGGAGAGACGTTCGTTCATCCAGCACAAAGGGAACGGGTTGCAGGAGAAACCCTTACTCTGGTTTCTCAGTCTGTTTCCTAGTGCCGGTTTGAAGTGCCTGCCGTTTTCACTGTAAAACCGAGTTGGAGCTTGTACCTCCCCATATATATGTATGGAGTGGAGTTGGCAACTGAAAAGAAACTTTGTGTTCCCTTCAAGCTAGGTGAAGGACGGCTTTCACACACACTTATCTCTCAGAACTGAGCATGTGGAGAGACGTTCGTTCATCCAGCACAAAGGGAACGGGTTGCAGGAGAAACCCTACTCTGGTTTCTCAGTCTGTTTCCTAGTGCCGGTTTGAAGTGCCTGCCGTTTTCACTGTAAATCCGAGTTGGAGCTTCTACCTCCCCATATATATGTATGGAGTGGAGTTGGCAACTGAAAAGAAACTTTGTGTTCCCTTCAAGCTAGGTGAAGGACGGCTTTCACACACACTTATCTCTCAGAACTGAGCATGTGGAGAGACGTTCGTTCATCCAGCACAAAGGGAACGGGTTGCAGGAGAAACCCTTACTCTGGTTTCTCAGTCTGTTTCCTAGTGCCGGTTTGAAGTGCCTGCCGTTTTCACTGTAAAACCGAGTTGGAGCTTGTACCTCCCCATATATATGTATGGAGTGGAGTTGGCAACTGAAAAGAAACTTTGTGTTCCCTTCAAGCTAGGTGAAGGACGGCTTTCACACACACTTATCTCTCAGAACTGAGCATGTGGAGAGACGTTCGTTCATCCAGCACAAAGGGAACGGGTTGCAGGAGAAACCCTTACTCTGGTTTCTCAGTCTGTTTCCTAGTGCCGGTTTGAAGTGCCTGCCGTTTTCACTGTAAAACCGAGTTGGAGCTTGTACCTCCCCATATATATGTATGGAGTGGAGTTGGCAACTGAAAAGAAACTTTGTGTTCCCTTCAAGCTAGGTGAAGGACGGCTTTCACACACACTTATCTCTCAGAACTGAGCATGTGGAGAGACGTTCGTTCATCCAGCACAAAGGGAACGGGTTGCAGGAGAAACCCTTACTCTGGTTTCTCAGTCTGTTTCCTAGTGCCGGTTTGAAGTGCCTGCCGTTTTCACTGTAAAACCGAGTTGGAGCTTGTACCTCCCCATATATATGTATGGAGTGGAGTTGGCAACTGAAAAGAAACTTTGTGTTCCCTTCAAGCTAGGTGAAGGACGGCTTTCACACACACTTATCTCTCAGAACTGAGCATGTGGAGAGACGTTCGTTCATCCAGCACAAAGGGAACGGGTTGCAGGAGAAACCCTTACTCTGGTTTCTCAGTCTGTTTCCTAGTGCCGGTTTGAAGTGCCTGCCGTTTTCACTGTAAAACCGAGTTGGAGCTTGTACCTCCCCATATATATGTATGGAGTGGAGTTGGCAACTGAAAAGAAACTTTGTGTTCCCTTCAAGCTAGGTGAAGGACGGCTTTCACACACACTTATCTCTCAGAACTGAGCATGTGGAGAGACGTTCGTTCATCCAGCACAAAAGGAACGGGTTGCAGGAGAAACCCTTACTCTGGTTTCTCAGTCTGTTTCCTAGTGCCGGATTGAAGTGCCTGCCGTTTTCACTGTAAAACCGAGTTGGAGCTTGTACCTCCCCATATATATGTATGGAGTGGAGTTGGCAACTGAAAAGAAACTTTGTGTTCCCTTCAAGCTAGGTGAAGGACGGCTTTCACACACACTTATCTCTCAGAACTGAGCATGTGGAGAGACGTTCGTTCATCCAGCACAAGGGAACGGGTTGCAGGAGAAACCCTTACTCTGGTTTCTCAGTCTGTTTCCTAGTGCCGGTTTGAAGTGCCTGCCGTTTTCACTGTAAAACCGAGTTGGAGCTTGTACCTCCCCATATATATGTATGGAGTGGAGTTGGCAACTGAAAAGAAACTTTGTGTTCCCTTCAAGCTAGGTGAAGGACGGCTTTCACACACACTTATCTCTCAGAACTGAGCATGTGGAGAGACGTACGTTCATCCAGCACAAAGGGAACGGGTTGCAGGAGAAACCCTTACTCTGGTTTCTCAGTCTGTTTCCTAGTGCCGGTTTGAAGTGCCTGCCGTTTTCACTGTAAAACCGAGTTGGAGCTTGTACCTCCCCATATATATGTATGGAGTGGAGTTGGCAACTGAAAAGAAACTTTGTGTTCCCTTCAAGCTAGGTGAAGGACGGCTTTCACACACACTTATCTCTCAGAACTGAGCATGTGGAGAGACGTTCGTTCATCCAGCACAAAGGGAACGGGTTGCAGGAGAAACCCTTACTCTGGTTTCTCAGTCTGTTTCCTAGTGCCGGTTTGAAGTGCCTGCCGTTTTCACTGTAAAACCGAGTTGGAGCTTGTACCTCCCCATATATATGTATGGAGTGGAGTTGGCAACTGAAAAGAAACTATGTGTTCCCTTCAAGCTAGGAGAAGGACGGCTTTCACACACACTTATCTCTCAGAACTGAGCATGTGGAGAGACGTTCGTTCATCCAGCACAAAGGGAACGGGTTGCAGGAGAAACCATTACTCTGGTTTCTCAGTCTGTTTCCTAGTGCCGGTTTGAAGTGCCTGCCGTTTTCACTGTAAAACCGAGTTGGAGCTTGTACCTCCCCATATATATGTATGGAGTGGATTTGGCAACTGAAAAGAAACTTTGTGTTCCCTTCAAGCTAGGTGAAGGACGGCTTTCACACACACTTATCTCTCAGAACTGAGCATGTGGAGAGACGTTCGTTCATCCAGCACAAAGGGAACGGGTTGTAGGAGAAACCCTTTCTCTGGTTTCTCAGTCTGTTTCCTAGTGCCGGTTTGAAGTGCCTGCCGTTTTCACTGTAAAACCGAGTTGGAGCTTGTACCTCCCCATATATATGTATGGAGTGGAGTTGGCAACTGAAAAGAAACTTTGTGTTCCCTTCAAGCTAGGTGAAGGACGGCATTCACACACACTTATCTCTCAGAACTGAGCATGTGGAGAGACGTTCGTTCATCCAGCACAAAGGGAACGGGTTGCAGGAGAAACCCTTACTCTGGTTTCTCAGTCTGTTTCCTAGTGCCGGTTTGAAGTGCCTGCCGTTTTCCCTGTAAAACCGAGTTGGAGCTTGTACCTCTCCATATATATGTATGGAGTGGATTTTGCAACTGAAAAGAAACATTGTGTTCCCTTCAAGCTAGGTGAAGAACGGTTTTCACACACACTTATCTCTCAGAACTGAGCATGTGGAGAGACGTTCGTTCATCCAGCACAAAGGGAACGGGTTGCAGGAGAAACCCTTACTCTGGTTTCTCAGTCTGATTCCTAGTGCCGGTATGAAGTGCCTGCCGTTTTCACTGTAAAACCGAGTTGTAGCTCGTACCTCCCCATATATATGTATGGAGTGGAGTTAGCAACTGAAAAGAAACTTTGTGTTCCCTTCAAGCTAGGTGAAGGACAGCTTTCACACACACTTATCTCTCAGAACTGAGCATGTGGAGAGACGTTCGTTCATCCAGCACAAAGGGAACGGGTTGCAGGGGAAACCCTTACTCTGGTTTCTCAGTCTGTTTCCTAGTGCCGGTTTGAAGTGCCTGCCGTTTTCACTGTAAAACCGAGTTGGAGCTTGTACCTCCCCATATATATGTATGGAGTGGAGTTGGCAACTGAAAAGAAACTTTGTGTTCCCTTCAAGCTAGGAGAAGGACGGCTTTCACACACACTTATCTCTCAGAACTGAGCATGTGGAGAGACGTTCGTTCATCCAGCACAAAAGGAACGGGTTGCAGGAGAAACCCTTATCTGGTTTCTCAGTCTGTTTCCTAGTGCCGGATTGAAGTGCCTGCCGTTTTCACTGTAAAACCGAGTTGGAGCTTGTACCTCCCCATATATATGTATGGAGTGGAGTTGGCAACTGAAAAGAAACTTTGTGTTCCCTTCAAGCTAGGTGAAGGACGGCTTTCACACACACTTATCTCTCAGAACTGAGCATGTGGAGAGACGTTCGTTCATCCAGCACAAGGGAACGGGTTGCAGGATAAACCCTTACTCTGGTTTCTCAGTCTGTTTCCTAGTGCCGGTTTGAAGTGCCTGCCGTTTTCACTGTAAAACCGAGTTGGAGCTTGTACCTCCCCATATATATGTATGGAGTGGAGTTGGCAACTGAAAAGAAACTTTGTGTTCCCTTCAAGCTAGGTGAATGACGGCTTTCACACACACTTATCTCTCAGAACTGAGCATGTGGAGAGACGTTCGTTCATCCAGCACAAAGGGAACGGGTTGCAGGAGAAACCCTTACTCTGGTTTCTCAGTCTGTTTCCTAGTGCCGGTTTGAAGTGCCTGCCGT
The DNA here is from genome assembly GCF_048564905.1 of Vicugna pacos. NCBI lineage: Eukaryota > Metazoa > Chordata > Mammalia > Artiodactyla > Camelidae > Vicugna > Vicugna pacos. Next base: position 2,279,413 of record NC_133008.1, on the reverse strand, counting down.
TTTCACTGTAACTCCGAGTGGGAGCTTGTACCTCCCCATATATATGTATGGAGTGGAGTTGGCAACTGAAAAGAAACTTTGTGTTCCCTTCAAGCTAGGTGAAGGACGGCTTTCACACACACTTATCTCTCAGAACTGAGCATGTGGAAAGACGTTCGTTCATCCAGCACAAAGGGAACGGGTTGCAGGAGAAACCCTTACTCTGGTTTCTCAGTCTGTTTCCTAGTGCCGGATTGAAGTGCCTGCCGTTTTCACTGTAAAACCGAGTTGGAGCTTGTACCTCCCCATATATATATATGGAGTGGAGTTGGCAACTGAAAAGAAACTTTGTGTTCCCTTCAAGCTAGGTGAAGGACGGCTTTCACACACACTTATCTCTCAGAACTGAGCATGTGGAGAGACGTTCGTTCATCCAGCACAAAGGGAACGGGTTGCAGGAGAAACCCTAACTCTGGTTTCTCAGTCTGTTTCCTAGTGCCGGTTTGAAGTGCCTGCCGTTTTCACTGTAAAACCGAGTTGGGGCTTGTACCTCCCCATATATATGTATGGAGTGGAGTTGGCAACTGAAAAGAAACTTTGTGTTCCCTTCAAGCTAGGTGAAGGACGGCTTTCACACACACTTATCTCTCAGAACTGAGCATGTGGAGAGACGTTCGTTCATCCAGCACAAAGGGAACGGGTTGCAGGAGAAACCCTTACTCTGGTTTCTCAGTCTGTTTCCTAGTGCCGGTTTGAAGTGCCTGCCGTTTTCACTGTAAAACCGAGTTGGAGCTTGTACCTCCCCATATATATGTATGGAGTGGAGTTGGCAACTGAAAAGAAACTTTGTGTTCCCTTCAAGCTAGGTGAAGGACGGCTTTCACACACACTTATCTCTCAGAACTGAGCATGTGGAGAGACGTTCGTTCATCCAGCACAAATGGAACGGGTTGTAGGAGAAACCCTTACTCTGGTTTCTCAGTCTGTTTCCAAGTGCCGGATAGAAGTGCCTGCCGTTTTCACTGTAAAACCGAGTTGGAGCTTGTACCTCCCCATATATATGTATGGAGTGGAGTTGGCAACTGAAAAGAAATTTTGTGTTCCCTTCAAGCTAGGTGAAGGACGGCTTTCACACACACTTATCTCTCAGAACTGAGCATGTGGAGAGACGTTCGTTCATCCAGCACAAAGGGAACGGGTTGCAGGAGAAACCCTTACTCTGGTTTCTCAGTCTGTTTCCTAGTGCCGGTTTGAAGTGCCTGCCGTTTTCACTGTAACACCGAGTTGGAGCTTGTACCTCCCCATATATATGTATGGAGTGGAGTTGGCAACTGAAAAGAAACTTTGTGTTCCCTTCAAGCTAGGTGAAGGACGGCTTTCACACACACTTATCTCTCAGAACTGAGCATGTGGAGAGACGTTCGTTCATCCAGCACAAAGGGAACGGGTTGCAGGAGAAACCCTTACTCTGGTTTCTCAGTCTGTTTCCTAGTGCCTGTTTGAAGTGCCTGCCGTTTTCACTGTAAAACCGAGTTGGAGCTTGTACCTCCCCATATATATGTATGGAGTGGAGTTGGCAACTGAAAAGAAACTTTGTGTTCCCTTCAAGCTAGGTGAAGGACGGCTTTCACACACACTTATCTCTCAGAACTGAGCATGTGGAGAGACTTTCGTTCATCCAGCACAAAGGGAAAGGGTTGCAGGAGAAACCCTAACTCTGGTTTCTCAGTCTGTTTCCTAGTGCCGGTTTGAAGTGCCTGCCGTTTTCACTGTAAATCCGAGTTGGAGCTTGTACCTCCCCATATATATGTATGGAGTGGAGTTGGCAACTGAAAAGAAACTTTGTGTTCCCTTCAAGCTAGGTGAAGGACGGCTTTCACACACACTTATCTCTCAGAACTGAGCATGTGGAGAGACGTTCGTTCATCCAGCACAAAGGGAACGGGTTGCAGGAGAAACCCTTACTCTGGTTTCTCAGTCTGTTTCCTAGTGCCGGTTTGAAGTGCCTGCCGTTTTCCCTGTAAAACCGAGTTGGAGCTTGTACCTCTCCATATATATGTATGGAGTGGATTTTGCAACTGAAAAGAAACATTGTGTTCCCTTCAAGCTAGGTGAAGAACGGCTTTCACACACACTTATCTCTCAGAACTGAGCATGTGGAGAGACGTTCGTTCATCCAGCACAAAGGGAACGGGTTGCAAGAGAAACCCTTACTCTGGTTTCTCAGTCTGTTTCCTAGTGCCGGTTTGAAGTTCCTGCCGTTTTCACTGTAAAACCGAGTTGGAGCTCGTACCTCCCCATATATATGTATGGAGTGGAGTTAGCAACTGAAAAGAAACTTTGTGTTCCCTTCAAGCTAGGTGAAGGACGGCTTTCACACACACTTATCTCTCAGAACTGAGCATGTGGAGAGACGTTCGTTCATCCAGCACAAAGGGAACGGGTTGCAGGAGAAACCCTTACTCTGGTTTCTCAGTCTGTTTCCTAGTGCCGGTTTGAAGTGCCTGCCGTTTTCACTGTAAAACCGAGTTGGAGCTTCTACCTCCCCATATATATGTATGGAGTGGAGTTGGCAACTGAAAAGAAACTTTGTGTTCCCTTCAAGCTAGGTGAAGGACGGCTTTCACACACACTTATCTCTCAGAACTGAGCATGTGGAGAGACGTTCGTTCATCCAGCACAAAGGGAACGGGTTGCAGGAGAAACCCTTACTCTGGTTTCTCAGTCTGTTTCCTAGTGCCGGTTTGAAGTGCCTGCCGTTTTCACTGTAAAACCGAGTTGGAGCTTGTACCTCCCCATATATATGTATGGAGTGGAGTTGGCAACTGAAAAGAAACTTTGTGTTCCCTTCAAGCTAGGTGAAGGACGGCTTTCACACACACTTATCTCTCAGAACTGAGCATGTGGAGAGACGTTCGTTCATCCAGCACAAAGGGAACGGGTTGCAGGAGAAACCCTTACTCTGGTTTCTCAGTCTGTTTCCTAGTGCCGGTTTGAAGTGCCTGCCGTTTTCACTGTAAATCCGAGTTGGAGCTTCTACCTCCCCATATATATGTATGGAGTGGAGTTGGCAACTGAAAAGAAACTTTGTGTTCCCTTCAAGCTAGGTGAAGGACGGCTTTCACACACACTTATCTCTCAGAACTGAGCATGTGGAGAGACGTTCGTTCATCCAGCACAAAGGGAACGGGTTGCAGGAGAAACCCTTACTCTGGTTTCTCAGTCTGTTTCCTAGTGCCGGTTTGAAGTGCCTGCCGTTTTCACTGTAAAACCGAGTTGGAGCTTGTACCTCCCCATATATATGTATGGAGTGGAGTTGGCAACTGAAAAGAAACTTTGTGTTCCCTTCAAGCTAGGTGAAGGACGGCTTTCACACACACTTATCTCTCAGAACTGAGCATGTGGAGAGACGTTCGTTCATCCAGCACAAAAGGAACGGGTTGCAGGAGAAACCCTTACTCTGGTTTCTCAGTCTGTTTCCTAGTGCCGGTTTGAAGTGCCTGCCGTTTTCACTGTAAAACCGAGTTGGAGCTTGTACCTCCCCATATATATGTATGGAGTGGAGTTGGCAACTGAAAAGAAACTTTGTGTTCCCTTCAAGCTAGGTGAAGGACGGCTTTCACACACACTTTTCCCTCAGAACTGAGCATGTGGAGAGACGTTCGTTCATCCAGCACAAAGGGAACGGGTTGCAGGAGAAACCCTTACTCTGGTTTCTCAGTCTGTTTCCTAGTGCCGGTTTGAAGTGCCTGCCGTTTTCACTGTAAAACCGAGTTGGAGCTTGTACCTCCCCATATATATGTATGGAGTGGAGTTGGCAACTGAAAAGAAACTTTGTGTTCCCTTCAAGCTAGGTGAAGGACGGCTTTCACACACACTTATCTCTCAGAACTGAGCATGTGGAGAGACGTTCGTTCATCCAGCACAAAGGGAACGGGTTGCAGGAGAAACCCTTACTCTGGTTTCTCAGTCTGTTTCCTAGTGCCGGTTTGAAGTGCCTGCCGTTTTCACTGTAAATCCGAGTTGGAGCTTGTACCTCCCCATATATATGTATGGAGTGGAGTTGGCAACTGAAAAGAAACTTTGTGTTCCCTTCAAGCTAGGTGAAGGACGGCTTTCACACACACTTATCTCTCAGAACTGAGCATGTGGAGAGACGTTCGTTCATCCAGCACAAAGGGAACGGGTTGCAGGAGAAACCCTTACTCTGGTTTCTCAGTCTGTTTCCTAGTGCCGGTTTGAAGTGCCTGCCGTTTTCACTGTAAAACCGAGTTGGAGCTTGTACCTCCCCATATATATGTATGGAGTGGAGTTGGCAACTGAAAAGAAACTTTGTGTTCCCTTCAAGCTAGGTGAAGGACGGCTTTCACACACACTTATCTCTCAGAACTGAGCATGTGGAGAGACGTTCGTTCATCCAGCACAAAGGGAACGGGTTGCAGGAGAAACCCTTACTCTGGTTTCTCAGTCTGTTTCCTAGTGCCGGTTTGAAGTGCCTGCCGTTTTCACTGTAAAACCGAGTTGGAGCTTGTACCTCCCCATATATATGTATGGAGTGGATTTGGCAACTGAAAAGAAACTTTGTGTTCCCTTCAAGCTAGGTGAAGGACGGCTTTCACACACACTTATCTCTCAGAACTGAGCATGTGGAGAGACGTTCGTTCATCCAGCACAAAAGGAACGGGTTGCAGGAGAAACCCTTACTCTGGTTTCTCAGTCTGTTTCCTAGTGCCGGATTGAAGTGCCTGCCGTTTTCACTGTAAAACCGAGTTGGAGCTTGTACCTCCCCATATATATGTATGGAGTGGAGTTGGCAACTGAAAAGAAACTTTGTGTTCCCTTCAAGCTAGGTGAAGGACGGCTTTCACACACACTTATCTCTCAGAACTGAGCATGTGGAGAGACGTTCGTTCATCCAGCACAAGGGAACGGGTTGCAGGAGAAACCCTTACTCTGGTTTCTCAGTCTGTTTCCTAGTGCCGGTTTGAAGTGCCTGCCGTTTTCACTGTAAAACCGAGTTGGAGCTTGTACCTCCCCATATATATGTATGGAGTGGAGTTGGCAACTGAAAAGAAACTTTGTGATCCCTTCAAGCTAGGTGAAGGACGGCTTTCACACACACTTATCTCTCAGAACTGAGCATGTGGAGAGACGTACGTTCATCCAGCACAAAGGGAACGGGTTGCAGGAGAAACCCTTACTCTGGTTTCTCAGTCTGTTTCCTAGTGCCGGTTTGAAGTGCCTGCCGTTTTCACTGTAAAACCGAGTTGGAGCTTGTACCTCCCCATATATATGTATGGAGTGGAGTTGGCAACTGAAAAGAAACTTTGTGTTCCCTTCAAGCTAGGTGAAGGACGGCTTTCACACACACTTATCTCTCAGAACTGAGCATGTGGAGAGACGTTCGTTCATCCAGCACAAAGGGAACGGGTTGTAGGAGAAACCCTTTCTCTGGTTTCTCAGTCTGTTTCCTAGTGCCGGTTTGAAGTGCCTGCCGTTTTCACTGTAAAACCGAGTTGGAGCTTGTACCTCCCCATATATATGTATGGAGTGGAGTTGGCAACTGAAAAGAAACTTTGTGTTCCCTTCAAGCTAGGTGAAGGACGGCATTCACACACACTTATCTCTCAGAACTGAGCATGTGGAGAGACGTTCGTTCATCCAGCACAAAGGGAACGGGTTGCAGGAGAAACCCTTACTCTGGTTTCTCAGTCTGTTTCCTAGTGCCGGTTTGAAGTGCCTGCCGTTTTCCCTGTAAAACCGAGTTGGAGCTTGTACCTCTCCATATATATGTATGGAGTGGATTTTGCAACTGAAAAGAAACATTGTGTTCCCTTCAAGCTAGGTGAAGAACGGTTTTCACACACACTTATCTCTCAGAACTGAGCATGTGGAGAGACGTTCGTTCATCCAGCACAAAGGGAACGGGTTGCAGGAGAAACCCTTACTCTGGTTTCTCAGTCTGATTCCTAGTGCCGGTTTGAAGTGCCTGCCGTTTTCACTGTAAAACCGAGTTGGAGCTTGTACCTCCCCATATATATGTATGGAGTGGAGTTGGCAACTGAAAAGAAACTTAGTGTTCCCTTCAAGCTAGGTGAAGGACGGCTTTCACACACACTTATCTCTCAGAACTGAGCATGTGGAGAGACGTTCGTTCATCCAGCACAAAAGGAACGGGTTGCAGGAGAAACCCTTATCTGGTTTCTCAGTCTGTTTCCTAGTGCCGGATTGAAGTGCCTGCCGTTTTCACTGTAAAACCGAGTTGGAGCTTGTACCTCCCCATATATATGTATGGAGTGGAGTTGGCAACTGAAAAGAAACTTTGTGTTCCCTTCAAGCTAGGTGAAGGACGGCTTTCACACACACTTATCTCGCAGAACTGAGCATGTGGAGAGACGTTCGTTCATCCAGCACAAGGGAACGGGTTGCAGGAGAAACCCTTACTCTGGTTTCTCAGTCTGTTTCCTAGTGCCGGTTTGAAGTGCCTGCCGTTTTCACTGTAAAACCGAGTTGGAGCTTGTACCTCCCCATATATATGTATGGAGTGGAGTTGGCAACTGAAAAGAAACTTTGTGTTCCCTTCAAGCTAGGTGAATGACGGCTTTCACACACACTTATCTCTCAGAACTGAGCATGTGGAGAGACGTTCGTTCATCCAGCACAAAGGGAACGGGTTGCAGGAGAAACCCTTACTCTGGTTTCTCAGTCTGTTTCCTAGTGCCGGTTTGAAGTGCCTGCCGTTTTCACTGTAACTCCGAGTTGGAGCTTGTACCTCCCCATATATATGTATGGAGTGGAGTTGGCAACTGAAAAGAAACTTTGTGTTCCCTTCAAGCTAGGTGAAGGACGGCTTTCACACACACTTATCTCTCAGAACTGAGCATGTGGAAAGACGTTCGTTCATCCAGCACAAAGGGAACGGGTTGCAGGAGAAACCCTTACTCTGGTTTCTCAGTCTGTTTCCTAGTGCCGGATTGAAGTGCCTGCCGTTTTCACTGTAAAACCGAGTTGGAGCTTGTACCTCCCCATATATATATATGGAGTGGAGTTGGCAACTGAAAAGAAACTTTGTGTTCCCTTCAAGCTAGGTGAAGGACGGCTTTCACACACACTTATCTCTCAGAACTGAGCATGTGGAGAGACGTTCGTTCATCCAGCACAAAGGGAACGGGTTGCAGGAGAAACCCTAACTCTGGTTTCTCAGTCTGTTTCCTAGTGCCAGTTTGAAGTGCCTGCCGTTTTCACTGTAAAACCGAGTTGGGGCTTGCACCTCCCCATATATATGTATGGAGTGGAGTTGGCAACTGAAAAGAAACTTTGTGTTCCCTTCAAGCTAGGTGAAGGACGGCTTTCACACACACTTATCTCTCAGAACTGAGCATGTGGAGAGACGTTCGTTCATCCAGCACAAAGGGAACGGGTTGCAGGAGAAACCCTAACTCTGGTTTCTCAGTCTGTTTCCTAGTGCCGGTTTGAAGTGCCTGCCGTTTTCACTGTAAAACCGAGTTGGGGCTTGTACCTCCCCATATATATGTATGGAGTGGAGTTGGCAACTGAAAAGAAACTTTGTGTTCCCTTCAAGCTAGGTGAAGGACGGCTTTCACACACACTTATCTCTCAGAACTGAGCATGTGGAGAGACGTTCGTTCATCCAGCACAAAGGGAACGGGTTGCAGGAGAAACCCTTACTCTGGTTTCTCAGTCTGTTTCCTAGTGCCGGTTTGAAGTGCCTGCCGTTTTCACTGTAAAACCGAGTTGGAGCTTGTACCTCCCCATATATATGTATGGAGTGGAGTTGGCAACTGAAAAGAAACTTTGTGTTCCCTTCAAGCTAGGTGAAGGACGGCTTTCACACACACTTATCTCTCAGAACTGAGCATGTGGAGAGACGTTCGTTCATCCAGCACAAATGGAACGGGTTGTAGGAGAAACCCTTACTCTGGTTTCTCAGTCTGTTTCCTAGTGCCGGATAGAAGTGCCTGCCGTTTTCACTGTAAAACCGAGTTGGAGCTTGTACCTCCCCATATATATGTATGGAGTGGAGTTGGCAACTGAAAAGAAATTTTGTGTTCCCTTCAAGCTAGGTGAAGGACGGCTTTCACACACACTTATCTCTCAGAACTGAGCATGTGGAGAGACGTTCGTTCATCCAGCACAAAGGGAACGGGTTGCAGGAGAAACCCTTACTCTGGTTTCTCAGTCTGTTTCCTAGTGCCGGTTTGAAGTGCCTGCCGTTTTCACTGTAACACCGAGTTGGAGCTTGTACCTCCCCATATATATGTATGGAGTGGAGTTGGCAACTGAAAAGAAACTTTGTGTTCCCTTCAAGCTAGGTGAAGGACGGCTTTCACACACACTTATCTCTCAGAACTGAGCATGTGGAGAGACGTTCGTTCATCCAGCACAAAGGGAACGGGTTGCAGGAGAAACCCTTACTCTGGTTTCTCAGTCTGTTTCCTAGTGCCGGTTTGAAGTGCCTGCCGTTTTCCCTGTAAAACCGAGTTGGAGCTTGTACCTCTCCATATATATGTATGGAGTGGATTTTGCAACTGAAAAGAAACATTGTGTTCCCTTCAAGCTAGGTGAAGAACGGCTTTCACACACACTTATCTCTCAGAACTGAGCATGTGGAGAGACGTTCGTTCATCCAGCACAAAGGGAACGGGTTGCAAGAGAAACCCTTACTCTGGTTTCTCAGTCTGTTTCCTAGTGCCGGTTTGAAGTGCCTGCCGTTTTCACTGTAAAACCGAGTTGGAGCTCGTACCTCCCCATATATATGTATGGAGTGGAGTTAGCAACTGAAAAGAAACTTTGTGTTCCCTTCAAGCTAGGTGAAGGACGGCTTTCACACACACTTATCTCTCAGAACTGAGCATGTGGAGAGACGTTCGTTCATCCAGCACAAAGGGAACGGGTTGCAGGAGAAACCCTTACTCTGGTTTCTCAGTCTGTTTCCTAGTGCCGGTTTGAAGTGCCTGCCGTTTTCACTGTAAAACCGAGTTGGAGCTTCTACCTCCCCATATATATGTATGGAGTGGAGTTGGCAACTGAAAAGAAACTTTGTGTTCCCTTCAAGCTAGGTGAAGGACGGCTTTCACACACACTTATCTCTCAGAACTGAGCATGTGGAGAGACGTTCGTTCATCCAGCACAAGGGAACGGGTTGCAGGAGAAACCCTTACTCTGGTTTCTCAGTCTGTTTCCTAGTGCCGGTTTGAAGTGCCTGCCGTTTTCACTGTAAAACAGAGTTGGAGCTTGTACCTCCCCATATATATGTATGGAGTGGAGTTGGCAACTGAAAAGAAACTTTGTGTTCCCTTCAAGCTAGGTGAAGGACGGCTTTCACACACACTTATCTCTCAGAACTGAGCATGTGGAGAGACGTTCGTTCATCCAGCACAAAGGGAACGGGTTGCAGGAGAAACCCTTACTCTGGTTTCTCAGTCTGTTTCCTAGTGCCGGTTTGAAGTGCCTGCCGTTTTCACTGTAAAACCGAGTTGGAGCTTGTACCTCCCCATATATATGTATGGAGTGGAGTTGGCAACTGAAAAGAAACTTTGTGTTCCCTTCAAGCTAGGTGAAGGACGGCTTTCACACACACTTATCTCTCAGAACTGAGCATGTGGAGAGACGTTCGTTCATCCAGCACAAAGGGAACGGGTTGCAGGAGAAACCCTTACTCTGGTTTCTCAGTCTGTTTCCTAGTGCCGGTTTGAAGTGCCTGCCGTTTTCACTGTAAATCCGAGTTGGAGCTTCTACCTCCCCATATATATGTATGGAGTGGAGTTGGCAACTGAAAAGAAACTTTGTGTTCCCTTCAAGCTAGGTGAAGGACGGCTTTCACACACACTTATCTCTCAGAACTGAGCATGTGGAGAGACGTTCGTTCATCCAGCACAAAGGGAACGGGTTGCAGGAGAAACCCTTACTCTGGTTTCTCAGTCTGTTTCCTAGTGCCGGTTTGAAGTGCCTGCCGTTTTCACTGTAAAACCGAGTTGGAGCTTGTACCTCCCCATATATATGTATGGAGTGGAGTTGGCAACTGAAAAGAAACTTTGTGTTCCCTTCAAGCTAGGTGAAGGACGGCTTTCACACACACTTATCTCTCAGAACTGAGCATGTGGAGAGACGTTCGTTCATCCAGCACAAAAGGAACGGGTTGCAGGAGAAACCCTTACTCTGGTTTCTCAGTCTGTTTCCTAGTGCCGGTTTGAAGTGCCTGCCGTTTTCACTGTAAAACCGAGTTGGAGCTTGTACCTCCCCATATATATGTATGGAGTGGAGTTGGCAACTGAAAAGAAACTTTGTGTTCCCTTCAAGCTAGGTGAAGGACGGCTTTCACACACACTTTTCCCTCAGAACTGAGCATGTGGAGAGACGTTCGTTCATCCAGCACAAAGGGAACGGGTTGCAGGAGAAACCCTTACTCTGGTTTCTCAGTCTGTTTCCTAGTGCCGGTTTGAAGTGCCTGCCGTTTTCACTGTAAAACCGAGTTGGAGCTTGTACCTCCCCATATATATGTATGGAGTGGAGTTGGCAACTGAAAAGAAACTTTGTGTTCCCTTCAAGCTAGGTGAAGGACGGCTTTCACACACACTTATCTCTCAGAACTGAGCATGTGGAGAGACGTTCGTTCATCCAGCACAAAGGGAACGGGTTGCAGGAGAAACCCTTACTCTGGTTTCTCAGTCTGTTTCCTAGTGCCGGTTTGAAGTGCCTGCCGTTTTCACTGTAAATCCGAGTTGGAGCTTGTACCTCCCCATATATATGTATGGAGTGGAGTTGGCAACTGAAAAGAAACTTTGTGTTCCCTTCAAGCTAGGTGAAGGACGGCTTTCACACACACTTATCTCTCAGAACTGAGCATGTGGAGAGACGTTCGTTCATCCAGCACAAAGGGAACGGGTTGCAGGAGAAACCCTTACTCTGGTTTCTCAGTCTGTTTCCTAGTGCCGGTTTGAAGTGCCTGCCGTTTTCACTGTAAAACCGAGTTGGAGCTTGTACCTCCCCATATATATGTATGGAGTGGAGTTGGCAACTGAAAAGAAACTTTGTGTTCCCTTCAAGCTAGGTGAAGGACGGCTTTCACACACACTTATCTCTCAGAACTGAGCATGTGGAGAGACGTTCGTTCATCCAGCACAAAGGGAACGGGTTGCAGGAGAAACCCTTACTCTGGTTTCTCAGTCTGTTTCCTAGTGCCGGTTTGAAGTGCCTGCCGTTTTCACTGTAAAACCGAGTTGGAGCTTGTACCTCCCCATATATATGTATGGAGTGAAGTTGGCAACTGAAAAGAAACTTTGTGTTCCCTTCAAGCTAGGTGAAGGACGGCTTTCACACACACTTATCTCTCAGAACTGAGCATGTGGAGAGACGTTCGTTCATCCAGCACAAAAGGAACGGGTTGCAGGAGAAACCCTTACTCTGGTTTCTCAGTCTGTTTCCTAGTGCCGGATTGAAGTGCCTGCCGTTTTCACTGTAAAACCGAGTTGGAGCTTGTACCTCCCCATATATATGTATGGAGTGGAGTTGGCAACTGAAAAGAAACTTTGTGTTCCCTTCAAGCTAGGTGAAGGACGGCTTTCACACACACTTATCTCTCAGAACTGAGCATGTGGAGAGACGTTCGTTCATCCAGCACAAGGGAACGGGTTGCAGGAGAAACCCTTACTCTGGTTTCTCAGTCTGTTTCCTAGTGCCGGTTTGAAGTGCCTGCCGTTTTCACTGTAAAACCGAGTTGGAGCTTGTACCTCCCCATATATATGTATGGAGTGGAGTTGGCAACTGAAAAGAAACTTTGTGATCCCTTCAAGCTAGGTGAAGGACGGCTTTCACACACACTTATCTCTCAGAACTGAGCATGTGGAGAGACGTACGTTCATCCAGCACAAAGGGAACGGGTTGCAGGAGAAACCCTTACTCTGGTTTCTCAGTCTGTTTCCTAGTGCCGGTTTGAAGTGCCTGCCGTTTTCACTGTAAAACCGAGTTGGAGCTTGTACCTCCCCATATATATGTATGGAGTGGAGTTGGCAACTGAAAAGAAACTTTGTGTTCCCTTCAAGCTAGGTGAAGGACGGCTTTCACACACACTTATCTCTCAGAACTGAGCATGTGGAGAGACGTTCGTTCATCCAGCACAAAGGGAACGGGTTGCAGGAGAAACCCTTACTCTGGTTTCTCAGTCTGTTTCCTAGTGCCGGTTTGAAGTGCCTGCCGTTTTCACTGTAAATCCGAGTTGGAGCTTCTACCTCCCCATATATATGTATGGAGTGGAGTTGGCAACTGAAAAGAAACTTTGTGTTCCCTTCAAGCTAGGTGAAGGACGGCTTTCACACACACTTATCTCTCAGAACTGAGCATGTGGAGAGACGTTCGTTCATCCAGCACAAAGGGAACGGGTTGCAGGAGAAACCCTTACTCTGGTTTCTCAGTCTGTTTCCTAGTGCCGGTTTGAAGTGCCTGCCGTTTTCACTGTAAAACCGAGTTGGAGCTTGTACCTCCCCATATATATGTATGGAGTGGAGTTGGCAACTGAAAAGAAACTTTGTGTTCCCTTCAAGCTAGGTGAAGGACGGCTTTCACACACACTTATCTCTCAGAACTGAGCATGTGGAGAGACGTTCGTTCATCCAGCACAAAAGGAACGGGTTGCAGGAGAAACCCTTACTCTGGTTTCTCAGTCTGTTTCCTAGTGCCGGTTTGAAGTGCCTGCCGTTTTCACTGTAAAACCGAGTTGGAGCTTGTACCTCCCCATATATATGTATGGAGTGGAGTTGGCAACTGAAAAGAAACTTTGTGTTCCCTTCAAGCTAGGTGAAGGACGGCTTTCACACACACTTTTCCCTCAGAACTGAGCATGTGGAGAGACGTTCGTTCATCCAGCACAAAGGGAACGGGTTGCAGGAGAAACCCTTACTCTGGTTTCTCAGTCTGTTTCCTAGTGCCGGTTTGAAGTGCCTGCCGTTTTCACTGTAAAACCGAGTTGGAGCTTGTACCTCCCCATATATATGTATGGAGTGGAGTTGGCAACTGAAAAGAAACTTTGTGTTCCCTTCAAGCTAGGTGAAGGACGGCTTTCACACACACTTATCTCTCAGAACTGAGCATGTGGAGAGACGTTCGTTCATCCAGCACAAAGGGAACGGGTTGCAGGAGAAACCCTTACTCTGGTTTCTCAGTCTGTTTCCTAGTGCCGGTTTGAAGTGCCTGCCGTTTTCACTGTAAATCCGAGTTGGAGCTTGTACCTCCCCATATATATGTATGGAGTGGAGTTGGCAACTGAAAAGAAACTTTGTGTTCCCTTCAAGCTAGGTGAAGGACGGCTTTCACACACACTTATCTCTCAGAACTGAGCATGTGGAGAGACGTTCGTTCATCCAGCACAAAGGGAACGGGTTGCAGGAGAAACCCTTACTCTGGTTTCTCAGTCTGTTTCCTAGTGCCGGTTTGAAGTGCCTGCCGTTTTCACTGTAAAACCGAGTTGGAGCTTGTACCTCCCCATATATATGTATGGAGTGGAGTTGGCAACTGAAAAGAAACTTTGTGTTCCCTTCAAGCTAGGTGAAGGACGGCTTTCACACACACGTATCTCTCAGAACTGAGCATGTGGAGAGACGTTCGTTCATCCAGCACAAAGGGAACGGGTTGCAGGAGAAACCCTTACTCTGGTTTCTCAGTCTGTTTCCTAGTGCCGGTTTGAAGTGCCTGCCGTTTTCACTGTAAAACCGAGTTGGAGCTTGTACCTCCCCATATATATGTATGGAGTGAAGTTGGCAACTGAAAAGAAACTTTGTGTTCCCTTCAAGCTAGGTGAAGGACGGCTTTCACACACACTTATCTCTCAGAACTGAGCATGTGGAGAGACGTTCGTTCATCCAGCACAAAAGGAACGGGTTGCAGGAGAAACCCTTACTCTGGTTTCTCAGTCTGTTTCCTAGTGCCGGATTGAAGTGCCTGCCGTTTTCACTGTAAAACCGAGTTGGAGCTTGTACCTCCCCATATATATGTATGGAGTGGAGTTGGCAACTGAAAAGAAACTTTGTGTTCCCTTCAAGCTAGGTGAAGGACGGCTTTCACACACACTTATCTCTCAGAACTGAGCATGTGGAGAGACGTTCGTTCATCCAGCACAAGGGAACGGGTTGCAGGAGAAACCCTTACTCTGGTTTCTCAGTCTGTTTCCTAGTGCCGGTTTGAAGTGCCTGCCGTTTTCACTGTAAAACCGAGTTGGAGCTTGTACCTCCCCATATATATGTATGGAGTGGAGTTGGCAACTGAAAAGAAACTTTGTGATCCCTTCAAGCTAGGTGAAGGACGGCTTTCACACACACTTATCTCTCAGAACTGAGCATGTGGAGAGACGTACGTTCATCCAGCACAAAGGGAACGGGTTGCAGGAGAAACCCTTACTCTGGTTTCTCAGTCTGTTTCCTAGTGCCGGTTTGAAGTGCCTGCCGTTTTCACTGTAAAACCGAGTTGGAGCTTGTACCTCCCCATATATATGTATGGAGTGGAGTTGGCAACTGAAAAGAAACTTTGTGTTCCCTTCAAGCTAGGTGAAGGACGGCTTTCACACACACTTATCTCTCAGAACTGAGCATGTGGAGAGACGTTCGTTCATCCAGCACAAAGGGAACGGGTTGTAGGAGAAACCCTTTCTCTGGTTTCTCAGTCTGTTTCCTAGTGCCGGTTTGAAGTGCCTGCCGTTTTCACTGTAAAACCGAGTTGGAGCTTGTACCTCCCCATATATATGTATGGAGTGGAGTTGGCAACTGAAAAGAAACTTTGTGTTCCCTTCAAGCTAGGTGAAGGACGGCATTCACACACACTTATCTCTCAGAACTGAGCATGTGGAGAGACGTTCGTTCATCCAGCACAAAGGGAACGGGTTGCAGGAGAAACCCTTACTCTGGTTTCTCAGTCTGTTTCCTAGTGCCGGTTTGAAGTGCCTGCCGTTTTCCCTGTAAAACCGAGTTGGAGCTTGTACCTCTCCATATATATGTATGGAGTGGATTTTGCAACTGAAAAGAAACATTGTGTTCCCTTCAAGCTAGGTGAAGAACGGTTTTCACACACACTTATCTCTCAGAACTGAGCATGTGGAGAGACGTTCGTTCATCCAGCACAAAGGGAACGGGTTGCAGGAGAAACCCTTACTCTGGTTTCTCAGTCTGATTCCTAGTGCCGGTTTGAAGTGCCTGCCGTTTTCACTGTAAAACCGAGTTGGAGCTTGTACCTCCCCATATATATGTATGGAGTGGAGTTGGCAACTGAAAAGAAACTTTGTGTTCCCTTCAAGCTAGGTGAAGGACGGCTTTCACACACACTTATCTCTCAGAACTGAGCATGTGGAGAGACGTTCGTTCATCCAGCACAAAAGGAACGGGTTGCAGGAGAAACCCTTATCTGGTTTCTCAGTCTGTTTCCTAGTGCCGGATTGAAGTGCCTGCCGTTTTCACTGTAAAACCGAGTTGGAGCTTGTACCTCCCCATATATATGTATGGAGTGGAGTTGGCAACTGAAAAGAAACTTTGTGTTCCCTTCAAGCTAGGTGAAGGACGGCTTTCACACACACTTATCTCTCAGAACTGAGCATGTGGAGAGACGTTCGTTCATCCAGCACAAGGGAACGGGTTGCAGGAGAAACCCTTACTCTGGTTTCTCAGTCTGTTTCCTAGTGCCGGTTTGAAGTGCCTGCCGTTTTCACTGTAAAACCGAGTTGGAGCTTGTACCTCCCCATATATATGTATGGAGTGGAGTTGGCAACTGAAAAGAAACTTTGTGTTCCCTTCAAGCTAGGTGAATGACGGCTTTCACACACACTTATCTCTCAGAACTGAGCATGTGGAGAGACGTTCGTTCATCCAGCACAAAGGGAACGGGTTGCAGGAGAAACCCTTACTCTGGTTTCTCAGTCTGTTTCCTAGTGCCGGTTTGAAGTGCCTGCCGTTTTCACTGTAACTCCGAGTTGGAGCTTGTACCTCCCCATATATATGTATGGAGTGGAGTTGGCAACTGAAAAGAAACTTTGTGTTCCCTTCAAGCTAGGTGAAGGACGGCTTTCACACACACTTATCTCTCAGAACTGAGCATGTGGAAAGACGTTCGTTCATCCAGCACAAAGGGAACGGGTTGCAGGAGAAACCCTTACTCTGGTTTCTCAGTCTGTTTCCTAGTGCCGGATTGAAGTGCCTGCCGTTTTCACTGTAAAACCGAGTTGGAGCTTGTACCTCCCCATATATATATATGGAGTGGAGTTGGCAACTGAAAAGAAACTTTGTGTTCCCTTCAAGCTAGGTGAAGGACGGCTTTCACACACACTTATCTCTCAGAACTGAGCATGTGGAGAGACGTTCGTTCATCCAGCACAAAGGGAACGGGTTGCAGGAGAAACCCTAACTCTGGTTTCTCAGTCTGTTTCCTAGTGCCAGTTTGAAGTGCCTGCCGTTTTCACTGTAAAACCGAGTTGGGGCTTGCACCTCCCCATATATATGTATGGAGTGGAGTTGGCAACTGAAAAGAAACTTTGTGTTCCCTTCAAGCTAGGTGAAGGACGGCTTTCACACACACTTATCTCTCAGAACTGAGCATGTGGAGAGACGTTCGTTCATCCAGCACAAAGGGAACGGGTTGCAGGAGAAACCCTTACTCTGGTTTCTCAGTCTGTTTCCTAGTGCCGGTTTGAAGTGCCTGCCGTTTTCACTGTAAAACCGAGTTGGAGCTTGTACCTCCCCATATATATGTATGGAGTGGAGTTGGCAACTGAAAAGAAACTTTGTGTTCCCTTCAAGCTAGGTGAAGGACGGCTTTCACACACACTTATCTCTCAGAACTGAGCATGTGGAGAGACGTTCGTTCATCCAGCACAAATGGAACGGGTTGTAGGAGAAACCCTTACTCTGGTTTCTCAGTCTGTTTCCTAGTGCCGGATAGAAGTGCCTGCCGTTTTCACTGTAAAACCGAGTTGGAGCTTGTACCTCCCCATATATATGTATGGAGTGGAGTTGGCAACTGAAAAGAAACTTTGTGTTCCCTTCAAGCTAGGTGAAGGACGGCTTTCACACACACTTATCTCTCAGAACTGAGCATGTGGAGAAACGTTCGTTCATCCAGCACAAAGGGAACGGGTTGCAGGAGAAACCCTTACTCTGGTTTCTCAGTCTGTTTCCTAGTGCCGGTTTGAAGTGCCTGCCGTTTTCACTGTAACACCGAGTTGGAGCTTGTACCTCCCCATATATATGTATGGAGTGGAGTTGGCAACTGAAAAGAAACTTTGTGTTCCCTTCAAGCTAGGTGAAGGACGGCTTTCACACACACTTATCTCTCAGAACTGAGCATGTGGAGAGACGTTCGTTCATCCAGCACAAAGGGAACGGGTTGCAGGAGAAACCCTTACTCTGGTTTCTCAGTCTGTTTCCTAGTGCCTGTTTGAAGTGCCTGCCGTTTTCACTGTAAAACCGAGTTGGAGCTTGTACCTCCCCATATATATGTATGGAGTGGAGTTGGCAACTGAAAAGAAACTTTGTGTTCCCTTCAAGCTAGGTGAAGGACGGCTTTCACACACACTTATCTCTCAGAACTGAGCATGTGGAGAGACGTTCGTTCATCCAGCACAAAGGGAACGGGTTGCAGGAGAAACACTAACTCTGGTTTCTCAGTCTGTTTCCTAGTGCCGGTTTGAAGTGCCTGCCGTTTTCACTGTAAAACCGAGTTGGGGCTTGTACCTCCCCATATATATGTATGGAGTGGAGTTGGCAACTGAAAAGAAACTTTGTGTTCCCTTCAAGCTAGGTGAAGGACGGCTTTCACACACACTTATCTCTCAGAACTGAGCATGTGGAGAGACGTTCGTTCATCCAGCACAAAGGGAACGGGTTGCAGGAGAAACCCTTACTCTGGTTTCTCAGTCTGTTTCCTAGTGCCGGTTTGAAGTGCCTGCCGTTTTCACTGTAAATCCGAGTTGGAGCTTGTACCTCCCCATATATATGTATGGAGTGGAGTTGGCAACTGAAAAGAAACTTTGTGTTCCCTTCAAGCTAGGTGAAGGACGGCTTTCACACACACTTATTTCTCAGAACTGAGCATGTGGAGAGACGTTCGTTCATCCAGCACAAAGGGAACGGGTTGCAGGAGAAACCCTTACTCTGGTTTCTCAGTCTGTTTCCTAGTGCCGGTTTGAAGTGCCTGCCGTTTTCACTGTAAAACCGAGTTGGAGCTTGTACCTCCCCATATATATGTATGGAGTGGAGTTGGCAACTGAAAAGAAACTTTGTGTTCCCTTCAAGCTAGGTGAAGGACGGCTTTCACACACACTTATCTCTCAGAACTGAGCATGTGGAGAGACGTTCGTTCATCCAGCACAAAGGGAACGGGTTGCAGGAGAAACCCTTACTCTGGTTTCTCAGTCTGTTTCCTAGTGCCGGTTTGAAGTGCCTGCCGTTTTCACTGTAAAACCGAGTTGGAGCTTGTACCTCCCCATATATATGTATGGAGTGGAGTTGGCAACTGAAAAGAAACTTTGTGTTCCCTTCAAGCTAGGTGAAGGACGGCTTTCACACACACGTATCTCTCAGAACTGAGCATGTGGAGAGACGTTCGTTCATCCAGCACAAAAGGAACGGGTTGCAGGAGAAACCCTTACTCTGGTTTCTCAGTCTGTTTCCTAGTGCCGGATTGAAGTGCCTGCCGTTTTCACTGTAGAACCGAGTTGGAGCTTGTACCTCCCCATATATATGTATGGAGTGGAGTTGGCAACTGAAAAGAAACTTTGTGTTCCCTTCAAGCTAGGTGAAGGACGGCTTTCACACACACTTATCTCTCAGAACTGAGCATGTGGAGAGACGTTCGTTCGTCCAGCACAAGGGAACGGGTTGCAGGAGAAACCCTTACTCTGGTTTCTCAGTCTGTTTCCTAGTGCCGGCTTGAAGTTCCTGCCGTTTTCACTGTAAAACCGAGTTGGAGCTTGTACCTCCCCATATATATGTATGGAGTGGAGTTGGCAACTGAAAAGAAACTTTGTGTTCCCTTCAAGCTAGGTGAAGGACGGCTTTCACACACACTTATCTCTCAGAACTGAGCATGTGGAGAGACGTACGTTCATCCAGCACAAAGGGAACGGGTTGCAGGAGAAACCCTTACTCTGGTTTCTCAGTCTGTTTCCTAGTGCCGGTTTGAAGTGCCTGCCGTTTTCACTGTAAAACCGAGTTGGAGCTTGTACCTCCCCATATATATGTATGGAGTGGAGTTGGCAACTGAAAAGAAACTTTGTGTTCCCTTCAAGCTAGGTGAAGGACGGCTTTCACACACACTTATCTCTCAGAACTGAGCATGTGGAGAGACGTTCGTTCATCCAGCACAAAGGGAACGGGTTGCAGGAGAAACCCTTACTCTGGTTTCTCAGTCTGTTTCCTAGTGCCGGTTTGAAGTGCCTGCCGTTTTCACTGTAAAACCGAGTTGGAGCTTGTACCTCCCCATATATATGTATGGAGTGGAGTTGGCAACTGAAAAGAAACTTTGTGTTCCCTTCAAGCTAGGTGAAGGACGGCTTTCACACACACTTATCTCTCAGAACTGAGCATGTGGAGAGACGTTCGTTCATCCAGCACAAAGGGAACGGGTTGCAGGAGAAACCATTACTCTGGTTTCTCAGTCTGTTTCCTAGTGCCGGTTTGAAGTGCCTGCCGTTTTCACTGTAAAACCGAGTTGGAGCTTGTACCTCCCCATATATATGTATGGAGTGGAGTTGGCAACTGAAAAGAAACTTTGTGTTCCCTTCAAGCTAGGTGAAGGACGGCTTTCACACACACTTATCTCTCAGAACTGAGCATGTGGAGAGACGTTCGTTCATCCAGCACAAAGGGAACGGGTTGCAGGAGAAACCCTTTCTCTGGTTTCTCAGTCTGTTTCCTAGTGCCGGTTTGAAGTGCCTGCCGTTTTCACTGTAAAACCGAGTTGGAGCTTGTACCTCCCCATATATATGTATGGAGTGGAGTTGGCAACTGAAAAGAAACTTTGTGTTCCCTTCAAGCTAGGTGAAGGACAGCTTTCACACACACTTATCTCTCAGAACTGAGCATGTGGAGAGACGTTCGTTCATCCAGCACAAAGGGAACGGGTTGCAGGAGAAACCCTTACTCTGGTTTCTCAGTCTGTTTCCTAGTGCCGGTTTGAAGTGCCTGCCGTTTTCACTGTAAAACCGAGTTGGAGCTTGTACCTCCCCATATATATGTATGGAGTGGAGTTGGCAACTGAAAAGAAACTTTGTGTTCCCTTCAAGCTAGGTGAAGGACGGCTTTCACACACACTTATCTCTCAGAACTGAGCATGTGGAGAGACGTTCGTTCATCCAGCACAAAAGGAACGGGTTGCAGGAGAAACCATTACTCTGGTTTCTCAGTCTGTTTCCTAGTGCCGGATTGAAGTGCCTGCCGTTTTCACTGTAAAACCGAGTTGGAGCTTGTACCTCCCCATATATATGTATGGAGTGGAGTTGGCAACTGAAAAGAAACTTTGTGTTCCCTTCAAGCTAGGTGAAGGACGGCTTTCACACACACTTATCTCTCAGAACTGAGCATGTGGAGAGACGTTCGTTCATCCAGCACAAGGGAACGGGTTGCAGGAGAAACCCTTACTCTGGTTTCTCAGTCTGTTTCCTAGTGCCGGATTGAAGTGCCTGCCGTTTTCACTGTAAAACCGAGTTGGAGCTTGTACCTCCCCATATATATGTATGGAGTGGAGTTGGCAACTGAAAAGAAACTTTGTGTTCCCTTCAAGCTAGGTGAAGGACGGCTTTCACACACACTTATCTCTCAGAACTGAGCATGTGGAGAGACGTTCGTTCATCCAGCACAAAGGGAACGGGTTGCAGGAGAAACCCTTACTCTGGTTTCTCAGTCTGTTTCCTAGTGCCGGTTTGAAGTGCCTGCCGTTTTCACTGTAACTCCGAGTTGGAGCTTGTACCTCCCCATATATATGTATGGAGTGGAGTTGGCAACTGAAAAGAAACTTTGTGTTCCCTTCAAGCTAGGTGAAGGACGGCTTTCACACACACTTATCTCTCAGAACTGAGCATGTGGAAAGACGTTCGTTCATCCAGCACAAAGGGAACGGGTTGCAGGAGAAACCCTTACTCTGGTTTCTCAGTCTGTTTCCTAGTGCCGGATTGAAGTGCCTGCCGTTTTCACTGTAAAACCGAGTTGGAGCTTGTACCTCCCCATATATATGTATGGAGTGGAGTTGGCAACTGAAAAGAAACTTTGTGTTCCCTTCAAGCTAGGTGAAGGACGGCTTTCACACACACTTATCTCTCAGAACTGAGCATGTGGAGAGACGTTCGTTCATCCAGCACAAAGGGAACGGGTTGCAGGAGAAACCCTAACTCTGGTTTCTCAGTCTGTTTCCTAGTGCCGGTTTGAAGTGCCTGCCGTTTTCACTGTAAAACCGAGTTGGGGCTTGTACCTCCCCATATATATGTATGGAGTGGATTTGGCAACTGAAAAGAAACTTTGTGTTCCCTTCAAGCTAGGTGAAGGACGGCTTTCACACACACTTATCTCTCAGAACTGAGCATGTGGAGAGACGTTCGTTCATCCAGCACAAAGGGAAAGGTTTGCAGGAGAAACCCTTACTCTGGTTTCTCAGTCTGTTTCCTAGTGCCGGTTTGATGTGCCTGCCGTTTTCACTGTAAAACCGAGTTGGAGCTTGTACCTCCCCATATATATGTATGGAGTGGAGTTGGCAACTGAAAAGAAACTTTGTGTTCCCTTCAAGCTAGGTGAAGGACGGCTTTCACACACACTTATCTCTCAGAACTGAGCATGTGGAGAGACGTTCGTTCATCCAGCACAAAGGGAACGGGTTGCAGGAGAAACCCTTACTCTGGTTTCTCAGTCTGTTTCCTAGTGCCGGATTGAAGTGCCTGCCGTTTTCACTGTAAAACCGAGTTGGAGCTTGTACCTCCCCATATATATGTATGGAGTGGAGTTGGCAACTGAAAAGAAACTTTGTGTTCCCTTCAAGCTAGGTGAAGGACGGCTTTCACACACACTTATCTCTCAGAACTGAGCATGTGGAGAGACGTTCGTTCATCCAGCACAAAGGGAACGGGTTGCAGGAGAAACCCTTACTCTGGTTTCTCAGTCTGTTTCCTAGTGCCGGTTTGAAGTGCCTGCCGTTTTCACTGTAAAACCGAGATGGGGCTTGTACCTCCCCATATATATGTATGGAGTGGAGTTGGCAACTGAAAAGAAACTTTGTGTTCCTTTCAAGCTAGGTGAAGGACGGCTTTCACACACACTTATCTCTCAGAACTGAGCATGTGGAGAGACGTTCGTTCATCCAGCACAAAGGGAACGGGTTGCAGGAGAAACCCTTACTCTGGTTTCTCAGTCTGTTTCCTAGTGCCGGTTTGAAGTGCCTGCCGTTTTCACTGTAAATCCGAGTTGGAGCTTGTACCTCCCCATATATATGTATGGAGTGGAGTTGGCAACTGAAAAGAAACTTTGTGTTCCCTTCAAGCTAGGTGAAGGACGGCTTTCACACACACTTATCTCTCAGAACTGAGCATGTGGAGAGACGTTCGTTCATCCAGCACAAAGGGAACGGGTTGCAGGAGAAACCCTTACTCTGGTTTCTCAGTCTGTTTGCT
This sequence comes from Vicugna pacos, assembly GCF_048564905.1. Classification (NCBI taxonomy): domain Eukaryota; kingdom Metazoa; phylum Chordata; class Mammalia; order Artiodactyla; family Camelidae; genus Vicugna; species Vicugna pacos. The sequence goes on along the minus strand of NC_133008.1, from coordinate 2,256,789 downwards.
AGTGCCGGTTTGAAGTGCCTGCCGTTTTCACTGTAAAACCGAGTTGGAGCTTGTACCTCCCCATATATATGTATGGAGTGGAGTTGGCAACTGAAAAGAAACTTTGTGTTCCCTTCAAGCTAGGTGAAGGACGGCTTTCACACACACTTTTCTCTCAGAACTGAGCATGTGGAGAGACGTTCGTTCATCCAGCACAAGGGAACGGGTTGCAGGAGAAACCCTTACTCTGGTTTCTCAGTCTGTTTCCTAGTGCCGGTTTGAAGTGCCTGCCGTTTTCACTGTAAAACCGAGTTGGAGCTTGTACCTCCCCATATATATGTATGGAGTGGAGTTGGCAACTGAAAAGAAACTTTGTGTTCCCTTCAAGCTAGGTGAAGGACGGCTTTCACACACACTTATCTCTCAGAACTGAGCATGTGGAGAGACGTTCGTTCATCCAGCACAAAGGGAACGGGTTGCAGGAGAAACCCTTACTCTGGTTTCTCAGTCTGTTTCCTAGTGCCGGTTTGAAGTGCCTGCCGTTTTCACTGTAAATCCGAGTTGGAGCTTGTACCTCCCCATATATATGTATGGAGTGGAGTTGGCAACTGAAAAGAAACTTTGTGTTCCCTTCAAGCTAGGTGAAGGACGGCTTTCACACACACTTATCTCTCAGAACTGAGCATGTGGAGAGACGTTCGTTCATCCAGCACAAAGGGAACGGGTTGCAGGAGAAACCCTTACTCTGGTTTCTCAGTCTGTTTCCTAGTGCCGGTTTGAAGTGCCTGCCGTTTTCACTGTAAAACCGAGTTGGAGCTTGTACCTCCCCATATATATGTATGGAGTGGAGTTGGCAACTGAAAAGAAACTTTGTGTTCCCTTCAAGCTAGGTGAAGGACGGCTTTCACACACACTTATCTCTCAGAACTGAGCATGTGGAGAGACGTTCGTTCATCCAGCACAAAGGGAACGGGTTGCAGGAGAAACCCTTACTCTGGTTTCTCAGTCTGTTTCCTAGTGCCGGTTTGAAGTGCCTGCCGTTTTCACTGTAAAACCGAGTTGGAGCTTGTACCTCCCCATATATATGTATGGAGTGGAGTTGGCAACTGAAAAGAAACTTTGTGTTCCCTTCAAGCTAGGTGAAGGACGGCTTTCACACACACTTATCTCTCAGAACTGAGCATGTGGAGAGACGTTCGTTCATCCAGCACAAAAGGAACGGGTTGCAGGAGAAACCCTTACTCTGGTTTCTCAGTCTGTTTCCTAGTGCCGGATTGAAGTGCCTGCCGTTTTCACTGTAAAACCGAGTTGGAGCTTGTACCTCCCCATATATATGTATGGAGTGGAGTTGGCAACTGAAAAGAAACTTTGTGTTCCCTTCAAGCTAGGTGAAGGACGGCTTTCACACACACTTATCTCTCAGAACTGAGCATGTGGAGAGACGTACGTTCATCCAGCACAAAGGGAACGGGTTGCAGGAGAAACCCTTACTCTGGTTTCTCAGTCTGTTTCCTAGTGCCGGTTTGAAGTGCCTGCCGTTTTCACTGTAAAACCGAGTTGGAGCTTGTACCTCCCCATATATATGTATGGAGTGGAGTTGGCAACTGAAAAGAAACTTTGTGTTCCCTTCAAGCTAGGTGAAGGACGGCTTTCACACACACTTATCTCTCAGAACTGAGCATGTGGAGAGACGTTCGTTCATCCAGCACAAAGGGAACGGGTTGCAGGAGAAACCCTTACTCTGGTTTCTCAGTCTGTTTCCTAGTGCCGGTTTGAAGTGCCTGCCGTTTTCACTGTAAAACCGAGTTGGAGCTTGTACCTCCCCATATATATGTATGGAGTGGAGTTGGCAACTGAAAAGAAACTTTGTGTTCCCTTCAAGCTAGGAGAAGGACGGCTTTCACACACACTTATCTCTCAGAACTGAGCATGTGGAGAGACGTTCGTTCATCCAGCACAAAGGGAACGGGTTGCAGGAGAAACCATTACTCTGGTTTCTCAGTCTGTTTCCTAGTGCCGGTTTGAAGTGCCTGCCGTTTTCACTGTAAAACCGAGTTGGAGCTTGTACCTCCCCATATATATGTATGGAGTGGATTTGGCAACTGAAAAGAAACTTTGTGTTCCCTTCAAGCTAGGTGAAGGACGGCTTTCACACACACTTATCTCTCAGAACTGAGCATGTGGAGAGACGTTCGTTCATCCAGCACAAAGGGAACGGGTTGTAGGAGAAACCCTTTCTCTGGTTTCTCAGTCTGTTTCCTAGTGCCGGTTTGAAGTGCCTGCCGTTTTCACTGTAAAACCGAGTTGGAGCTTGTACCTCCCCATATATATGTATGGAGTGGAGTTGGCAACTGAAAAGAAACTTTGTGTTCCCTTCAAGCTAGGTGAAGGACGGCATTCACACACACTTATCTCTCAGAACTGAGCATGTGGAGAGACGTTCGTTCATCCAGCACAAAGGGAACGGGTTGCAGGAGAAACCCTTACTCTGGTTTCTCAGTCTGTTTCCTAGTGCCGGTTTGAAGTGCCTGCCGTTTTCCCTGTAAAACCGAGTTGGAGCTTGTACCTCTCCATATATATGTATGGAGTGGATTTTGCAACTGAAAAGAAACATTGTGTTCCCTTCAAGCTAGGTGAAGAACGGTTTTCACACACACTTATCTCTCAGAACTGAGCATGTGGAGAGACGTTCGTTCATCCAGCACAAAGGGAACGGGTTGCAGGAGAAACCCTTACTCTGGTTTCTCAGTCTGATTCCTAGTGCCGGTTTGAAGTGCCTGCCGTTTTCACTGTAAAACCGAGTTGGAGCTCGTACCTCCCCATATATATGTATGGAGTGGAGTTAGCAACTGAAAAGAAACTTTGTGTTCCCTTCAAGCTAGGTGAAGGACAGCTTTCACACACACTTATCTCTCAGAACTGAGCATGTGGAGAGACGTTCGTTCATCCAGCACAAAGGGAACGGGTTGCAGGGGAAACCCTTACTCTGGTTTCTCAGTCTGTTTCCTAGTGCCGGTTTGAAGTGCCTGCCGTTTTCACTGTAAAACCGAGTTGGAGCTTGTACCTCCCCATATATATGTATGGAGTGGAGTTGGCAACTGAAAAGAAACTTTGTGTTCCCTTCAAGCTAGGTGAAGGACGGCTTTCACACACACTTATCTCTCAGAACTGAGCATGTGGAGAGACGTTCGTTCATCCAGCACAAAAGGAACGGGTTGCAGGAGAAACCCTTATCTGGTTTCTCAGTCTGTTTCCTAGTGCCGGATTGAAGTGCCTGCCGTTTTCACTGTAAAACCGAGTTGGAGCTTGTACCTCCCCATATATATGTATGGAGTGGAGTTGGCAACTGAAAAGAAACTTTGTGTTCCCTTCAAGCTAGGTGAAGGACGGCTTTCACACACACTTATCTCTCAGAACTGAGCATGTGGAGAGACGTTCGTTCATCCAGCACAAGGGAACGGGTTGCAGGAGAAACCCTTACTCTGGTTTCTCAGTCTGTTTCCTAGTGCCGGTTTGAAGTGCCTGCCGTTTTCACTGTAAAACCGAGTTGGAGCTTGTACCTCCCCATATATATGTATGGAGTGGAGTTGGCAACTGAAAAGAAACTTTGTGTTCCCTTCAAGCTAGGTGAATGACGGCTTTCACACACACTTATCTCTCAGAACTGAGCATGTGGAGAGACGTTCGTTCATCCAGCACAAAGGGAACGGGTTGCAGGAGAAACCCTTACTCTGGTTTCTCAGTCTGTTTCCTAGTGCCGGTTTGAAGTGCCTGCCGTTTTCACTGTAACTCCGAGTTGGAGCTTGTACCTCCCCATATATATGTATGGAGTGGAGTTGGCAACTGAAAAGAAACTTTGTGTTCCCTTCAAGCTAGGTGAAGGACGGCTTTCACACACACTTATCTCTCAGAACTGAGCATGTGGAAAGACGTTCGTTCATCCAGCACAAAGGGAACGGGTTGCAGGAGAAACCCTTACTCTGGTTTCTCAGTCTGTTTCCTAGTGCCGGATTGAAGTGCCTGCCGTTTTCACTGTAAAACCGAGTTGGAGCTTGTACCTCCCCATATATATATATGGAGTGGTGTTGGCAACTGAAAAGAAACTTTGTGTTCCCTTCAAGCTAGGTGAAGGACGGCTTTCACACACACTTATCTCTCAGAACTGAGCATGTGGAGAGACGTTCGTTCATCCAGCACAAAGGGAACGGGTTGCAGGAGAAACCCTAACTCTGGTTTCTCAGTCTGTTTCCTAGTGCCGGTTTGAAGTGCCTGCCGTTTTCACTGTAAAACCGTGTTGGGGCTTGTACCTCCCCATATATATGTATGGAGTGGAGTTGGCAACTGAAAAGAAACTTTGTGTTCCCTTCAAGCTAGGTGAAGGACGGCTTTCACACACACTTATCTCTCAGAACTGAGCATGTGGAGAGACGTTCGTTCATCCAGCACAAAGGGAACGGGTTGCAGGAGAAACTCTTACTCTGGTTTCTCAGTCTGTTTCCTAGTGCCGGTTTGAAGTGCCTGCCGTTTTCACTGTAAAACCGAGTTGGAGCTTGTACCTCCCCATATATATGTATGGAGTGGAGTTGGCAACTGAAAAGAAACTTTGTGTTCCCTTCAAGCTAGGTGAAGGACGGCTTTCACACACACTTATCTCTCAGAACTGAGCATGTGGAGAGACGTTCGTTCATCCAGCACAAATGGAACGGGTTGTAGGAGAAACCCTTACTCTGGTTTCTCAGTCTGTTTCCTAGTGCCGGATAGAAGTGCCTGCCGTTTTCACTGTAAAACCGAGTTGGAGCTTGTACCTCCCCATATATATGTATGGAGTGGAGTTGGCAACTGAAAAGAAACTTTGTGTTCCCTTCAAGCTAGGTGAAGGACGGCTTTCACACACACTTATCTCTCAGAACTGAGCATGTGGAGAGACGTTCGTTCATCCAGCACAAAGGGAACGGGTTGCAGGAGAAACCCTTACTCTGGTTTCTCAGTCTGTTTCCTAGTGCCGGTTTGAAGTGCCTGCCGTTTTCACTGTAACACCGAGTTGGAGCTTGTACCTCCCCATATATATGTATGGAGTGGAGTTGGCAACTGAAAAGAAACTTTGTGTTCCCTTCAAGCTAGGTGAAGGACGGCTTTCACACACACTTATCTCTCAGAACTGAGCATGTGGAGAGACGTTCGTTCATCCAGCACAAAGGGAACGGGTTGCAGGAGAAACCCTTACTCTGGTTTCTCAGTCTGTTTCCTAGTGCCTGTTTGAAGTGCCTGCCGTTTTCACTGTAAAACCGAGTTGGAGCTTGTACCTCCCCATATATATGTATGGAGTGGAGTTGGCAACTGAAAAGAAACTTTGTGTTCCCTTCAAGCTAGGTGAAGGACGGCTTTCACACACACTTATCTCTCAGAACTGAGCATGTGGAGAGACGTTCGTTCATCCAGCACAAAGGGAACGGGTTGCAGGAGAAACCCTAACTCTGGTTTCTCAGTCTGTTTCCTAGTGCCGGTTTGAAGTGCCTGCCGTTTTCACTGTAAAACCGAGTTGGGGCTTGTACCTCCCCATATATATGTATGGAGTGGTGTTGGCAACTGAAAAGAAACTTTGTGTTCCCTTCAAGCTAGGTGAAGGACGGCTTTCACACACACTTATCTCTCAGAACTGAGCATGTGGAGAGACTTTCGTTCATCCAGCACAAAGGGAACGGGTTGCAGGAGAAACCCTTACTCTGGTTTCTCAGTCTGTTTCCTTGTGCCGGTTTGAAGTGCCTGCCGTTTTCACTGTAAATCCGAGTTGGAGCTTGTACCTCCCCATATATATGTATGGAGTGGAGTTGGCAACTGAAAAGAAACTTTGTGTTCCCTTCAAGCTAGGTGAAGGACGGCTTTCACACACACTTATCTCTCAGAACTGAGCATGTGGAGAGACGTTCGTTCATCCAGCACAAAGGGAACGGGTTGCAGGAGAAACCCTTACTCTGGTTTCTCAGTCTGTTTCCTAGTGCCGGTTTGAAGTGCCTGCCGTTTTCACTGTAAAACCGAGTTGGAGCTTGTACCTCCCCATATATATGTATGGAGTGGAGTTGGCAACTGAAAAGAAACTTTGTGTTCCCTTCAAGCTAGGTGAAGGACGGCTTTCACACACACTTATCTCTCAGAACTGAGCATGTGGAGAGACGTTCGTTCATCCAGCACAAAGGGAACGGGTTGCAGGAGAAACCCTTACTCTGGTTTCTCAGTCTGTTTCCTAGTGCCGGTTTGAAGTGCCTGCCGTTTTCACTGTAAAACCGAGTTGGAGCTTGTACCTCCCCATATATATGTATGGAGTGGAGTTGGCAACTGAAAAGAAACTTTGTGTTCCCTTCAAGCTAGGTGAAGGACGGCTTTCACACACACTTATCTCTCAGAACTGAGCATGTGGAGAGACGTTCGTTCATCCAGCACAAAAGGAACGGGTTGCAGGAGAAACCCTTACTCTGGTTTCTCAGTCTGTTTCCTAGTGCCGGATTGAAGTGCCTGCCGTTTTCACTGTAGAACCGAGTTGGAGCTTGTACCTCCCCATATATATGTATGGAGTGGAGTTGGCAACTGAAAAGAAACTTTGTGTTCCCTTCAAGCTAGGTGAAGGACGGCTTTCACACACACTTATCTCTCAGTACTGAGCATGTGGAGAGACGTTCGTTCGTCCAGCACAAGGGAACGGGTTGCAGGAGAAACCCTTACTCTGGTTTCTCAGTCTGTTTCCTAGTGCCGGCTTGAAGTTCCTGCCGTTTTCACTGTAAAACCGAGTTGGAGCTTGTACCTCCCCATATATATGTATGGAGTGGAGTTGGCAACTGAAAAGAAACTTTGTGTTCCCTTCAAGCTAGGTGAAGGACGGCTTTCACACACACTTATCTCTCAGAACTGAGCATGTGGAGAGACGTACGTTCATCCAGCACAAAGGGAACGGGTTGCAGGAGAAACCCTTACTCTGGTTTCTCAGTCTGTTTCCTAGTGCCGGTTTGAAGTGCCTGCCGTTTTCACTGTAAAACCGAGTTGGGGCTTGTACCTCCCCATATATATGTATGGAGTGGTGTTGGCAACTGAAAAGAAACTTTGTGTTCCCTTCAAGCTAGGTGAAGGACGGCTTTCACACACACTTATCTCTCAGAACTGAGCATGTGGAGAGACTTTCGTTCATCCAGCACAAAGGGAACGGGTTGCAGGAGAAACCCTTACTCTGGTTTCTCAGTCTGTTTCCTAGTGCCGGTTTGAAGTGCCTGCCGTTTTCACTGTAAATCCGAGTTGGAGCTTGTACATCCCCATATATATGTATGGAGTGGAGTTGGCAACTGAAAAGAAACTTTGTGTTCCCTTCAAGCTAGGTGAAGGACGGCTTTCACACACACTTATCTCTCAGAACTGAGCATGTGGAGAGACGTTCGTTCATCCAGCACAAAGGGAACGGGTTGCAGGAGAAACCCTTACTCTGGTTTCTCAGTCTGTTTCCTAGTGCCGGTTTGAAGTGCCTGCCGTTTTCACTGTAAAACCGAGTTGGAGCTTGTACCTCCCCATATATATGTATGGAGTGGAGTTGGCAACTGAAAAGAAACTTTGTGTTCCCTTCAAGCTAGGTGAAGGACGGCTTTCACACACACTTATCTCTCAGAACTGAGCATGTGGAGAGACGTTCGTTCATCCAGCACAAAGGGAACGGGTTGCAGGAGAAACCCTTACTCTGGTTTCTCAGTCTGTTTCCTAGTGCCGGTTTGAAGTGCCTGCCGTTTTCACTGTAAAACCGAGTTGGAGCTTGTACCTCCCCATATATATGTATGGAGTGGAGTTGGCAACTGAAAAGAAACTTTGTGTTCCCTTCAAGCTAGGTGAAGGACGGCTTTCACACACACTTATCTCTCAGAACTGAGCATGTGGAGAGACGTTCGTTCATCCAGCACAAAAGGAACGGGTTGCAGGAGAAACCCTTACTCTGGTTTCTCAGTCTGTTTCCTAGTGCCGGATTGAAGTGCCTGCCGTTTTCACTGTAGAACCGAGTTGGAGCTTGTACCTCCCCATATATATGTATGGAGTGGAGTTGGCAACTGAAAAGAAACTTTGTGTTCCCTTCAAGCTAGGTGAAGGACGGCTTTCACACACACTTATCTCTCAGAACTGAGCATGTGGAGAGACGTTCGTTCGTCCAGCACAAGGGAACGGGTTGCAGGAGAAACCCTTACTCTGGTTTCTCAGTCTGTTTCCTAGTGCCGGCTTGAAGTTCCTGCCGTTTTCACTGTAAAACCGAGTTGGAGCTTGTACCTCCCCATATATATGTATGGAGTGGAGTTGGCAACTGAAAAGAAACTTTGTGTTCCCTTCAAGCTAGGTGAAGGACGGCTTTCACACACACTTATCTCTCAGAACTGAGCATGTGGAGAGACGTACGTTCATCCAGCACAAATGGAACGGGTTGCAGGAGAAACCCTTACTCTGGTTTCTCAGTCTGTTTCCTAGTGCCGGTTTGAAGTGCCTGCCGTTTTCACTGTAAAACCGAGTTGGAGCTTGTACCTCCCCATATATATGTATGGAGTGGAGTTGGCAACTGAAAAGAAACTTTGTGTTCCCTTCAAGCTAGGTGAAGGACGGCTTTCACACACACTTATCTCTCAGAACTGAGCATGTGGAGAGACGTTCGTTCATCCAGCACAAAGGGAACGGGTTGCAGGAGAAACCCTTACTCTGGTTTCTCAGTCTGTTTCCTAGTGCCGGTTTGAAGTGCCTGCCGTTTTCACTGTAAAACCGAGTTGGAGCTTGTACCTCCCCATATATATGTATGGAGTGGAGTTGGCAACTGAAAAGAAACTTTGTGTTCCCTTCAAGCTAGGAGAAGGACGGCTTTCACACACACTTATCTCTCAGAACTGAGCATGTGGAGAGACGTTCGTTCATCCAGCACAAAAGGAACGGGTTGCAGGAGAAACCATTACTCTGGTTTCTCAGTCTGTTTCCTAGTGCCGGTTTGAAGTGCCTGCCGTTTTCACTGTAAAACCGAGTTGGAGCTTGTACCTCCCCATATATATGTATGGAGTGGAGTTGGCAACTGAAAAGAAACTTTGTGTTCCCTTCAAGCTAGGTGAAGGACGGCTTTCACACACACTTATCTCTCAGAACTGAGCATGTGGAGAGACGTTCGTTCATCCAGCACAAAGGGAACGGGTTGCAGGAGAAACCCTTTCTCTGGTTTCTCACTCTGTTTCCTAGTGCCGGTTTGAAGTGCCTGCCTTTTTCACTGTAAAACCGAGTTGGAGCTTGTACCTCCCCATATATATGTATGGAGTGGAGTTGGCAACTGAAAAGAAACTTTGTGTTCCCTTCAAGCTAGGTGAAGGGCAGCTTTCACACACACTTATCTCTCAGAACTGAGCATGTGGAGAGACGTTCGTTCATCCAGCACAAAGGGAACGGGTTGCAGGAGAAACCCTTACTCTGGTTTCTCAGTCTGTTTCCTAGTGCCGGTTTGAAGTGCCTGCCGTTTTCACTGTAAAACCGAGTTGGAGCTTGTACCTCCCCATATATATGTATGGAGTGGAGTTGGCAACTGAAAAGAAACTTTGTGTTCCCTTCAAGCTAGGTGAAGGACGGCTTTCACACACACTTATCTCTCAGAACTGAGCATGTGGAGAGACGTTCGTTCATCCAGCACAAGGGAACGGGTTGCAGGAGAAACCCTTACTCTGGTTTCTCAGTCTGTTTCCTAGTGCCGGTTTGAAGTGCCTGCCGTTTTCACTGTAAAACCGAGTTGGAGCTTGTACCTCCCCATATATATGTATGGAGTGGAGTTGGCAACTGAAAAGAAACTTTGTGTTCCCTTCAAGCTAGGTGAATGACGGCTTTCACACACACTTATCTCTCAGAACTGAGCATGTGGAGAGACGTTCGTTCATCCAGCACAAAAGGAACGGGTTGCAGGAGAAACCCTTACTCTGGTTTCTCAGTCTGTTTCCTAGTGCCGGTTTGAAGTGCCTGCCGTTTTCACTGTAACTCCGAGTTGGAGCTTGTACCTCCCCATATATATGTATGGAGTGGAGTTGGCAACTGAAAAGAAACTTTGTGTTCCCTTCAAGCTAGGTGAAGGACGGCTTTCACACACACTTATCTCTCAGAACTGAGCATGTGGAAAGACGTTCGTTCATCCAGCACAAAGGGAACGGGTTGCAGGAGAAACCCTTACTCTGGTTTCTCAGTCTGTTTCCTAGTGCCGGATTGAAGTGCCTGCCGTTTTCACTGTAAAACCGAGTTGGAGCTTGTACCTCCCCATATATATATATGGAGTGGAGTTGGCAACTGAAAAGAAACTTTGTGTTCCCTTCAAGCTAGGTGAAGGACGGCTTTCACACACACTTATCTCTCAGAACTGAGCATGTGGAGAGACGTTCGTTCATCCAGCACAAAGGGAACGGGTTGCAGGAGAAACCCTAACTCTGGTTTCTCAGTCTGTTTCCTAGTGCCGGTTTGAAGTGCCTGCCGTTTTCACTGTAAAACCGAGTTGGGGCTTGTACCTCCCCATATATATGTATGGAGTGGAGTTGGCAACTGAAAAGAAACTTTGTGTTCCCTTCAAGCTAGGTGAAGGACGGCTTTCACACACACTTATCTCTCAGAACTGAGCATGTGGAGAGACGTTCGTTCATCCAGCACAAAGGGAACGGGTTGCAGGAGAAACCCTTACTCTGGTTTCTCAGTCTGTTTCCTAGTGCCGGTTTGAAGTGCCTGCCGTTTTCACTGTAAAACCGAGTTGGAGCTTGTACCTCCCCATATATATGTATGGAGTGGAGTTGGCAACTGAAAAGAAACTTTGTGTTCCCTTCAAGCTAGGTGAAGGACGGCTTTCACACACACTTATCTCTCAGAACTGAGCATGTGGAGAGACGTTCGTTCATCCAGCACAAATGGAACGGGTTGTAGGAGAAACCCTTACTCTGGTTTCTCAGTCTGTTTCCTAGTGCCGGATAGAAGTGCCTGCCGTTTTCACTGTAAAACCGAGTTGGAGCTTGTACCTCCCCATATATATGTATGGAGTGGAGTTGGCAACTGAAAAGAAACTTTGTGTTCCCTTCAAGCTAGGTGAAGGACGGCTTTCACACACACTTATCTCTCAGAACTGAGCATGTGGAGAGACGTTCGTTCATCCAGCACAAAGGGAACGGGTTGCAGGAGAAACCCTTACTCTGGTTTCTCAGTCTGTTTCCTAGTGCCGGTTTGAAGTGCCTGCCGTTTTCACTGTAACACCGAGTTGGAGCTTGTACCTCCCCATATATATGTATGGAGTGGAGTTGGCAACTGAAAAGAAACTTTGTGTTCCCTTCAAGCTAGGTGAAGGACGGCTTTCACACACACTTATCTCTCAGAACTGAGCATGTGGAGAGACGTTCGTTCATCCAGCACAAAGGGAACGGGTTGCAGGAGAAACCCTTACTCTGGTTTCTCAGTCTGTTTCCTAGTGCCGGATTGAAGTGCCTGCCGTTTTCACTGTAAAACCGAGTTGGAGCTTGTACCTCCCCATATATATGTATGGAGTGGAGTTGGCAACTGAAAAGAAACTTTGTGTTCCCTTCAAGCTAGGTGAAGGACGGCTTTCACACACACTTATCTCTCAGAACTGAGCATGTGGAGAGACGTTCGTTCATCCAGCACAAAGGGAACGGGTTGCAGGAGAAACCCTAACTCTGGTTTCTCAGTCTGTTTCCTAGTGCCGGTTTGAAGTGCCTGCCGTTTTCACTGTAAAACCGAGTTGGGGCTTGTACCTCCCCATATATATGTATGGAGTGGTGTTGGCAACTGAAAAGAAACTTTGTGTTCCCTTCAAGCTAGGTGAAGGACGGCTTTCACACACACTTATCTCTCAGAACTGAGCATGTGGAGAGACGTTCGTTCATCCAGCACAAAGGGAACGGGTTGCAGGAGAAACCCTTACTCTGGTTTCTCAGTCTGTTTCCTAGTGCCGGTTTGAAGTGCCTGCCGTTTTCACTGTAAATCCGAGTTGGAGCTTGTACCTCCCCATATATATGTATGGAGTGGAGTTGGCAACTGAAAAGAAACTTTGTGTTCCCTTCAAGCTAGGTGAAGGACGGCTTTCACACACACTTATCTCTCAGAACTGAGCATGTGGAGAGACGTTCGTTCATCCAGCACAAAGGGAACGGGTTGCAGGAGAAACCCTTACTCTGGTTTCTCAGTCTGTTTCCTAGTGCCGGTTTGAAGTGCCTGCCGTTTTCACTGTAAAACCGAGTTGGAGCTTGTACCTCCCCATATATATGTATGGAGTGGAGTTGGCAACTGAAAAGAAACTTTGTGTTCCCTTCAAGCTAGGTGAAGGACGGCTTTCACACACACTTATCTCTCAGAACTGAGCATGTGGAGAGACGTTCGTTCATCCAGCACAAAGGGAACGGGTTGCAGGAGAAACCCTTACTCTGGTTTCTCAGTCTGTTTCCTAGTGCCGGTTTGAAGTGCCTGCCGTTTTCACTGTAAAACCGAGTTGGAGCTTGTACCTCCCCATATATATGTATGGAGTGGAGTTGGCAACTGAAAAGAAACTTTGTGTTCCCTTCAAGCTAGGTGAAGGACGGCTTTCACACACACTTATCTCTCAGAACTGAGCATGTGGAGAGACGTTCGTTCATCCAGCACAAAAGGAACGGGTTGCAGGAGAAACCCTTACTCTGGTTTCTCAGTCTGTTTCCTAGTGCCGGATTGAAGTGCCTGCCGTTTTCACTGTAGAACCGAGTTGGAGCTTGTACCTCCCCATATATATGTATGGAGTGGAGTTGGCAACTGAAAAGAAACTTTGTGTTCCCTTCAAGCTAGGTGAAGGACGGCTTTCACACACACTTATCTCTCAGAACTGAGCATGTGGAGAGACGTTCGTTCATCCAGCACAAAAGGAACGGGTTGCAGGAGAAACCCTTACTCTGGTTTCTCAGTCTGTTTCCTAGTGCCGGATTGAAGTGCCTGCCGTTTTCACTGTAGAACCGAGTTGGAGCTTGTACCTCCCCATATATATGTATGGAGTGGAGTTGGCAACTGAAAAGAAACTTTGTGTTCCCTTCAAGCTAGGTGAAGGACGGCTTTCACACACACTTATCTCTCAGAACTGAGCATGTGGAGAGACGTTCGTTCGTCCAGCACAAGGGAACGGGTTGCAGGAGAAACCCTTACTCTGGTTTCTCAGTCTGTTTCCTAGTGCCGGCTTGAAGTTCCTGCCGTTTTCACTGTAAAACCGAGTTGGAGCTTGTACCTCCCCATATATATGTATGGAGTGGGGTTGGCAACTGAAAAGAAACTTTGTGTTCCCTTCAAGCTAGGTGAAGGACGGCTTTCACACACACTTATCTCTCAGAACTGAGCATGTGGAGAGACGTTCGTTCATCCAGCACAAAGGGAACGGGTTGCAGGAGAAACCATTACTCTGGTTTCTCAGTCTGTTTCCTAGTGCCGGTTTGAAGTGCCTGCCGTTTTCACTGTAAAACCGAGTTGGAGCTTGTACCTCCCCATATATATGTATGGAGTGGAGTTGGCAACTGAAAAGAAACTTTGTGTTCCCTTCAAGCTAGGTGAAGGACGGCTTTCACACACACTTATCTCTCAGAACTGAGCATGTGGAGAGACGTTCGTTCATCCAGCACAAAGGGAACGGGTTGCAGGAGAAACCCTTTCTCTGGTTTCTCAGTCTGTTTCCTAGTGCCGGTTTGAAGTGCCTGCCTTTTTCACTGTAAAACCGAGTTGGAGCTTGTACCTCCCCATATATATGTATGGAGTGGAGTTGGCAACTGAAAAGAAACTTTGTGTTCCCTTCAAGCTAGGTGAAGGACAGCTTTCACACACACTTATCTCTCAGAACTGAGCATGTGGAGAGACGTTCGTTCATCCAGCACAAAGGGAACGGGTTGCAGGAGAAACCCTTACTCTGGTTTCTCAGTCTGTTTCCTAGTGCCGGTTTGAAGTGCCTGCCGTTTTCACTGTAAAACCGAGTTGGAGCTTGTACCTCCCCATATATATGTATGGAGTGGAGTTGGCAACTGAAAAGAAACTTTGTGTTCCCTTCAAGCTAGGTGAAGGACGGCTTTCACACACACTTATCTCTCAGAACTGAGCATGTGGAGAGACGTTCGTTCATCCAGCACAAAAGGAACGGGTTGCAGGAGAAACCCTTACTCTGGTTTCTCAGTCTGTTTCCTAGTGCCGGATTGAAGTGCCTGCCGTTTTCACTGTAGAACCGAGTTGGAGCTTGTACCTCCCCATATATATGTATGGAGTGGAGTTGGCAACTGAAAAGAAACTTTGTGTTCCCTTCAAGCTAGGTGAAGGACGGCTTTCACACACACTTATCTCTCAGAACTGAGCATGTGGAGAGACGTTCGTTCGTCCAGCACAAGGGAACGGGTTGCAGGAGAAACCCTTACTCTGGTTTCTCAGTCTGTTTCCTAGTGCCGGCTTGAAGTTCCTGCCGTTTTCACTGTAAAACCGAGTTGGAGCTTGTACCTCCCCATATATATGTATGGAGTGGAGTTGGCAACTGAAAAGAAACTTTGTGTTCCCTTCAAGCTAGGTGAAGGACGGCTTTCACACACACTTATCTCTCAGAACTGAGCATGTGGAGAGACGTACGTTCATCCAGCACAAAGGGAACGGGTTGCAGGAGAAACCCTTACTCTGGTTTCTCAGTCTGTTTCCTAGTGCCGGTTTGAAGTGCCTGCCGTTTTCACTGTAAAACCGAGTTGGAGCTTGTACCTCCCCATATATATGTATGGAGTGGAGTTGGCAACTGAAAAGAAACTTTGTGTTCCCTTCAAGCTAGGTGAAGGACGGCTTTCACACACACTTATCTCTCAGAACTGAGCATGTGGAGAGACGTTCGTTCATCCAGCACAAAGGGAACGGGTTGCAGGAGAAACCCTTACTCTGGTTTCTCAGTCTGTTTCCTAGTGCCGGTTTGAAGTGCCTGCCGTTTTCACTGTAAAACCGAGTTGGAGCTTGTACCTCCCCATATATATGTATGGAGTGGAGTTGGCAACTGAAAAGAAACTTTGTGTTCCCTTCAAGCTAGGAGAAGGACGGCTTTCACACACACTTATCTCTCAGAACTGAGCATGTGGAGAGACGTTCGTTCATCCAGCACAAAGGGAACGGGTTGCAGGAGAAACCATTACTCTGGTTTCTCAGTCTGTTTCCTAGTGCCGGTTTGAAGTGCCTGCCGTTTTCACTGTAAAACCGAGTTGGAGCTTGTACCTCCCCATATATATGTATGGAGTGGAGTTGGCAACTGAAAAGAAACTTTGTGTTCCCTTCAAGCTAGGTGAAGGACGGCTTTCACACACACTAATCTCTCAGAACTGAGCATGTGGAGAGACGTTCGTTCATCCAGCACAAAGGGAACGGGTTGCAGGAGAAACCCTTTCTCTGGTTTCTCAGTCTGTTTCCTAGTGCCGGTTTGAAGTGCCTGCCGTTTTCACTGTAAAACCGAGTTGGAGCTTGTACCTCCCCATATATATGTATGGAGTGGAGTTGGCAACTGAAAAGAAACTTTGTGTTCCCTTCAAGCTAGGTGAAGGACAGCTTTCACACACACTTATCTCTCAGAACTGAGCATGTGGAGAGACGTTCGTTCATCCAGCACAAAGGGAACGGGTTGCAGGAGAAACCCTTACTCTGGTTTCTCAGTCTGTTTCCTAGTGCCGGTTTGAAGTGCCTGCCGTTTTCACTGTAAAACCGAGTTGGAGCTTGTACCTCCCCATATATATGTATGGAGTGGAGTTGGCAACTGAAAAGAAACTTTGTGTTCCCTTCAAGCTAGGTGAAGGACGGCTTTCACACACACTTATCTCTCAGAACTGAGCATGTGGAGAGACGTTCGTTCATCCAGCACAAAAGGAACGGGTTGCAGGAGAAACCCTTACTCTGGTTTCTCAGTCTGTTTCCTAGTGCCGGATTGAAGTGCCTGCCGTTTTCACTGTAAAACCGAGTTGGTGCTTGTACCTCCCCATATATATGTATGGAGTGGAGTTGGCAACTGAAAAGAAACTTTGTGTTCCCTTCAAGCTAGGTGAAGGACGGCTTTCACACACACTTATCTCTCAGAACTGAGCATGTGGAGAGACGTTCGTTCATCCAGCACAAGGGAACGGGTTGCAGGAGAAACCCTTACTCTGGTTTCTCAGTCTGTTTCCTAGTGCCGGTTTGAAGTGCCTGCCGTTTTCACTGTAAAACCGAGTTGGAGCTTGTACCTCCCCATATATATGTATGGAGTGGAGTTGGCAACTGAAAAGAAACTTTGTGTTCCCTTCAAGCTAGGTGAAGGACGGCTTTCACACACACTTATCTCTCAGAACTGAGCATGTGGAGAGACGTTCGTTCATCCAGCACAAAGGGAACGGGTTGCAGGAGAAACCCTTACTCTGGTTTCTCAGTCTGTTTCCTAGTGCCGGTTTGAAGTGCCTGCCGTTTTCACTGTAACTCCGAGTTGGAGCTTGTACCTCCCCATATATATGTATGGAGTGGAGTTGGCAACTGAAAAGAAACTTTGTGTTCCCTTCAAGCTAGGTGAAGGACGGCTTTCACACACACTTATCTCTCAGAACTGAGCATGTGGAAAGACGTTCGTTCATCCAGCACAAAGGGAACGGTTTGCAGGAGATACCCTTACTCTGGTTTCTCAGTCTGTTTCCTAGTGCCGGATTGAAGTGCCTGCCGTTTTCACTGTAAAACCGAGTTGGAGCTTGTACCTCCCCATATATATGTATGGAGTGGAGTTGGCAACTGAAAAGAAACTATGTGTTCCCTTCAAGCTAGGTGAAGGACGGCTTTCACACACACTTATCTCTCAGAACTGAGCATGTGGAGAGACGTTCGTTCATCCAGCACAAAGGGAACGGGTTGCAGGAGAAACCCTAACTCTGGTTTCTCAGTCTGTTTCCTAGTGCCGGTTTGAAGTGCCTGCCGTTTTCACTGTAAAACCGAGTTGGGGCTTGTACCTCCCCATATATATGTATGGAGTGGATTTGGCAACTGAAAAGAAACTTTGTGTTCCCTTCAAGCTAGGTGAAGGACGGCTTTCACACACACTTATCTCTCAGAACTGAGCATGTGGAGAGACGTTCGTTCATCCAGCACAAAGGGAACGGGTTGCAGGAGAAACCCTTACTCTGGTTTCTCAGTCTGTTTCCTAGTGCCGGTTTGAAGTGCCTGCCGTTTTCACTGTAAAACCGAGTTGGGGCTTGTACCTCCCCATATATATGTATGGAGTGGAGTTGGCAACTGAAAAGAAACTTTGTGTTCCCTTCAAGCTAGGTGAAGGACGGCTTTCACACACACTTATCTCTCAGAACTGAGCATGTGGAGAGACGTTCGTTCATCCAGCACAAAGGGAACGGGTTGCAGGAGAAACCCTTACTCTGGTTTCTCAGTCTGTTTCCTAGTGCCGGTTTGAAGTGCCTGCCGTTTTCACTGTAACACCGAGTTGGAGCTTGTACCTCCCCATATATATGTATGGAGTGGAGTTGGCAACTGAAAAGAAACTTTGTGTTCCCTTCAAGCTAGGTGAAGGACGGCTTTCACACACACTTATCTCTCAGAACTGAGCATGTGGAGAGACGTTCGTTCATCCAGCACAAAGGGAACGGGTTGCAGGAGAAACCCTTACTCTGGTTTCTCAGTCTGTTTCCTAGTGCCGGTTTGAAGTGCCTGCCGTTTTCACTGTAAAACCGAGTTGGAGCTTGTACCTCCCCATATATATGTATGGAGTGGAGTTGGCAACTGAAAAGAAACTTTGTGTTCCCTTCAAGCTAGGTGAAGGACGGCTTTCACACACACTTATCTCTCAGAACTGAGCATGTGGAGAGACGTTCGTTCATCCAGCACAAAGGGAACGGGTTGCAGGAGAAACCCTTACTCTGGTTTCTCAGTCTGTTTCCTAGTGCCGGTTTGAAGTGCCTGCCGTTTTCACTGTAAAACCGAGTTGGAGCTTGTACCTCCCCATATATATGTATGGAGTGGAGTTGGCAACTGAAAAGAAACTTTGTGTTCCCTTCAAGCTAGGTGAAGGACGGCTTTCACACACACTTATCTCTCAGAACTGAGCATGTGGAGAGACGTTCGTTCATCCAGCACAAAAGGAACGGGTTGCAGGAGAAACCCTTACTCTGGTTTCTCAGTCTGTTTCCTAGTGCCGGATTGAAGTGCCTGCCGTTTTCACTGTAAAACCGAGTTGGAGCTTGTACCTACCCATATATATGTATGGAGTGGAGTTGGCAACTGAAAAGAAACTTTGTGTTCCCTTCAAGCTAGGTGAAGGACGGCTTTCACACACACTTATCTCTCAGAACTGAGCATGTGGAGAGACGTTCGTTCATCCAGCACAAGGGAACGGGTTGCAGGAGAAACCCTTACTCTGGTTTCTCAGTTTGTTTCCTAGTGCCGGTTTGAAGTGCCTGCCGTTTTCACTGTAAAACCGAGTTGGAGCTTGTACCTCCCCATATATATGTATGGAGTGGAGTTGGCAACTGAAAAGAAACTTTGTGTTCCCTTCAAGCTAGGTGAAGGACGGCTTTCACACACACTTATCTCTCAGAACTGAGCATGTGGAGAGACGTACGTTCATCCAGCACAAAGGGAACGGGTTGCAGGAGAAACCCTTACTCTGGTTTCTCAGTCTGTTTCCTAGTGCCGGTTTGAAGTGCCTGCCGTTTTCAGTGTAAAACCGAGTTGGAGCTTGTACCTCCCCATATATATGTATGGAGTGGAGTTGGCAACTGAAAAGAAACTTTGTGTTCCCTTCAAGCTAGGTGAAGGACGGCTTTCACACACACTTATCTCTCAGAACTGAGCATGTGGAGAGACGTTCGTTCATCCAGCACAAAGGGAACGGGTTGCAGGAGAAACCCTTACTCTGGTTTCTCAGTCTGTTTCCTAGTGCCGGTTTGAAGTGCCTGCCGTTTTCACTGTAAAACCGAGTTGGAGCTTGTACCTCCCCATATATATGTATGGAGTGGAGTTGGCAACTGAAAAGAAACTTTGTGTTCCCTTCAAGCTAGGAGAAGGACGGCTTTCACACACACTTATCTCTCAGAACTGAGCATGTGGAGAGACGTTCGTTCATCCGGCACAAAGGGAACGGGTTGCAGGAGAAACCCTTACTCTGGTTTCTCAGTCTGTTTCCTAGTGCCGGTTTGAAGTGCCTGCCGTTTTCACTGTAAAACCGAGTTGGAGCTTGTACCTCCCCATATATATGTATGGAGTGGAGTTGGCAACTGAAAAGAAACTTTGTGTTCCCTTCAAGCTAGGTGAAGGACGGCTTTCACACACACATATCTCTCAGAACTGAGCATGTGGAGAGACGTTCGTTCATCCAGCACAAAAGGAACGGGTTGCAGGAGAAACCCTTACTCTGGTTTCTCAGTCTGTTTCCTAGTGCCGGATTGAAGTGCCTGCCGTTTTCACTGTAAAACCGAGTTGGAGCTTGTACCTCCCCATATATATGTATGGAGTGGAGTTGGCAACTGAAAAGAAACTTT
Organism: Vicugna pacos; assembly: GCF_048564905.1. Taxonomy (NCBI): domain Eukaryota; kingdom Metazoa; phylum Chordata; class Mammalia; order Artiodactyla; family Camelidae; genus Vicugna; species Vicugna pacos. Next base: position 2,237,272 of record NC_133008.1, on the reverse strand, counting down.
GTGTTCCCTTCAAGCTAGGTGAAGGACGGCTTTCACACACACTTATCTCTCAGAACTGAGCATGTGGAGAGACGTTCGTTCATCCAGCACAAGGGAACGGGTTGCAGGAGAAACCCTTACTCTGGTTTCTCAGTCTGTTTCCTAGTGCCGGTTTGAAGTGCCTGCCGTTTTCACTGTAAAACCGAGTTGGAGCTTGTACCTCCCCATATATATGTATGGAGTGGAGTTGGCAACTGAAAAGAAACTTTGTGTTCCCTTCAAGCTAGGTGAAGGACGGCTTTCACACACACTTATCTCTCAGAACTGAGCATGTGGAGAGACGTTCGTTCATCCAGCACAAAGGGAACGGGTTGCAGGAGAAACCCTTACTCTGGTTTCTCAGTCTGTTTCCTAGTGCCGGTTTGAAGTGCCTGCCGTTTTCACTGTAACTCCGAGTTGGAGCTTGTACCACCCCATATATATGTATGGAGTGGAGTTGGCAACTGAAAAGAAACTTTGTGTTCCCTTCAAGCTAGGTGAAGGACGGCTTTCACACACACTTATCTCTCAGAACTGAGCATGTGGAAAGACGTTCGTTCATCCAGCACAAAGGGAACGGGTTGCAGGAGAAACCCTTACTCTGGTTTCTCAGTCTGTTTCCTAGTGCCGGATTGAAGTGCCTGCCGTTTTCACTGTAAAACCGAGTTGGAGCTTGTACCTCCCCATATATATGTATGGAGTGGAGTTGGCAACTGAAAAGAAACTTTGTGTTCCCTTCAAGCTAGGTGAAGGACGGCTTTCACACACACTTATCTCTCAGAACTGAGCATGTGGAGAGACGTTCGTTCATCCAGCACAAAGGGAACGGGTTGCAGGAGAAACCCTAACTCTGGTTTCTCAGTCTGTTTCCTAGTGCCGGTTTGAAGTGCCTGCCGTTTTCACTGTAAAACCGAGTTGGGGCTTGTACCTCCCCATATATATGTATGGAGTGGAGTTGGCAACTGAAAAGAAACTTTGTGTTCCCTTCAAGCTAGGTGAAGGACGGCTTTCACACACACTTATCTCTCAGAACTGAGCATGTGGAGAGACGTTCGTTCATCCAGCACAAAGGGAACGGGTTGCAGGAGAAACCCTTACTCTGGTTTCTCAGTCTGTTTCCTAGTGCCGGTTTGAAGTGCCTGCCGTTTTCACTGTAAAACCGAGTTGGAGCTTGTACCTCCCCATATATATGTATGGAGTGGAGTTGGCAACTGAAAAGAAACTTTGTGTTCCCTTCAAGCTAGGTGAAGGACGGCTTTCACACACACTTATCTCTCAGAACTGAGCATGTGGAGAGACGTTCGTTCATCCAGCACAAAGGGAACGGGTTGCAGGAGAAACCCTTACTCTGGTTTCTCAGTCTGTTTCCTAGTGCCGGATTGAAGTGCCTGCCGTTTTCACTGTAAAACCGAGTTGGAGCTTGTACCTCCCCATATATATGTATGGAGTGGAGTTGGCAACTGAAAAGAAACTTTGTGTTCCCTTCAAGCTAGGTGAAGGACGGCTTTCACACACACTTATCTCTCAGAACTGAGCATGTGGAGAGACGTTCGTTCATCCAGCACAAAGGGAACGGGTTGCAGGAGAAACCCTTACTCTGGTTTCTCAGTCTGTTTCCTAGTGCCGGTTTGAAGTAGCTGCCGTTTTCACTGTAACACAGAGTTGGAGCTTGTACCTCCCCATATATATGTATGGAGTGGAGTTGGCAACTGAAAAGAAACTTTGTGTTCCCTTCAAGCTAGGTGAAGGACGGCTTTCACACACACTTATCTCTCAGAACTGAGCATGTGGAGAGACGTTCGTTCATCCAGCACAAAGGGAACGGGTTGCAGGAGAAACCCTTACTCTGGTTTCTCAGTCTGTTTCCTAGTGCCGGATTGAAGTGCCTGCCGTATTCACTGTAAAACCGAGTTGGAGCTTGTACCTCCCCATATATATGTATGGAGTGGAGTTGGCAACTGAAAAGAAACTTTGTGTTCCCTTCAAGCTAGGTGAAGGACGGCTTTCACACACACTTATCTCTCAGAACTGAGCATGTGGAGAGACGTTCGTTCATCCAGCACAAAGGGAACGGGTTGCAGGAGAAACCCTAACTCTGGTTTCTCAGTCTGTTTCCTAGTGCCGGTTTGAAGTGCCTGCCGTTTTCACTGTAAAACCGAGTTGGGGCTTGTACCTCCCCATATATATGTATGGAGTGGAGTTGGCAACTGAAAAGAAACTTTGTGTTCCCTTCAAGCTAGGTGAAGGACGGCTTTCACACACACTTATCTCTCAGAACTGAGCATGTGGAGAGACGTTCGTTCATCCAGCACAAAGGGAACGGGTTGCAGGAGAAACCCTTACTCTGGTTTCTCAGTCTGTTTCCTAGTGCCGGATTGAAGTGCCTGCCGTTTTCACTGTAAAACCGAGTTGGAGCTTGTACCTCCCCATATATATGTATGGAGTGGAGTTGGCAACTGAAAAGAAACTTTGTGTTCCCTTCAAGCTAGGTGAAGGACGGCTTTCACACACACTTATCTCTCAGAACTGAGCATGTGGAGAGACGTTCGTTCATCCAGCACAAAGGGAACGGGTTGCAGGAGAAACCCTTACTCTGGTTTCTCAGTCTGTTTCCTAGTGCCGGTTTGAAGTGCCTGCCGTTTTCACTGTAAAACCGAGTTGGAGCTTGTACCTCCCCATATATATGTATGGAGTGGAGTTGGCAACTGAAAAGAAACTTTGTGTTCCCTTCAAGCTAGGTGAAGTACGGCTTTCACACACACTTATCTCTCAGAACTGAGCATGTGGAGAGACGTTCGTTCATCCAGCACAAAGGGAACGGGTTGCAGGAGAAACCCTTACTCTGGTTTCTCAGTCTGTTTCCTAGTGCCGGTTTGAAGTGCCTGCCGTTTTCACTGTAACTCCGAGTTGGAGCTTGTACCTCCCCATATATATGTATGGAGTGGAGTTGGCAACTGAAAAGAAACTTTGTGTTCCCTTCAAGCTAGGTGAAGGACGGCTTTCACACACACTTATCTCTCAGAACTGAGCATGTGGAAAGACGTTCGTTCATCCAGCACAAAGGGAACGGGTTGCAGGAGAAACCCTTACTCTGGTTTCTCAGTCTGTTTCCTAGTGCCGGTTTGAAGTGCCTGCCGTTTTCACTGTAAAACCGAGTTGGAGCTTGTACCTCCCCATATATATGTATGGAGTGGAGTTGGCAACTGAAAAGAAACTTTGTGTTCCCTTCAAGCTAGGTGAAGGACGGCTTTCACACACACTTATCTCTCAGAACTGAGCATGTGGAGAGACGTTCGTTCATCCAGCACAAAGGGAACGGGTTGCAGGAGAAACCCTTACTCTGGTTTCTCAGTCTGTTTCCTAGTGCCGGATTGAAGTGCCTGCCGTTTTCACTGTAAAACCGAGTTGGAGCTTGTACCTCCCCATATATATGTATGGAGTGGAGTTGGCAACTGAAAAGAAACTTTGTGTTCCCTTCAAGCTAGGTGAAGGACGGCTTTCACACACACTTATCTCTCAGAACTGAGCATGTGGAGAGACGTTCGTTCATCCAGCACAAAGGGAACGGGTTGCAGGAGAAACCCTTACTCTGGTTTCTCAGTCTGTTTCCTAGTGCCGGTTTGAAGTGCCTGCCGTTTTCACTGTAACACCGAGTTGGAGCTTGTACCTCCCCATATATATGTATGGAGTGGAGTTGGCAACTGAAAAGAAACTTTGTGTTCCCTTCAAGCTAGGTGAAGGACGGCTTTCACACACACTTATCTCTCAGAACTGAGCATGTGGAGAGACGTTCGTTCATCCAGCACAAAGGGAACGGGTTGCAGGAGAAACCCTTACTCTGGTTTCTCAGTCTGTTTCCTAGTGCCGGATTGAAGTGCCTGCCGTTTTCACTGTAAAACCGAGTTGGAGCTTGTACCTCCCCATATATATGTATGGAGTGGAGTTGGCAACTGAAAAGAAACTTTGTGTTCCCTTCAAGCTAGGTGAAGGACGGCTTTCACACACACTTATCTCTCAGAACTGAGCATGTGGAGAGACGTTCGTTCATCCAGCACAAAGGGAACGGGTTGCAGGAGAAACCCTAACTCTGGTTTCTCAGTCTGTTTCCTAGTGCCGGTTTGAAGTGCCTGCCGTTTTCACTGTAAAACCGAGTTGGGGCTTGTACCTCCCCATATATATGTATGGAGTGGATTTGGCAACTGAAAAGAAACTTTGTGTTCCCTTCAAGCTAGGTGAAGGACGGCTTTCACACACACTTATCTCTCAGAACTGAGCATGTGGAGAGACGTTCGTTCATCCAGCACAAAGGGAACGGGTTGCAGGAGAAACCCTTACTCTGGTTTCTCAGTCTGTTTCCTAGTGCCGGTTTGAAGTGCCTGCCGTTTTCACTGTAAAACCGAGTTGGAGCTTGTTCCTCCCCATATATATGTATGGAGTGGAGTTGGCAACTGAAAAGAAACTTTGTGTTCCCTTCAAGCTAGGTGAAGGACGGCTTTCACACACACTTATCTCTCAGAACTGAGCATGTGGAGAGACGTTCGTTCATCCAGCACAAAGGGAACGGGTTGCAGGAGAAACCCTTACTCTGGTTTCTCAGTCTGTTTCCTAGTGCCGGTTTGCAGTGCCTGCCGTTTTCACTGTAAAACCGAGTTGGAGCTTGTACCTCCCCATATATATGTATGGAGTGGAGTTGGCAACTGAAAAGAAACTTTGTGTTCCCTTCAAGCTAGGTGAAGGACGGCTTTCACACACACTTATCTCTCAGAACTGAGCATGTGGAGAGACGTTCGTTCATCCAGCACAAAGGGAACGGGTTGCAGGAGAAACCCTAACTCTGGTTTCTCAGTCTGTTTCCTAGTGCCGGTTTGAAGTGCCTGCCGTTTTCCCTGTAAAACCGAGTTGGAGCTTGTACCTCTCCATATATATGTATGGAGTGGATTTTGCAACTGAAAAGAAACATTGTGTTCCCTTCAAGCTAGGTGAAGAACGGCTTTCACACACACTTATCTCTCAGATCTGAGCATGTGGAGAGACGTTCGTTCATCCAGCACAAAGGGAACGGGTTGCAGGAGAAACCCTTACTCTGGTTTCTCAGTCTGTTTCCTAGTGCCGGTTTGAAGTGCCTGCCGTTTTCACTGTAAAACCGAGTTGGAGCTCGTACCTCCCCATATATATGTATGGAGTGGAGTTAGCAACTGAAAAGAAACTTTGTGTTCCCTTCAAGCTAGGTGAAGGACGGCTTTCACACACACTTATCTCTCAGAACTGAGCATGTGGAGAGACGTTCGTTCATCCAGCACAAAGGGAACGGGTTGCAGGAGAAACCCTTACTCTGGTTTCTCAGTCTGTTTCCTAGTGCCGGTTTGAAGTGCCTGCCGTTTTCACTGTAAAACCGAGTTGGAGCTTCTACCTCCCCATATATATGTATGGAGTGGAGTTGGCAACTGAAAAGAAACTTTGTGTTCCCTTCAAGCTAGTTGAAGGACGGCTTTCACACACACTTATCTCTCAGAACTGAGCATGTGGAGAGACGTTCGTTCATCCAGCACAAGGGAACGGGTTGCAGGAGAAACCCTTACTCTGGTTTCTCAGTCTGTTTCCTAGTGCCGGTTTGAAGTGCCTGCCGTTTTCACTGTAAAACCGAGTTGGAGCTTGTACCTCCCCATATATATGTATGGAGTGGAGTTGGCAACTGAAAAGAAACTTTGTGTTCCCTTCAAGCTAGGTGAAGGACGGCTTTCACACACACTTATCTCTCAGAACTGAGCATGTGGAGAGACGTTCGTTCATCCAGCACAAAGGGAACGGGTTGCAGGAGAAACCCTAACTCTGGTTTCTCAGTCTGTTTCCTAGTGCCGGTTTGAAGTGCCTGCCGTTTTCACTGTAAAACCGAGTTGGGGCTTGTACCTCCCCATATATATGTATGGAGTGGATTTGGCAACTGAAAAGAAACTTTGTGTTCCCTTCAAGCTAGGTGAAGGACGGCTTTCACACACACTTATCTCTCAGAACTGAGCATGTGGAGAGACGTTCGTTCATCCAGCACAAAGGGAACGGGTTGCAGGAGAAACCCTTACTCTGGTTTCTCAGTCTGTTTCCTAGTGCCGGTTTGAAGTGCCTGCCGTTTTCACTGTAAAACCGAGTTGGAGCTTGTACCTCCCCATATATATGTATGGAGTGGAGTTGGCAACTGAAAAGAAACTTTGTGTTCCCTTCAAGCTAGGTGAAGGACGGCTTTCACACACACTTATCTCTCAGAACTGAGCATGTGGAGAGACGTTCGTTCATCCAGCACAAAGGGAACGGGTTGCAGGAGAAACCCTTACTCTGGTTTCTCAGTCTGTTTCCTAGTGCCGGATTGAAGTGCCTGCCGTTTTCACTGTAAAACCGAGTTGGAGCTTGTACCTCCCCATATATATGTATGGAGTGGAGTTGGCAACTGAAAAGAAACTTTGTGTTCCCTTCAAGCTAGGTGAAGGACGGCTTTCACACACACTTATCTCTCAGAACTGAGCATGTGGAGAGACGTTCGTTCATCCAGCACAAGGGAACGTGTTGCAGGAGAAACCCTTACTTTGGTTTCTCAGTCTGTTTCCTAGTGCCGGTTTGAAGTGCCTGCCGTTTTCACTGTAAAACCGAGTTGGAGCTTGTACCTCCCCATATATATGTATGGAGTGGAGTTGGCAACTGAAAAGAAACTTTGTGTTCCCTTCAAGCTAGGTGAAGGACGGCTTTCACACACACTTATCTCTCAGAACTGAGCATGTGGAGAGACGTACGTTCATCCAGCACAAAGGGAACGGGTTGCAGGAGAAACCCTTACTCTGGTTTCTCAGTCTGTTTCCTAGTGCCGGTTTGAAGTGCCTGCCGTTTTCACTGTAAAACCGAGTTGGAGCTTGTACCTCCCCATATATATGTATGGAGTGGAGTTGGCAACTGAAAAGAAACTTTGTGTTCCCTTCAAGCTAGGTGAAGGACGGCTTTCACACACACTTATCTCTCAGAACTGAGCATGTGGAGAGACGTTCGTTCATCCAGCACAAAGGGAACGGGTTGCAGGAGAAACCCTTACTCTGGTTTCTCAGTCTGTTTCCTAGTGCCGGTTTGAAGTGCCTGCCGTTTTCACTGTAAAACCGAGTTGGAGCTTGTACCTCCCCATATATATGTATGGAGTGGAGTTGGCAACTGAAAAGAAACTTTGTGTTCCCTTCAAGCTAGGTGAAGGACGGCTTTCACACACACTTATCTCTCAGAACTGAGCATGTGGAGAGACGTTCGTTCATCCAGCACAAAGGGAACGGGTTGCAGGAGAAACCCTAACTCTGGTTTCTCAGTCTGTTTCCTAGTGCCGGTTTGAAGTGCCTGCCGTTTTCCCTGTAAAACCGAGTTGGAGCTTGTACCTCTCCATATATATGTATGGAGTGGATTTTGCAACTGAAAAGAAACATTGTGTTCCCTTCAAGCTAGGTGAAGAACGGCTTTCACACACACTTATCTCTCAGATCTGAGCATGTGGAGAGACGTTCGTTCATCCAGCACAAAGGGAACGGGTTGCAGGAGAAACCCTTACTCTGGTTTCTCAGTCTGTTTCCTAGTGCCGGTTTGAAGTGCCTGCCGTTATCACTGTAAAACCGAGTTGGAGCTCGTACCTCCCCATATATATGTATGGAGTGGAGTTAGCAACTGAAAAGAAACTTTGTGTTCCCTTCAAGCTAGGTGAAGGACGGCTTTCACACACACTTATCTCTCAGAACTGAGCATGTGGAGAGACGTTCGTTCATCCAGCACAAAGGGAACGGGTTGCAGGAGAAACCCTTACTCTGGTTTCTCAGTCTGTTTCCTAGTGCCGGTTTGAAGTGCCTGCCGTTTTCACTGTAAAACCGAGTTGGAGCTTCTACCTCCCCATATATATGTATGGAGTGGAGTTGGCAACTGAAAAGAAACTTTGTGTTCCCTTCAAGCTAGTTGAAGGACGGCTTTCACACACACTTATCTCTCAGAACTGAGCATGTGGAGAGACGTTCGTTCATCCAGCACAAGGGAACGGGTTGCAGGAGAAACCCTTACTCTGGTTTCTCAGTCTGTTTCCTAGTGCCGGTTTGAAGTGCCTGCCGTTTTCACTGTAAAACCGAGTTGGAGCTTGTACCTCCCCATATATATGTATGGAGTGGAGTTGGCAACTGAAAAGAAACTTTGTGTTCCCTTCAAGCTAGGTGAAGGACGGCTTTCACACACACTTATCTCTCAGAACTGAGCATGTGGAGAGACGTTCGTTCATCCAGCACAAGGGAACGGGTTGCAGGAGAAACCCGTACTCTGGTTTCTCAGTCTGTTTCCTAGTGCCGGTTTGAAGTGCCTGCCGTTTTCACTGTAAAACCGAGTTGGAGCTTGTACCTCCCCATATATATGTATGGAGTGGAGTTGGCAACTGAAAAGAAACTTTGTGTTCCCTTCAAGCTAGGTGAAGGACGGCTTTCACACACACTTATCTCTCAGAACTGAGCATGTGGAGAGACGTACGTTCATCCAGCACAAAGGGAACGGGTTGCAGGAGAAACCCTTACTCTGGTTTCTCAGTCTGTTTCCTAGTGCCGGTTTGAAGTGCCTGCCGTTTTCACTGTAAAACCGAGTTGGAGCTTGTACCTCCCCATATATATGTATGGAGTGGAGTTGGCAACTGAAAAGAAACTTTGTGTTCCCTTCAAGCTAGGTGAAGGACGGCTTTCACACACACTTATCTCTCAGAACTGAGCATGTGGAGAGACGTTCGTTCATCCAGCACAAAGGGAACGGGTTGCAGGAGAAACCCTTACTCTGGTTTCTCAGTCTGTTTCCTAGTGCCGGTTTGAAGTGCCTGCCGTTTTCACTGTAAAACCGAGTTGGAGCTTGTACCTCCCCATATATATGTATGGAGTGGAGTTGGCAACTGAAAAGAAACTTTGTGTTCCCTTCAAGCTAGGTGAAGGACGGCTTTCACACACACTTATCTCTCAGAACTGAGCATGTGGAGAGACGTTCGTTCATCCAGCACAAAGGGAACGGGTTGCAGGAGAAACCCTTACTCTGGTTTCTCAGTCTGTTTCCTAGTGCCGGTTTGCAGTGCCTGCCGTTTTCACTGTAAAACCGAGTTGGAGCTTGTACCTCCCCATATATATGTATGGAGTGGATTTGGCAACTGAAAAGAAACTTTGTGTTCCCTTCAAGCTAGGTGAAGGACGGCTTTCACACACACTTATCTCTCAGAACTGAGCATGTGGAGAGACGTTCGTTCATCCAGCACAAAGGGAACGGGTTGCAGGAGAAACCCTTATTCTGGTTTCTCAGTCTGTTTCCTAGTGCCGGTTTGAAGTGCCTGCCGTTTTCCCTGTAAAACCGAGTTGGAGCTTGTACCTCTCCATATATATGTATGGAGTGGATTTTGCAACTGAAAAGAAACATTGTGTTCCCTTCAAGCTAGGTGAAGAACGGCTTTCACACACACTTATCTCTCAGATCTGAGCATGTGGAGAGACGTTCGTTCATCCAGCACAAAGGGAACGGGTTGCAGGAGAAACCCTTACTCTGGTTTCTCAGTCTGTTTCCTAGTGCCGGTATGAAGTGCCTGCCGTTTTCACTGTAAAACCGAGTTGGAGCTCGTACCTACCCATATATATGTATGGAGTGGAGTTAGCAACTGAAAAGAAACTTTGTGTTCCCTTCAAGCTAGGTGAAGGACGGCTTTCACACACACTTATCTCTCAGAACTGAGCATGTGGAGAGACGTTCGTTCATCCAGCACAAAGGGAACGGGTTGCAGGAGAAACCCTTACTCTGGTTTCTCAGTCTGTTTCCTAGTGCCGGTTTGAAGTGCCTGCCGTTTTCACTGTAAAACCGAGTTGGAGCTTCTACCTCCCCATATATATGTATGGAGTGGAGTTGGCAACTGAAAAGAAACTTTGTGTTCCCTTCAAGCTAGGTGAAGGACGGCTTTCACACACACTTATCTCTCAGAACTGAGCATGTGGAGAGACGTTCGTTCATCCAGCACAAGGGAACGGGTTGCAGGAGAAACCCTTACTCTGGTTTCTCAGTCTGTTTCCTAGTGCCGGTTTGAAGTGCCTGCCGTTTTCACTGTAAAACCGAGTTGGAGCTTGTACCTCCCCATATATATGTATGGAGTGGAGTTGGCAACTGAAAAGAAACTTTGTGTTCCCTTCAAGCTAGGTGAAGGACGGCTTTCACACACACTTATCTCTCAGAACTGAGCATGTGGAGAGACGTTCGTTCATCCAGCACAAAGGGAACGGGTTGCAGGAGAAACCCTTACTCTGGTTTCTCAGTGTGTTTCCTAGTGCCGGTTTGAAGTGCCTGCCGTTTTCACTGTAAAACCGAGTTGGAGCTTGTACCTCCCCATATATATGTATGGAGTGGAGTTGGCAACTGAAAAGAAACTTTGTGTTCCCTTCAAGTAGGTGAAGGACGGCTTTCACACACACTTATCTCTCAGAACTGAGCATGTGGAGAGACGTTCGTTCATCCAGCACAAAGGGAACGGGTTGCAGGAGAAACCCTTACTCTGGTTTCTCAGTCTGTTTCCTAGTGCCGGTTTGAAGTGCCTGCCGTTTTCACTGTAAAACCAAGTTGGAGCTTGTACCTCCCCATATATATGTATGGAGTGGAGTTGGCAACTGAAAAGAAACTTTGTGTTCCCTTCAAGCTAGGTGAAGGACGGCTTTCACACACACTTATCTCTCAGAACTGAGCATGTGGAGAGACGTTCGTTCATCCAGCACAAAGGGAACGGGTTGCAGGAGAAACCCTTACTCTGGTTTCTCAGTCTGTTTCCTAGTGCCGGTTTGAAGTGCCTGCCGTTTTCACTGTAAAACCGAGTTGGAGCTTGTACCTCCCCATATATATGTATGGAGTGGAGTTGGCAACTGAAAAGAAACTTTGTGTTCCCTTCAAGCTAGGTGAAGGACGGCTTTCACACACACTTATCTCTCAGAACTGAGCATGTGGAGAGACGTTCGTTCATCCAGCACAAAGGGAACGGGTTGCAGGAGAAACCCTTACTCTGGTTTCTCAGTCTGTTTCCTAGTGCCGGTTTGAAGTGCCTGCCGTTTTCACTGTAAAACCGAGTTGGAGCTTCTACCTCCCCATATATATGTATGGAGTGGAGTTGGCAACTGAAAAGAAACTTTGTGTTCCCTTCAAGCTAGGTGAAGGACGGCTTTCACACACACTTATCTCTCAGAACTGAGCATGTGGAGAGACGTTCGTTCATCCAGCACAAGGGAACGGGTTGCAGGAGAAACCCTTACTCTGGTTTCTCAGTCTGTTTCCTAGTGCCGGTTTGAAGTGCCTGCCGTTTTCACTGTAAAACCGAGTTGGAGCTTGTACCTCCCCATATATATGTATGGAGTGGAGTTGGCAACTGAAAAGAAACTTTGTGTTCCCTTCAAGCTAGGTGAAGGACGGCTTTCACACACACTTATCTCTCAGAACTGAGCATGTGGAGAGACGTTCGTTCATCCAGCACAAAGGGAACGGGTTGCAGGAGAAACCCTTACTCTGGTTTCTCAGTGTGTTTCCTAGTGCCGGTTTGAAGTGCCTTTCGTTTTCACTGTAAAACCGAGTTGGAGCTTGTACCTCCCCATATATATGTATGGAGTGGAGTTGGCAACTGAAAAGAAACTTTGTGTTCCCTTCAAGCTAGGTGAAGGACGGCTTTCACACACACTTATCTCTCAGAACTGAGCATGTGGAGAGACGTTCGTTCATCCAGCACAAAGGGAACGGGTTGCAGGAGAAACGCTTACTCTGGTTTCTCAGTCTGTTTCCTAGTGCCGGTTTGAAGTGCCTGCCGTTTTCACTGTAAAACCGAGTTGGAGCTTGTACCTCCCCATATATATGTATGGAGTGGAGTTGGCAACTGAAAAGAAACTTTGTGTTCCCTTCAAGCTAGGTGAAGGACGGCTTTCACACACACTTATCTCTCAGAACTGAGCATGTGGAGAGACGTTCGTTCATCCAGCACAAAAGGAACGGGTTGCAGGAGAAACCCTTACTCTGGTTTCTCAGTCTGTTTCCTAGTGCCGGTTTGAAGTGCCTGCCGTTTTCACTGTAAAACCGAGTTGGAGCTTGTACCTCCCCATATATATGTATGGAGTGGAGTTGGCAACTGAAAAGAAACTTTGTGTTCCCTTCAAGCTAGGTGAAGGACGGCTTTCACACACACTTTTCTCTCAGAACTGAGCATGTGGAGAGACGTTCGTTCATCCAGCACAAGGGAACGGGTTGCAGGAGAAACCCTTACTCTGGTTTCTCAGTCTGTTTCCTAGTGCCGGTTTGAAGTGCCTGCCGTTTTCACTGTAAATCCGAGTTGGAGCTTGTACCTCCCCATATATATGTATGGAGTGGAGTTGGCAACTGAAAAGAAACTTTGTGTTCCCTTCAAGCTAGGTGAAGGACGGCTTTCACACACACTTATCTCTCAGAACTGAGCATGTGGAGAGACGTTCGTTCATCCAGCACAAAGGGAACGGGGTGCAGGAGAAACCCTTACTCTGGTTTCTCAGTCTGTTTCCTAGTGCCGGTTTGAAGGGCCTGCCGTTTTCACTGTAAAACCGAGTTGGAGCTTGTTCCTCCCCATATATATGTATGGAGTGGAGTTGGCAACTGAAAAGAAACTTTGTGTTCCCTTCAAGCTAGGTGAAGGACGGCTTTCACACATACTTATCTCTCAGAACTGAGCATGTGGAGAGACGTTCGTTCATCCAGCACAAAGGGAACGGGTTGCAGGAGAAACCCTTACTCTGGTTTCTCAGTCTGTTTCCTAGTGCCGGTTTGAAGTGCCTGCCGTTTTCACTGTAAAACCGAGTTGGAGCTTGTACCTCCCCATATATATGTATGGAGTGGAGTTGGCAACTGAAAAGAAACTTTGTGTTCCCTTCAAGCTAGGTGAAGGACGGCTTTCACACACACTTATCTCTCAGAACTGAGCATGTGGAGAGACGTTCGTTCATCCAGCACAAAGGGAACGGGTTGCAGGAGAAACCCTTACTCTGGTTTCTCAGTCTGTTTCCTAGTGCCGGTTTGAAGTGCCTGCCGTTTTCACTGTAAAACCGAGCTGGAGCTTGTACCTCCCCATATATATGTATGGAGTGGAGTTGGCAACTGAAAAGAAACTTTGTGTTCCCTTCAAGCTAGGTGAAGGACGGCTTTCACACACACTTATCTCTCAGAACTGAGCATGTGGAGAGACGTTCGTTCATCCAGCACAAAAGGAACGGGTTGCAGGAGAAATCCTTACTCTGGTTTCTCAGTCTGTTTCCTAGTGCCGGATTGAAGTGCCTGCCGTTTTCACTGTAAAACCGAGTTGGAGCTTGTACCTCCCCATATATATGTATGGAGTGGAGTTGGCAACTGAAAAGAAACTTTGTGTTCCCTTCAAGCTAGGTGAAGGACGGCTTTCACACACACTTATCTCTCAGAACTGAGCATGTGGAGAGACGTTCGTTCATCCAGCACAAGGGAACGGGTTGCAGGAGAAACCCTTACTCTGGTTTCTCAGTCTGTTTCCTAGTGACGGTTTGAAGTGCCTGCCGTTTTCACTGTAAAACCGAGTTGGAGCTTGTACCTCCCCATATATATGTATGGAGTGGAGTTGGCAACTGAAAAGAAACTTTGTGTTCCCTTCAAGCTAGGTGAAGGACGGCTTTCACACACACTTATCTCTCAGAACTGAGCATGTGGAGAGACGTACGTTCATCCAGCACAAAGGGAACGGGTTGCAGGAGAAACCCTTACTCTGGTTTCTCAGTCTGTTTCCTAGTGCCGGTTTGAAGTGCCTGCCGTTTTCACTGTAAAACCGAGTTGGAGCTTGTACCTCCCCATATATATGTATGGAGTGGAGTTGGCAACTGAAAAGAAACTTTGTGTTCCCTTCAAGCTAGGTGAAGGACGGCTTTCACACACACTTATCTCTCAGAACTGAGCATGTGGAGAGACGTTCGTTCATCCAGCACAAAGGGAACGGGTTGCAGGAGAAACCCTTACTCTGGTTTCTCAGTCTGTTTCCTAGTGCCGGTTTGAAGTGCCTGCCGTTTTCACTGTAAAACCGAGTTGGAGCTTGTACCTCCCCATATATATGTATGGAGTGGAGTTGGCAACTGAAAAGAAACTTTGTGTTCCCTTCAAGCTAGGAGAAGGACGGCTTTCACACACACTTATCTCTCTGAACTGAGCATGTGGAGAGACGTTCGTTCATCCAGCACAAAGGGAACGGGTTGCAGGAGAAACCCTTACTCTGGTTTCTCAGTCTGTTTCCTAGTGCCGGTTTGAAGTGCCTGCCGTTTTCACTGTAAAACCGAGTTGGAGCTTGTTCCTCCCCATATATATGTATGGAGTGGAGTTGGCAACTGAAAAGAAACTTTGTGTTCCCTTCAAGCTAGGTGAAGGATGGCTTTCACACACACTTATCTCTCAGAACTGAGCATGTGGAGAGACGTTCGTTCATCCAGCACAAAGGGAACGGGTTGCAGGAGAAACCCTTTCTCTGGTTTCTCAGTCTGTTTCCTAGTGCCGGTTTGAAGTGCCTGCCGTTTTCACTGTAAAACCGAGTTGGAGCTTGTACCTCCCCATATATATGTATGGAGTGGAGTTGGCAACTGAAAAGAAACTTTGTGTTCCCTTCAAGCTAGGTGAAGGACGGCTTTCACACACACTTATCTCTCAGAACTGAGCATGTGGAGAGACGTTCGTTCATCCAGCACAAGGGGAACGGGTTGCAGGAGAAACCCTTACTCTGGTTTCTCAGTCTGTTTCCTAGTGCCGGTTTGAAGTGCCTGCCGTTTTCCCTGTAAAACCGAGTTGGAGCTTGTACCTCTCCATATATATGTATGGAGTGGATTTTGCAACTGAAAAGAAACATTGTGTTCCCTTCAAGCTAGGTGAAGAACGGCATTCACACACACTTATCTCTCAGAACTGAGCATGTGGAGAGACGTTCGTTCATCCAGCACAAAGGGAACGGGTTGCAGGAGAAACCCTTACTCTGGTTTCTCAGTCTGTTTCCTAGTGCCGGTTTGAAGTGCCTGCCGTTTTCACTGTAAAACCGAGTTGGAGCTTGTACCTCCCCATATATATGTATGGAGTGGAGTTGGCAACTGAAAAGAAACTTTGTGTTCCCTTCAAGCTAGGTGAAGGACGGCTTTCACACACACTTTTCTCTCAGAACTGAGCATGTGGAGAGACGTTCGTTCATCCAGCACAAGGGAACGGGTTGCAGGAGAAACCCTTACTCTGGTTTCTCAGTCTGTTTCCTAGTGCCGGTTTGAAGTGCCTGCCGTTTTCACTGTAAATCCGAGTTGGAGCTTGTACCTCCCCATATATATGTATGGAGTGGAGTTGGCAACTGAAAAGAAACTTTGTGTTCCCTTCAAGCTAGGTGAAGGACGGCTTTCACACACACTTATCTCTCAGAACTGAGCATGTGGAGAGACGTTCGTTCATCCAGCACAAAGGGAACGGGGTGCAGGAGAAACCCTTACTCTGGTTTCTCAGTCTGTTTCCTAGTGCCGGTTTGAAGTGCCTGCCGTTTTCACTGTAAAACCGAGTTGGAGCTTGTACCTCCCCATATATATGTATGGAGTGGAGTTGGCAACTGAAAAGAAACTTTGTGTTCCCTTCAAGCTAGGTGAAGGACGGCTTTCACACACACTTATCTCTCAGAACTGAGCATGTGGAGAGACGTTCGTTCATCCAGCACAAAGGGAACGGGTTGCAGGAGAAACCCTTACTCTGGTTTCTCAGTCTGTTTCCTAGTGCCGGTTTGAAGTGCCTGCCGTTTTCACTGTAAAACCGAGTTGGAGCTTGTACCTCCCCATATATATGTATGGAGTGGAGTTGGCAACTGAAAAGAAACTTTGTGTTCCCTTCAAGCTAGGTGAAGGACGGCTTTCACACACACTTATCTCTCAGAACTGAGCATGTGGAGAGACGTTCGTTCATCCAGCACAAAGGGAACGGGTTGCAGGAGAAACCCTTACTCTGGTTTCTCAGTCTGTTTCCTAGTGCCGGTTTGAAGTGCCTGCCGTTTTCACTGTAAAACCGAGTTGGAGCTTGTACCTCCCCATATATATGTATGGAGTGGAGTTGGCAACTGAAAAGAAACTTTGTGTTCCCTTCAAGCTAGGTGAAGGACGGCTTTCACACACACTTATCTCTCAGAACTGAGCATGTGGAGAGACGTTCGTTCATCCAGCACAAAAGGAACGGGTTGCAGGAGAAATCCTTACTCTGGTTTCTCAGTCTGTTTCCTAGTGCCGGATTGAAGTGCCTGCCGTTTTCACTGTAAAACCGAGTTGGAGCTTGTACCTCCCCATATATATGTATGGAGTGGAGTTGGCAACTGAAAAGAAACTTTGTGTTCCCTTCAAGCTAGGTGAAGGACGGCTTTCACACACACTTATCTCTCAGAACTGAGCATGTGGAGAGACGTTCGTTCATCCAGCACAAGGGAACGGGTTGCAGGAGAAACCCTTACTCTGGTTTCTCAGTCTGTTTCCTAGTGACGGTTTGAAGTGCCTGCCGTTTTCACTGTAAAACCGAGTTGGAGCTTGTACCTCCCCATATATATGTATGGAGTGGAGTTGGCAACTGAAAAGAAACTTTGTGTTCCCTTCAAGCTAGGTGAAGGACGGCTTTCACACACACTTATCTCTCAGAACTGAGCATGTGGAGAGACGTTCGTTCATCCAGCACAAAGGGAACGGGTTGCAGGAGAAACCCTTACTCTGGTTTCTCAGTCTGTTTCCTAGTGCCGGTTTGAAGTGCCTGCCGTTTTCACTGTAAAACCGAGTTGGAGCTTGTACCTCCCCATATATATGTATGGAGTGGAGTTGGCAACTGAAAAGAAACTTTGTGTTCCCTTCAAGCTAGGTGAAGGACGGCTTTCACACACACTTATCTCTCAGAACTGAGCATGTGGAGAGACGTTCGTTCATCCAGCACAAAGGGAACGGGTTGCAGGAGAAACCCTTACTCTGGTTTCTCAGTCTGTTTCCTAGTGCCGGTTTGAAGTGCCTGCCGTTTTCACTGTAAAACCGAGTTGGAGCTTGTACCTCCCCATATATATGTATGGAGTGGAGTTGGCAACTGAAAAGAAACTTTGTGTTCCCTTCAAGCTAGGAGAAGGACGGCTTTCACACACACTTATCTCTCTGAACTGAGCATGTGGAGAGACGTTCGTTCATCCAGCACAAAGGGAACGGGTTGCAGGAGAAACCCTTACTCTGGTTTCTCAGTCTGTTTCCTAGTGCCGGTTTGAAGTGCCTGCCGTTTTCACTGTAAAACCGAGTTGGAGCTTGTTCCTCCCCATATATATGTATGGAGTGGAGTTGGCAACTGAAAAGAAACTTTGTGTTCCCTTCAAGCTAGGTGAAGGACGGCTTTCACACACACTTATCTCTCAGAACTGAGCATGTGGAGAGACGTTCGTTCATCCAGCACAAAGGGAACGGGTTGCAGGAGAAACCCTTTCTCTGGTTTCTCAGTCTGTTTCCTAGTGCCGGTTTGAAGTGCCTGCCGTTTTCACTGTAAAACCGAGTTGGAGCTTGTACCTCCCCATATATATGTATGGAGTGGAGTTGGCAACTGAAAAGAAACTTTGTGTTCCCTTCAAGCTAGGTGAAGGACGGCTTTCACACACACTTATCTCTCAGAACTGAGCATGTGGAGAGACGTTCGTTCATCCAGCACAAGGGGAACGGGTTGCAGGAGAAACCCTTACTCTGGTTTCTCAGTCTGTTTCCTAGTGCCGGTTTGAAGTGCCTGCCGTTTTCCCTGTAAAACCGAGTTGGAGCTTGTACCTCTCCATATATATGTATGGAGTGGATTTTGCAACTGAAAAGAAACATTGTGTTCCCTTCAAGCTAGGTGAAGAACGGCATTCACACACACTTATCTCTCAGAACTGAGCATGTGGAGAGACGTTCGTTCATCCAGCACAAAGGGAACGGGTTGCAGGAGAAACCCTTACTCTGGTTTCTCAGTCTGTTTCCTAGTGCCGGTTTGAAGTGCCTGCCGTTTTCACTGTAAAACCGAGTTGGAGCTCGTAACTCCCCATATATATGTATGGAGTGGAATTAGCAACTGAAAAGAAACTTTGTGTTCCCTTCAAGCTAGGTGAAGGACAGCTTTCACACACACTTATCTCTCAGAACTGAGCATGTGGAGAGACGTTCGTTCATCCAGCACAAAGGGAACGGGTTGCAGGAGAAACCCTTACTCTGGTTTCTCAGTCTGTTTCCTAGTGCCGGTTTGAAGTGCCTGCCGTTTTCACTGTAAAACCGAGTTGGAGCTTGTACCTCCCCATATATATGTATGGAGTGGATTTGGCAACTGAAAAGAAACTTTGTGTTCCCTTCAAGCTAGGTGAAGGACGGCTTTCACACACACTTATCTCTCAGAACTGAGCATGTGGAAAGACGTTCGTTCATCCAGCACAAAAGGAACGGGTTGCAGGAGAAACCCTTACTCTGGTTTCTCAGTCTGTTTCCTAGTGCCGGATTGAAGTGCCTGCCGTTTTCACTGTAAAACCGAGTTGGAGCTTGTACCTCCCCATATATATGTATGGAGTGGAGTTGGCAACTGAAAAGAAACTTTGTGTTCCCTTCAAGCTAGGTGAAGGACGGCTTTCACACACACTTATCTCTCAGAACTGAGCATGTGGAGAGACGTTCGTTCATCCAGCACAAGGAAACGTGTTGCAGGAGAAACCCTTACTCTGGTTTCTCAGTCTGCTTCCTAGTGCCGGTTTGAAGTGCCTGCCGTTTTCACTGTAAAACCGAGTTGGAGCTTGTACCTCCCCATATATATGTATGGAGTGGAGTTGGCAACTGAAAAGAAACTTTGTGTTCCCTTCAAGCTAGGTGAAGGACGGCTTTCACACACACTTATCTCTCAGAACTGAGCATGTGGAGAGACGTTCGTTCATCCAGCACAAAGGGAACGGGTTGCAGGAGAAACCCTTACTCTGGTTTCTCAGTCTGTTTCCTAGTGCCGGTTTGAAGTGCCTGCCGTTTTCACTGTAACACCGAGTTGGAGCTTGTACCTCCCCATATATATGTATGGAGTGGAGTTGGCAACTGAAAAGAAACTTTGTGTTCCCTTCAAGCTAGGTGAAGGACGGCTTTCACACACACTTATCTCTCAGAACTGAGCATGTGGAGAGACGTTCGTTCATCCAGCACAAAGGGAACGGGTTGCAGGAGAAACCCTTACTCTGGTTTTTCAGTCTGTTTCCTAGTGCCGGACTGAAGTGCCTGCCGTTTTCACTGTAAAACCGAGTTGGAGCTTGTACCTCCCCATATATATGTATGGAGTGGAGTTGGCAACTGAAAAGAAACTTTGTGTTCCCTTCAAGCTAGGTGAAGGACGGCTTTCACACACACTTATCTCTCAGAACTGAGCATGTGGAGAGACGTTCGTTCATCCAGCACAAAGGGAACGGGTTGCAGGAGAAACCCTAACTCTGGTTTCTCAGTCTGTTTCCTAGTGCCGGTTTGAAGTGCCTGCCGTTTTCACTGTAAAACCGAGTTGGGGCTTGTACCTCCCCATATATATGTATGGAGTGGAGTTGGCAACTGAAAAGAAACTTTGTGTTCCCTTCAAGCTAGGTGAAGGACGGCTTTCACACACACTTATCTCTCAGAACTGAGCATGTGGAGAGACGTTCGTTCATCCAGCACAAAGGGAACGGGTTGCAGGAGAAACCCTTACTCTGGTTTCTCAGTCTGTTTCCTAGTGCCGGTTTGAAGTGCCTGCCGTTTTCACTGTAAAACCGAGTTGGAGCTTGTACCTCCCCATATATATGTATGGAGTGGAGTTGGCAACTGAAAAGAAACTTTGTGTTCCCTTCAAGCTAGGTGAAGGACGGCTTTCACACACACTTATCTCTCAGAACTGAGCATGTGGAGAGATGTTCGTTCATCCAGCACAAAGGGAACGGGTTGCAGGAGAAACCCTTACTCTGGTTTCTCAGTCTGTTTCCTACTGCCGGTTTGAAGTGCCTGCCGTTTTCACTGTAAAACCGAGTTGGAGCTTGTACCTCCCCATATATATGTATGGAGTGGAGTTGGCAACTGAAAAGAAACTTTGTGTTCCCTTCAAGCTAGGTGAAGGACGGCTTTCACACACACTTATCTCTCAGAACTGAGCATGTGGAGAGACGTTCGTTCATCCAGCACAAAGGGAACGGGTTGCAGGAGAAACCCTTACTCTGGTTTCTCAGTCTGTTTCCTAGTGCCGGTTTGAAGTGCCTGCCGTTTTCACTGTAAAACCGAGTTGGAGCTTGTACCTCCCCATATATATGTATGGAGTGGAGTTGGCAACTGAAAAGAAACTTTGTGTTCCCTTCAAGCTAGGTGAAGGACGGCTTTCACACACACTTATCTCTCAGAACTGAGCATGTGGAGAGACGTTCGTTCATCCAGCACAAAGGGAACGGGTTGCAGGAGAAACCCTTACTCTGGTTTCTCAGTCTGTTTCCTAGTGCCGGTTTGAAGTGCCTGCCGTTTTCACTGTAAAACCGAGTTGGAGCTTGTACCTCCCCATATATATGTATGGAGTGGAGTTGGCAACTGAAAAGAAACTTTGTGTTCCCTTCAAGCTAGGTGAAGGACGGCTTTCACACACACTTATCTCTCAGAACTGAGCATGTGGAGAGACGTTCGTTCATCCAGCACAAAGGGAACGGGTTGAAGGAGAAACCATTACTCTGGTTTCTCAGTCTGTTTCCTAGTGCCGGTTTGAAGTGCCTGCCGTTTTCACTGTAAAACCGAGTTGGAGCTTGTACCTCCCCATATATATGTATGGAGTGGAGTTGGCAACTGAAAAGAAACTTTGTGTTCCCTTCAAGCTAGGTGAAGGACGGCTTTCACACACACTTATCTCTCAGAACTGAGCATGTGGAGAGACGTTCGTTCATCCAGCACAAGGGAACGGGTTGCAGGAGAAACCCTTACTCTGGTTTCTCAGTCTGCTTCCTAGTGCCGGTTTGAAGTGCCTGCGGTTTTCACTGTAAAACCGAGTTGGAGCTTGTACCTCCCCATATATATGTATGGAGTGGAGTTGGCAACTGAAAAGAAACTTTGTGTTCCCTTCAAGCTAGGTGAAGGACGGCTTTCACACACACTTATCTCTCAGAACTGAGCATGTGGAGAGACGTTCGTTCATCCAGCACAAAGGGAACGGGTTGCAGGAGAAACCCTTACTCTGGTTTCTCAGTCTGTTTCCTAGTGCCGGTTTGAAGTGCCTGCCGTTTTCACTGTAACACCGAGTTGGAGCTTGTACCTCCCCATATATATGTATGGAGTGGAGTTGGCAACTGAAAAGAAACTTTGTGTTCCCTTCAAGCTAGGTGAAGGACGGCTTTCACACACACTTATCTCTCAGAACTGAGCATGTGGAGAGACGTTCGTTCATCCAGCACAAAGGGAACGGGTTGCAGGAGAAACCCTTACTCTGGTTTTTCAGTCTGTTTCCTAGTGCCGGATTGAAGTGCCTGCCGTTTTCACTGTAAAACCGAGTTGGAGCTTGTACCTCCCCATATATATGTATGGAGTGGAGTTGGCAACTGAAAAGAAACTTTGTGTTCCCTTCAAGCTAGTTGAAGGACGGCTTTCACACACACTTATCTCTCAGAACTGAGCATGTGGAGAGACGTTCGTTCATCCAGCACAAAGGGAACGGGTTGCAGGAGAAACCCTAACTCTGGTTTCTCAGTCTGTTTCCTAGTGCCGGTTTGAAGTGCCTGCCGTTTTCACTGTAAAACCGAGTTGGGGCTTGTACCTCCCCATATATATGTATGGAGTGGAGTTGGCAACTGAAAAGAAACTTTGTGTTCCCTTCAAGCTAGGTGAAGGACGGCTTTCACACACACTTATCTCTCAGAACTGAGCATGTGGAGAGACGTTCGTTCATCCAGCACAAAGGGAACGGGTTGCAGGAGAAACCCTTACTCTGGTTTCTCAGTCTGTTTCCTAGTGCCGGTTTGAAGTGCCTGCCGTTTTCACTGTAAAACCGAGTTGGAGCTTGTACCTCCCCATATATATGTATGGAGTGGAGTTGGCAACTGAAAAGAAACTTTGTGTTCCCTTCAAGCTAGGTGAAGGACGGCTTTCACACACACTTATCTCTCAGAACTGAGCATGTGGAGAGATGTTCGTTCATCCAGCACAAAGGGAACGGGTTGCAGGAGAAACCCTTACTCTGGTTTCTCAGTCTGTTTCCTACTGCCGGTTTGAAGTGCCTGCCGTTTTCACTGTAAAACCGAGTTGGAGCTTGTACCTCCCCATATATATGTATGGAGTGGAGTTGGCAACTGAAAAGAAACTTTGTGTTCCCTTCAAGCTAGGTGAAGGACGGCTTTCACACACACTTATCTCTCAGAACTGAGCATGTGGAGAGACGTTCGTTCATCCAGCACAAAGGGAACGGGTTGCAGGTGAAACCCTTACTCTGGTTTCTCAGTCTGTTTCCTAGTGCCGGTTTGAAGTGCCTGCCGTTTTCACTGTAAAACCGAGTTGGAGCTTGTACCTCCCCATATATATGTATGGAGTGGAGTTGGCAACTGAAAAGAAACTTTGTGTTCCCTTCAAGCTAGGTGAAGGACGGCTTTCACACACACTTATCTCTCAGAACTGAGCATGTGGAGAGACGTTCGTTCATCCAGCACAAAGGGAACGGGTTGAAGGAGAAACCATTACTCTGGTTTCTCAGTCTGTTTCCTAGTGCCGGTTTGAAGTGCCTGCCGTTTTCACTGTAAAACCGAGTTGGAGCTTGTACCTCCCCATATATATGTATGGAGTGGAGTTGGCAACTGAAAAGAAACTTTGTGTTCCCTTCAAGCTAGGTGAAGGACGGCTTTCACACACACTTATCTCTCAGAACTGAGCATGTGGAGAGACGTTCGTTCATGCAGCACAAAGGGAACGGGTTGCAGGAGAAACCCTTACTCTGGTTTCTCAGTCTGTTTCCTAGTGCCGGTTTGAAGTGCCTGCCGTTTTCACTGTAAAACCGAGTTGGAGCTTGTACCTCCCCATATATATGTATGGAGTGGAGTTGGCAACTGAAAAGAAACTTTGTGTTCCCTTCAAGCTAGGTGAAGGACGGCTTTCACACACACTTATCTCTCAGAACTGAGCATGTGGAGAGACGTTCGTTCATCCAGCACAAAGGGAACGGGTTGCAGGAGAAACCCTTACTATGGTTTCTCAGTCTGTTTCCTAGTGCCGGTTTGAAGTGCCTGCCGTTTTCACTGTAAAACCGAGTTGGAGCTTGTACCTCCCCATATATATGTATGGAGTGGAGTTGGCAACTGAAAAGAAACTTTGTGTTCCCTTCAAGCTAGGTGAAGGACGGCTTTCACACACACTTATCTCTCAGAACTGAGCATGTGGAGAGACGTTCGTTCATCCAGCACAAAGGGAACGGGTTGCAGGAGAAACCCTTACTCTGGTTTCTCAGTCTGTTTCCTAGTGCCGGTTTGAAGTGCCTGCCGTTTTCACTGTAAAACCGAGTTGGGGCTTGTACCTCCCCATATATATGTATGGAGTGGAGTTGGCAACTGAAAAGAAACTTTGTGTTCCCTTCAAGCTAGGAGAAGGACGGCTTTCACACACACTTATCTCTCTGAACTGAGCATGTGGAGAGACGTTCGTTCATCCAGCACAAAGGGAACGGGTTGCAGGAGAAACCCTTACTCTGGTTTCTCAGTCTGTTTCCTAGTGCCGGTTTGAAGTGCCTGCCGTTTTCAGTGTAAAACCGAGTTGGAGCTTGTTCCTCCCCATATATATGTATGGAGTGGATTTGGCAACTGAAAAGAAACTTTGTGTTCCCTTCAAGCTAGGTGAAGGACGGCTTTCACACACACTTATCTCTCAGAACTGAGCATGTGGAGAGACGTTCGTTCATCCAGCACAAAGGGAACGGGTTGCAGGAGAAACCCTTTCTCTGGTTTCTCAGTCTGTTTCCTAGTGCCGGTTTGAAGTGCCTGCCGTTTTCACTGTAAAACCGAGTTGGAGCTTGTACCTCCCCATATATATGTATGGAGTGGAGTTGGCAACTGAAAAGAAACTTTGTGTTCCCTTCAAGCTAGGTGAAGGACGGCT
The DNA here is from genome assembly GCF_048564905.1 of Vicugna pacos. Taxonomy (NCBI): domain Eukaryota; kingdom Metazoa; phylum Chordata; class Mammalia; order Artiodactyla; family Camelidae; genus Vicugna; species Vicugna pacos. The sequence goes on along the minus strand of NC_133008.1, from coordinate 2,213,102 downwards.
TTCACACACACTTATCTCTCAGAACTGAGCATGTGGAGAGACGTTCGTTCATCCAGCACAAAGGGAACGGGTTGCAGGAGAAACCCTTACTCTGGTTTCTCAGTCTGTTTCCTAGTGCCGGTTTGAAGTGCCTGCCGTTTTCCCTGTAAAACCGAGTTGGAGCTTGTACCTCTCCATATATATGTATGGAGTGGATTTTGCAACTGTAAAGAAACATTGTGTTCCCTTCAAGCTAGGTGAAGAACGGCTTTCACACACACTTATCTCTCAGAACTGAGCATGTGGAGAGACGTTCGTTCATCCAGCACAAAGGGAACGGGTTGCAGGAGAAACCCTTACTCTGGTTTCTCAGTCTGTTTCCTACTGCCGGTTTGAAGTGCCTGCCGTTTTCACTGTAAAACCGAGTTGGAGCTCGTAACTCCCCATATATATGTATGGAGTGGAATTAGCAACTGAAAAGAAACTTTGTGTTCCCTTCAAGCTAGGTGAAGGACAGCTTTCACACACACTTATCTCTCAGAACTGAGCATGTGGAGAGACGTTCGTTCATCCAGCACAAAGGGAACGGGTTGCAGGAGAAACCCTTACTCTGGTTTCTCAGTCTGTTTCCTAGTGCCGGTTTGAAGTGCCTGCCGTTTTCACTGTAAAACCGAGTTGGAGCTTGTACCTCCCCATATATATGTATGGAGTGGATTTGGCAACTGAAAAGAAACTTTGTGTTCCCTTCAAGCTAGGTGAAGGACGGCTTTCACACACACTTATCTCTCAGAACTGAGCATGTGGAAAGACGTTCGTTCATCCAGCACAAAAGGAACGGGTTGCAGGAGAAACCCTTACTCTGGTTTCTCAGTCTGTTTCCTAGTGCCGGATTGAAGTGCCTGCCGTTTTCACTGTAAAACCGAGTTGGAGCTTGTACCTCCCCATATATATGTATGGAGTGGAGTTGGCAACTGAAAAGAAACTTTGTGTTCCCTTCAAGCTAGGTGAAGGACGGCTTTCACACACACTTATCTCTCAGAACTGAGCATGTGGAGAGACGTTCGTTCATCCAGCACAAGGGAACGGGTTGCAGGAGAAACCCTTACTCTGGTTTCTCAGTCTGCTTCCTAGTGCCGGTTTGAAGTGCCTGCCGTTTTCACTGTAAAACCGAGTTGGAGCTTGTACCTCCCCATATATATGTATGGAGTGGAGTTGGCAACTGAAAAGAAACTTTGTGTTCCCTTCAAGCTAGGTGAAGGACGGCTTTCACACACACTTATCTCTCAGAACTGAGCATGTGGAGAGACGTTCGTTCATCCAGCACAAAGGGAACGGGTTGCAGGAGAAACCCTTACTCTGGTTTCTCAGTCTGTTTCCTAGTGCCGGTTTGAAGTGCCTGCCGTTTTCACTGTAACACCGAGTTGGAGCTTGTACCTCCCCATATATATGTATGGAGTGGAGTTGGCAACTGAAAAGAAACTTTGTGTTCCCTTCAAGCTAGGTGAAGGACGGCTTTCACACACACTTATCTCTCAGAACTGAGCATGTGGAGAGACGTTCGTTCATCCAGCACAAAGGGAACGGGTTGCAGGAGAAACCCTTACTCTGGTTTTTCAGTCTGTTTCCTAGTGCCGGATTGAAGTGCCTGCCGTTTTCACTGTAAAACCGAGTTGGAGCTTGTACCTCCCCATATATATGTATGGAGTGGAGTTGGCAACTGAAAAGAAACTTTGTGTTCCCTTCAAGCTAGGTGAAGGACGGCTTTCACACACACTTATCTCTCAGAACTGAGCATGTGGAGAGACGTTCGTTCATCCAGCACAAAGGGAACGGGTTGCAGGAGAAACCCTAACTCTGGTTTCTCAGTCTGTTTCCTAGTGCCGGTTTGAAGTGCCTGCCGTTTTCACTGTAAAACCGAGTTGGGGCTTGTACCTCCCCATATATATGTATGGAGTGGAGTTGGCAACTGAAAAGAAACTTTGTGTTCCCTTCAAGCTAGGTGAAGGACGGCTTTCACACACACTTATCTCTCAGAACTGAGCATGTGGAGAGACGTTCGTTCATCCAGCACAAAGGGAACGGGTTGCAGGAGAAACCCTTACTCTGGTTTCTCAGTCTGTTTCCTAGTGCCGGTTTGAAGTGCCTGCCGTTTTCACTGTAAAACCGAGTTGGAGCTTGTACCTCCCCTTATATATGTATGGAGTGGAGTTGGCAACTGAAAAGAAACTTTGTGTTCCCTTCAAGCTAGGTGAAGGACGGCTTTCACACACACTTATCTCTCAGAACTGAGCATGTGGAGAGACGTTCGTTCATCCAGCACAAAGGGAACGGGTTGCAGGAGAAACCCTTACTCTGGTTTCTCAGTCTGTTTCCTAGTGCCGGTTTGAAGTGCCTGCCGTTTTCACTGTAAAACCGAGTTGGAGCTTGTACCTCCCCATATATATGTATGGAGTGGAGTTGGCAACTGAAAAGAAACTTTGTGTTCCCTTCATGCTAGGTGAAGGACGGCTTTCACACACACTTATCTCTCAGAACTGAGCATGTGGAGAGATGTTCGTTCATCCAGCACAAAGGGAACGGGTTGCAGGAGAAACCCTTACTCTGGTTTCTCAGTCTGTTTCCTACTGCCGGTTTGAAGTGCCTGCCGTTTTCACTGTAAAACCGAGTTGGAGCTTGTACCTCCCCATATATATGTATGGAGTGGAGTTGGCAACTGAAAAGAAACTTTGTGTTCCCTTCAAGCTAGGTGAAGGACGGCTTTCACACACACTTATCTCTCAGAACTGAGCATGTGGAGAGACGTTCGTTCATCCAGCACAAAGGGAACGGGTTGCAGGAGAAACCCTTACTCTGGTTTCTCAGTCTGTTTCCTAGTGCCGGTTTTAAGTGCCTGCCGTTTTCACTGTAAAACCGAGTTGGAGCTTGTACCTCCCCATATATATGTATGGAGTGGAGTTGGCAACTGAAAAGAAACTTTGTGTTCCCTTCAAGCTAGGTGAAGGACGGCTTTCACACACACTTATCTCTCAGAACTGAGCATGTGGAGAGACGTTCGTTCATCCAGCACAAAGGGAACGGGTTGAAGGAGAAACCATTACTCTGGTTTCTCAGTCTGTTTCCTAGTGCCGGTTTGAAGTGCCTGCCGTTTTCACTGTAAAACCGAGTTGGAGCTTGTACCTCCCCATATATATGTATGGAGTGGAGTTGGCAACTGAAAAGAAACTTTGTGTTCCCTTCAAGCTAGGTGAAGGACGGCTTTCACACACACTTATCTCTCAGAACTGAGCATGTGGAGAGACGTTCGTTCATCCAGCACAAAGGGAACGGGTTGCAGGAGAAACCCTTTCTCTGGTTTCTCAGTCTGTTTCCTAGTGCCGGTTTGAAGTGCCTGCCGTTTTCACTGTAAAACCGAGTTGGAGCTTGTACCTCCCCATATATATGTATGGAGTGGAGTTGGCAACTGAAAAGAAACTTTGTGTTCCCTTCAAGCTAGGTGAAGAACGGCTTTCACACACACTTATCTCTCAGAACTGAGCATGTGGAGAGACGTTCGTTCATCCAGCACAAAGGGAACGGGTTGCAGGAGAAACCCTTACTCTGGTTTCTCAGTCTGTTTCCTAGTGCCGGTTTGAAGTGCCTGCCGTTTTCCCTGTAAAACCGAGTTGGAGCTTGTACCTCTCCATATATATGTATGGAGTGGATTTTGCAACTGTAAAGAAACATTGTGTTCCCTTCAAGCTAGGTGAAGAACGGCTTTCACACACACTTATCTCTCAGAACTGAGCATGTGGAGAGACGTTCGTTCATCCAGCACAAAGGGAACGGGTTGCAGGAGAAACCCTTACTCTGGTTTCTCAGTCTGTTTCCTAGTGCCGGTTTGAAGTGCCTGCCGTTTTCACTGTAAAACCGAGTTGGAGCTCGTAACTCCCCATATATATGTATGGAGTGGAATTAGCAACTGAAAAGAAACTTTGTGTTCCCTTCAAGCTAGGTGAAGGACAGCTTTCACACACACTTATCTCTCAGAACTGAGCATGTGGAGAGACGTTCGTTCATCCAGCACAAAGGGAACGGGTTGCAGGAGAAACCCTTACTCTGGTTTCTCAGTCTGTTTCCTAGTGCCGGTTTGAAGTGCCTGCCGTTTTCACTGTAAAACCGAGTTGGAGCTTGTACCTCCCCATATATATGTATGGAGTGGAGTTGGCAACTGAAAAGAAACTTTGTGTTCCCTTCAAGCTAGGTGAAGGACGGCTTTCACACACACTTATCTCTCAGAACTGAGCATGTGGAGAGACGTTCGTTCATCCAGCACAAGGAAACGGGTTGCAGGAGAAACCCTTACTCTGGTTTCTCAGTCTGCTTCCTAGTGCCGGTTTGAAGTGCCTGCCGTTTTCACTGTAAAACCGAGTTGGAGCTTGTACCTCCCCATATATATGTATGGAGTGGAGTTGGCAACTGAAAAGAAACTTTGTGTTCCCTTCAAGCTAGGTGAAGGACGGCTTTCACACACACTTATCTCTCAGAACTGAGCATGTGGAGAGACGTTCGTTCATCCAGCACAAAGGGAACGGGTTGCAGGAGAAACCCTTACTCTGGTTTCTCAGTCTGTTTCCTAGTGCCGGTTTGAAGTGCCTGCCGTTTTCACTGTAACACCGAGTTGGAGCTTGTACCTCCCCATATATATGTATGGAGTGGAGTTGGCAACTGAAAAGAAACTTTGTGTTCCCTTCAAGCTAGGTGAAGGACGGCTTTCACACACACTTATCTCTCAGAACTGAGCATGTGGAGAGACGTTCGTTCATCCAGCACAAAGGGAACGGGTTGCAGGAGAAACCCTTACTCTGGTTTTTCAGTCTGTTTCCTAGTGCCGGACTGAAGTGCCTGCCGTTTTCACTGTAAAACCGAGTTGGAGCTTGTACCTCCCCATATATATGTATGGAGTGGAGTTGGCAACTGAAAAGAAACTTTGTGTTCCCTTCAAGCTAGGTGAAGGACGGCTTTCACACACACTTATCTCTCAGAACTGAGCATGTGGAGAGACGTTCGTTCATCCAGCACAAAGGGAACGGGTTGCAGGAGAAACCCTAACTCTGGTTTCTCAGTCTGTTTCCTAGTGCCGGTTTGAAGTGCCTGCCGTTTTCACTGTAAAACCGAGTTGGGGCTTGTACCTCCCCATATATATGTATGGAGTGGAGTTGGCAACTGAAAAGAAACTTTGTGTTCCCTTCAAGCTAGGTGAAGGACGGCTTTCACACACACTTATCTCTCAGAACTGAGCATGTGGAGAGACGTTCGTTCATCCAGCACAAAGGGAACGGGTTGCAGGAGAAACCCTTACTCTGGTTTCTCAGTCTGTTTCCTAGTGCCGGTTTGAAGTGCCTGCCGTTTTCACTGTAAAACCGAGTTGGAGCTTGTACCTCCCCATATATATGTATGGAGTGGAGTTGGCAACTGAAAAGAAACTTTGTGTTCCCTTCAAGCTAGGTGAAGGACGGCTTTCACACACACTTATCTCTCAGAACTGAGCATGTGGAGAGATGTTCGTTCATCCAGCACAAAGGGAACGGGTTGCAGGAGAAACCCTTACTCTGGTTTCTCAGTCTGTTTCCTACTGCCGGTTTGAAGTGCCTGCCGTTTTCACTGTAAAACCGAGTTGGAGCTTGTACCTCCCCATATATATGTATGGAGTGGAGTTGGCAACTGAAAAGAAACTTTGTGTTCCCTTCAAGCTAGGTGAAGGACGGCTTTCACACACACTTATCTCTCAGAACTGAGCATGTGGAGAGACGTTCGTTCATCCAGCACAAAGGGAACGGGTTGCAGGAGAAACCCTTACTCTGGTTTCTCAGTCTGTTTCCTAGTGCCGGTTTTAAGTGCCTGCCGTTTTCACTGTAAAACCGAGTTGGAGCTTGTACCTCCCCATATATATGTATGGAGTGGAGTTGGCAACTGAAAAGAAACTTTGTGTTCCCTTCAAGCTAGGTGAAGGACGGCTTTCACACACACTTATCTCTCAGAACTGAGCATGTGGAGAGACGTTCGTTCATCCAGCACAAAGGGAACGGGTTGCAGGAGAAACCCTTACTCTGGTTTCTCAGTCTGTTTCCTAGTGCCGGTTTGAAGTGCCTGCCGTTTTCACTGTAAAACCGAGTTGGAGCTTGTACCTCCCCATATATATGTATGGAGTGGAGTTGGCAACTGAAAAGAAACTTTGTGTTCCCTTCAAGCTAGGTGAAGGACGGCTTTCACACACACTTATCTCTCAGAACTGAGCATGTGGAGAGACGTTCGTTCATCCAGCACAAAGGGAACGGGTTGAAGGAGAAACCATTACTCTGGTTTCTCAGTCTGTTTCCTAGTGCCGGTTTGAAGTGCCTGCCGTTTTCACTGTAAAACCGAGTTGGAGCTTGTACCTCCCCATATATATGTATGGAGTGGAGTTGGCAACTGAAAAGAAACTTTGTGTTCCCTTCAAGCTAGGTGAAGGACGGCTTTCACACACACTTATCTCTCAGAACTGAGCATGTGGAGAGACGTTCGTTCATAAAGCACAAAGGGAACGGGTTGCAGGAGAAACCCTTACTCTGGTTTCTCAGTCTGTTTCCTAGTGCCGGTTTGAAGTGCCTGCCGTTTTCACTGTAACACCGAGTTGGAGCTTGTACCTCCCCATATATATGTATGGAGTGGAGTTGGCAACTGAAAAGAAACTTTGTGTTCCCTTCAAGCTAGGTGAAGGACGGCTTTCACACACACTTATCTCTCAGAACTGAGCATGTGGAGAGACGTTCGTTCATCCAGCACAAAGGGAACGGGTTGCAGGAGAAACCCTTACTCTGGTTTTTCAGTCTGTTTCCTAGTGCCGGATTGAAGTGCCTGCCGTTTTCACTGTAAAACCGAGTTGGAGCTTGTACCTCCCCATATATATGTATGGAGTGGAGTTGGCAACTGAAAAGAAACTTTGTGTTCCCTTCAAGCTAGTTGAAGGACGGCTTTCACACACACTTATCTCTCAGAACTGAGCATGTGGAGAGACGTTCGTTCATCCAGCACAAAGGGAACGGGTTGCAGGAGAAACCCTAACTCTGGTTTCTCAGTCTGTTTCCTAGTGCCGGTTTGAAGTGCCTGCCGTTTTCACTGTAAAACCGAGTTGGGGCTTGTACCTCCCCATATATATGTATGGAGTGGAGTTGGCAACTGAAAAGAAACTTTGTGTTCCCTTCAAGCTAGGTGAAGGACGGCTTTCACACACACTTATCTCTCAGAACTGAGCATGTGGAGAGACGTTCGTTCATCCAGCACAAAGGGAACGGGTTGCAGGAGAAACCCTTACTCTGGTTTCTCAGTCTGTTTCCTAGTGCCGGTTTGAAGTGCCTGCCGTTTTCACTGTAAAACCGAGTTGGAGCTTGTACCTCCCCATATATATGTATGGAGTGGAGTTGGCAACTGAAAAGAAACTTTGTGTTCCCTTCAAGCTAGGTGAAGGACGGCTTTCACACACACTTATCTCTCAGAACTGAGCATGTGGAGAGATGTTCGTTCATCCAGCACAAAGGGAACGGGTTGTAGGAGAAACCCTTACTCTGGTTTCTCAGTCTGTTTCCTACTGCCGGTTTGAAGTGCCTGCCGTTTTCACTGTAAAACCGAGTTGGAGCTTGTACCTCCCCATATATATGTATGGAGTGGAGTTGGCAACTGAAAAGAAACTTTGTGTTCCCTTCAAGCTAGGTGAAGGACGGCTTTCACACACACTTATCTCTCAGAACTGAGCATGTGGAGAGACGTTCGTTCATCCAGCACAAAGGGAACGGGTTGCAGGTGAAACCCTTACTCTGGTTTCTCAGTCTGTTTCCTAGTGCCGGTTTGAAGTGCCTGCCGTTTTCACTGTAAAACCGAGTTGGAGCTTGTACCTCCCCATATATATGTATGGAGTGGAGTTGGCAACTGAAAAGAAACTTTGTGTTCCCTTCAAGCTAGGTGAAGGACGGCTTTCACACACACTTATCTCTCAGAACTGAGCATGTGGAGAGACGTTCGTTCATCCAGCACAAAGGGAACGGGTTGAAGGAGAAACCATTACTCTGGTTTCTCAGTCTGTTTCCTAGTGCCGGTTTGAAGTGCCTGCCGTTTTCACTGTAAAACCGAGTTGGAGCTTGTACCTCCCCATATATATGTATGGAGTGGAGTTGGCAACTGAAAAGAAACTTTGTGTTCCCTTCAAGCTAGGTGAAGGATGGCTTTCACACACACTTATCTCTCAGAACTGAGCATGTGGAGAGACGTTCGTTCATGCAGCACAAAGGGAACGGGTTGCAGGAGAAACCCTTACTCTGGTTTCTCAGTCTGTTTCCTAGTGCCGGTTTGAAGTGCCTGCCGTTTTCACTGTAAAACCGAGTTGGAGCTTGTACCTCCCCATATATATGTATGGAGTGGAGTTGGCAACTGAAAAGAAACTTTGTGTTCCCTTCAAGCTAGGTGAAGGACGGCTTTCACACACACTTATCTCTCAGAACTGAGCATGTGGAGAGACGTTCGTTCATCCAGCACAAAGGGAACGGGTTGCAGGAGAAACCCTTACTATGGTTTCTCAGTCTGTTTCCTAGTGCCGGTTTGAAGTGCCTGCCGTTTTCACTGTAAAACCGAGTTGGAGCTTGTACCTCCCCATATATATGTATGGAGTGGAGTTGGCAACTGAAAAGAAACTTTGTGTTCCCTTCAAGCTAGGTGAAGGACGGCTTTCACACACACTTATCTCTCAGAACTGAGCATGTGGAGAGACGTTCGTTCATCCAGCACAAAGGGAACGGGTTGCAGGAGAAACCCTTACTCTGGTTTCTCAGTCTGTTTCCTAGTGCCGGTTTGAAGTGCCTGCCGTTTTCACTGTAAAACCGAGTTGGGGCTTGTACCTCCCCATATATATGTATGGAGTGGAGTTGGCAACTGAAAAGAAACTTTGTGTTCCCTTCAAGCTAGGAGAAGGACGGCTTTCACACACACTTATCTCTCTGAACTGAGCATGTGGAGAGACGTTCGTTCATCCAACACAAAGGGAACGGGTTGCAGGAGAAACCCTTACTCTGGTTTCTCAGTCTGTTTCCTAGTGCCGGTTTGAAGTGCCTGCCGTTTTCACTGTAAAACCGAGTTGGAGCTTGTTCCTCCCCATATATATGTATGGAGTGGATTTGGCAACTGAAAAGAAACTTTGTGTTCCCTTCAAGCTAGGTGAAGGACGGCTTTCACACACACTTATCTCTCAGAACTGAGCATGTGGAGAGACGTTCGTTCATCCAGCACAAAGGGAACGGGTTGCAGGAGAAACCCTTTCTCTGGTTTCTCAGTCTGTTTCCTAGTGCCGGTTTGAAGTGCCTGCCGTTTTCACTGTAAAACCGAGTTGGAGCTTGTACCTCCCCATATATATGTATGGAGTGGAGTTGGCAACTGAAAAGAAACTTTGTGTTCCCTTCAAGCTAGGTGAAGGACGGCTTTCACACACACTTATCTCTCAGAACTGAGCATGTGGAGAGACGTTCGTTCATCCAGCACAAAGGGAACGGGTTGCAGGAGAAACCCTTACTCTGGTTTCTCAGTCTGTTTCCTAGTGCCGGTTTGAAGTGCCTGCCGTTTTCCCTGTAAAACCGAGTTGGAGCTTGTACCTCTCCATATATATGTATGGAGTGGATTTTGCAACTGTAAAGAAACATTGTGTTCCCTTCAAGCTAGGTGAAGAACGGCTTTCACACACACTTATCTCTCAGAACTGAGCATGTGGAGAGACGTTCGTTCATCCAGCACAAAGGGAACGGGTTGCAGGAGAAACCCTTACTCTGGTTTCTCAGTCTGTTTCCTAGTGCCGGGTTGAAGTGCCTGCCGTTTTCACTGTAAAACCGAGTTGGAGCTCGTAACTCCCCATATATATGTATGGAGTGGAATTAGCAACTGAAAAGAAACTTTGTGTTCCCTTCAAGCTAGGTGAAGGACAGCTTTCACACACACTTATCTCTCAGAACTGAGCATGTGGAGAGACGTTCGTTCATCCAGCACAAAGGGAACGGGTTGCAGGAGAAACCCTTACTCTGGTTTCTCAGTCTGTTTCCTAGTGCCGGTTTGAAGTGCCTGCCGTTTTCACTGTAAAACCGAGTTGGAGCTTGTACCTCCCCATATATATGTATGGAGTGGATTTGGCAACTGAAAAGAAACTTTGTGTTCCCTTCAAGCTAGGTGAAGGACGGCTTTCACACACACTTATCTCTCAGAACTGAGCATGTGGAAAGACGTTCGTTCATCCAGCACAAAAGGAACGGGTTGCAGGAGAAACCCTTACTCTGGTTTCTCAGTCTGTTTCCTAGTGCCGGATTGAAGTGCCTGCCGTTTTCACTGTAAAACCGAGTTGGAGCTTGTACCTCCCCATATATATGTATGGAGTGGAGTTGGCAACTGAAAAGAAACTTTGTGTTCCCTTCAAGCTAGGTGAAGGACGGCTTTCACACACACTTATCTCTCAGAACTGAGCATGTGGAGAGACGTTCGTTCATCCAGCACAAGGGAACGGGTTGCAGGAGAAACCCTTACTCTGGTTTCTCAGTCTGCTTCCTAGTGCCGGTTTGAAGTGCCTGCCGTTTTCACTGTAAAACCGAGTTGGAGCTTGTACCTCCCCATATATATGTATGGAGTGGAGTTGGCAACTGAAAAGAAACTTTGTGTTCCCTTCAAGCTAGGTGAAGGACGGCTTTCACACACACTTATCTCTCAGAACTGAGCATGTGGAGAGACGTTCGTTCATCCAGCACAAAGGGAACGGGTTGCAGGAGAAACCCTTACTCTGGTTTCTCAGTCTGTTTCCTAGTGCCGGTTTGAAGTGCCTGCCGTTTTCACTGTAACACCGAGTTGGAGCTTGTACCTCCCCATATATATGTATGGAGTGGAGTTGGCAACTGAAAAGAAACTTTGTGTTCCCTTCAAGCTAGGTGAAGGACGGCTTTCACACACACTTATCTCTCAGAACTGAGCATGTGGAGAGACGTTCGTTCATCCAGCACAAAGGGAACGGGTTGCAGGAGAAACCCTTACTCTGGTTTTTCAGTCTGTTTCCTAGTGCCGGATTGAAGTGCCTGCCGTTTTCACTGTAAAACCGAGTTGGAGCTTGTACCTCCCCATATATATGTATGGAGTGGAGTTGGCAACTGAAAAGAAACTTTGTGTTCCCTTCAAGCTAGGTGAAGGACGGCTTTCACACACACTTATCTCTCAGAACTGAGCATGTGGAGAGACGTTCGTTCATCCAGCACAAAGGGAACGGGTTGCAGGAGAAACCCTAACTCTGGTTTCTCAGTCTGTTTCCTAGTGCCGGTTTGAAGTGCCTGCCGTTTTCACTGTAAAACCGAGTTGGGGCTTGTACCTCCCCATATATATGTATGGAGTGGAGTTGGCAACTGAAAAGAAACTTTGTGTTCCCTTCAAGCTAGGTGAAGGACGGCTTTCACACACACTTATCTCTCAGAACTGAGCATGTGGAGAGACGTTCGTTCATCCAGCACAAAGGGAACGGGTTGCAGGAGAAACCCTTACTCTGGTTTCTCAGTCTGTTTCCTAGTGCCGGTTTGAAGTGCCTGCCGTTTTCACTGTAAAACCGAGTTGGAGCTTGTACCTCCCCTTATATATGTATGGAGTGGAGTTGGCAACTGAAAAGAAACTTTGTGTTCCCTTCAAGCTAGGTGAAGGACGGCTTTCACACACACTTATCTCTCAGAACTGAGCATGTGGAGAGACGTTCGTTCATCCAGCACAAAGGGAACGGGTTGCAGGAGAAACCCTTACTCTGGTTTCTCAGTCTGTTTCCTAGTGCCGGTTTGAAGTGCCTGCCGTTTTCACTGTAAAACCGAGTTGGAGCTTGTACCTCCCCATATATATGTATGGAGTGGAGTTGGCAACTGAAAAGAAACTTTGTGTTCCCTTCATGCTAGGTGAAGGACGGCTTTCACACACACTTATCTCTCAGAACTGAGCATGTGGAGAGATGTTCGTTCATCCAGCACAAAGGGAACGGGTTGCAGGAGAAACCCTTACTCTGGTTTCTCAGTCTGTTTCCTACTGCCGGTTTGAAGTGCCTGCCGTTTTCACTGTAAAACCGAGTTGGAGCTTGTACCTCCCCATATATATGTATGGAGTGGAGTTGGCAACTGAAAAGAAACTTTGTGTTCCCTTCAAGCTAGGTGAAGGACGGCTTTCACACACACTTATCTCTCAGAACTGAGCATGTGGAGAGACGTTCGTTCATCCAGCACAAAGGGAACGGGTTGCAGGAGAAACCCTTACTCTGGTTTCTCAGTCTGTTTCCTAGTGCCGGTTTTAAGTGCCTGCCGTTTTCACTGTAAAACCGAGTTGGAGCTTGTACCTCCCCATATATATGTATGGAGTGGAGTTGGCAACTGAAAAGAAACTTTGTGTTCCCTTCAAGCTAGGTGAAGGACGGCTTTCACACACACTTATCTCTCAGAACTGAGCATGTGGAGAGACGTTCGTTCATCCAGCACAAAGGGAACGGGTTGCAGGAGAAACCCTTACTCTGGTTTCTCAGTCTGTTTCCTAGGGCCGGTTTGAAGTGCCTGCCGTTTTCACTGTAAAACCGAGTTGGAGCTTGTACCTCCCCATATATATGTATGGAGTGGAGTTGGCAACTGAAAAGAAACTTTGTGTTCCCTTCAAGCTAGGTGAAGGACGGCTTTCACACACACTTATCTCTCAGAACTGAGCATGTGGAGAGACGTTCGTTCATCCAGCACAAAGGGAACGGGTTGAAGGAGAAACCATTACTCTGGTTTCTCAGTCTGTTTCCTAGTGCCGGTTTGAAGTGCCTGCCGTTTTCACTGTAAAACCGAGTTGGAGCTTGTACCTCCCCATATATATGTATGGAGTGGAGTTGGCAACTGAAAAGAAACTTTGTGTTCCCTTCAAGCTAGGTGAAGGACGGCTTTCACACACACTTATCTCTCAGAACTGAGCATGTGGAGAGACGTTCGTTCATCCAGCACAAAGGGAACGGGTTGCAGGAGAAACCCTTTCTCTGGTTTCTCAGTCTGTTTCCTAGTGCCGGTTTGAAGTGCCTGCCGTTTTCACTGTAAAACCGAGTTGGAGCTTGTACCTCCCCATATATATGTATGGAGTGGAGTTGGCAACTGAAAAGAAACTTTGTGTTCCCTTCAAGCTAGGTGAAGAACGGCTTTCACACACACTTATCTCTCAGAACTGAGCATGTGGAGAGACGTTCGTTCATCCAGCACAAAGGGAACGGGTTGCAGGAGAAACCCTTACTCTGGTTTCTCAGTCTGTTTCCTAGTGCCGGTTTGAAGTGCCTGCCGTTTTCCCTGTAAAACCGAGTTGGAGCTTGTACCTCTCCATATATATGTATGGAGTGGATTTTGCAACTGTAAAGAAACATTGTGTTCCCTTCAAGCTAGGTGAAGAACGGCTTTCACACACACTTATCTCTCAGAACTGAGCATGTGGAGAGACGTTCGTTCATCCAGCACAAAGGGAACGGGTTGCAGGAGAAACCCTTACTCTGGTTTCTCAGTCTGTTTCCTAGTGCCGGTTTGAAGTGCCTGCCGTTTTCACTGTAAAACCGAGTTGGAGCTCGTAACTCCCCATATATATGTATGGAGTGGAATTAGCAACTGAAAAGAAACTTTGTGTTCCCTTCAAGCTATGTGAAGGACAGCTTTCACACACACTTATCTCTCAGAACTGAGCATGTGGAGAGACGTTCGTTCATCCAGCACAAAGGGAACGGGTTGCAGGAGAAACCCTTACTCTGGTTTCTCAGTCTGTTTCCTAGTGCCGGTTTGAAGTGCCTGCCGTTTTCACTGTAAAACCGAGTTGGAGCTTGTACCTCCCCATATATATGTATGGAGTGGATTTGGCAACTGAAAAGAAACTTTGTGTTCCCTTCAAGCTAGGTGAAGGACGGCTTTCACACACACTTATCTCTCAGAACTGAGCATGTGGAAAGACGTTCGTTCATCCAGCACAAAAGGAACGGGTTGCAGGAGAAACCCTTACTCTGGTTTCTCAGTCTGTTTCCTAGTGCCGGATTGAAGTGCCTGCCGTTTTCACTGTAAAACCGAGTTGGAGCTTGTACCTCCCCATATATATGTATGGAGTGGAGTTGGCAACTGAAAAGAAACTTTGTGTTCCCTTCAAGCTAGGTGAAGGACGGCTTTCACACACACTTATCTCTCAGAACTGAGCATGTGGAGAGACGTTCGTTCATCCAGCACAAGGGAACGGGTTGCAGGAGAAACCCTTACTCTGGTTTCTCAGTCTGCTTCCTAGTGCCGGTTTGAAGTGCCTGCCGTTTTCACTGTAAAACCGAGTTGGAGCTTGTACCTCCCCATATATATGTATGGAGTGGAGTTGGCAACTGAAAAGAAACTTTGTGTTCCCTTCAAGCTAGGTGAAGGACGGCTTTCACACACACTTATCTCTCAGAACTGAGCATGTGGAGAGACGTTCGTTCATCCAGCACAAAGGGAACGGGTTGCAGGAGAAACCCTTACTCTGGTTTCTCAGTCTGTTTCCTAGTGCCGGTTTGAAGTGCCTGCCGTTTTCACTGTAACACCGAGTTGGAGCTTGTACCTCCCCATATATATGTATGGAGTGGAGTTGGCAACTGAAAAGAAACTTTGTGTTCCCTTCAAGCTAGGTGAAGGACGGCTTTCACACACACTTATCTCTCAGAACTGAGCATGTGGAGAGACGTTCGTTCATCCAGCACAAAGGGAACGGGTTGCAGGAGAAACCCTTACTCTGGTTTTTCAGTCTGTTTCCTAGTGCCGGATTGAAGTGCCTGCCGTTTTCACTGTAAAACCGAGTTGGAGCTTGTACCTCCCCATATATATGTATGGAGTGGAGTTGGCAACTGAAAGAAACTTTGTGTTCCCTTCAAGCTAGGTGAAGGACGGCTTTCACACACACTTATCTCTCAGAACTGAGCATGTGGAGAGACGTTCGTTCATCCAGCACAAAGGGAACGGGTTGCAGGAGAAACCCTAACTCTGGTTTCTCAGTCTGTTTCCTAGTGCCGGTTTGAAGTGCCTGCCGTTTTCACTGTAAAACCGAGTTGGGGCTTGTACCTCCCCATATATATGTATGGAGTGGAGTTGGCAACTGAAAAGAAACTTTGTGTTCCCTTCAAGCTAGGTGAAGGACGGCTTTCACACACACTTATCTCTCAGAACTGAGCATGTGGAGAGACGTTCGTTCATCCAGCACAAAGGGAACGGGTTGCAGGAGAAACCCTTACTCTGGTTTCTCAGTCTGTTTCCTAGTGCCGGTTTGAAGTGCCTGCCGTTTTCACTGTAAAACCGAGTTGGAGCTTGTACCTCCCCATATATATGTATGGAGTGGAGTTGGCAACTGAAAAGAAACTTTGTGTTCCCTTCAAGCTAGGTGAAGGACGGCTTTCACACACACTTATCTCTCAGAACTGAGCATGTGGAGAGACGTTCGTTCATCCAGCACAAAGGGAACGGGTTGCAGGAGAAACCCTTACTCTGGTTTCTCAGTCTGTTTCCTAGTGCCGGTTTGAAGTGCCTGCCGTTTTCACTGTAAAACCGAGTTGGAGCTTGTACCTCCCCATATATATGTATGGAGTGGAGTTGGCAACTGAAAAGAAACTTTGTGTTCCCTTCAAGCTAGGTGAAGGACAGCTTTCACACACACTTATCTCTCAGAACTGAGCATGTGGAGAGATGTTCGTTCATCCAGCACAAAGGGAACGGGTTGCAGGAGAAACCCTTACTCTGGTTTCTCAGTCTGTTTCCTACTGTCGGTTTGAAGTGCCTGCCGTTTTCACTGTAAAACCGAGTTGGAGCTTGTACCTCCCCATATATATGTATGGAGTGGAGTTGGCAACTGAAAAGAAACTTTGTGTTCCCTTCAAGCTAGGTGAAGGACGGCTTTCACACACACTTATCTCTCAGAACTGAGCATGTGGAGAGACGTTCGTTCATCCAGCACAAAGGGAACGGGTTGCAGGAGAAACCCTTACTCTGGTTTCTCAGTCTGTTTCCTAGTGCCGGTTTGAAGTGCCTGCCGTTTTCACTGTAAAACCGAGTTGGAGCTTGTACCTCCCCATATATATGTATGGAGTGGAGTTGGCAACTGAAAAGAAACTTTGTGTTCCCTTCAAGCTAGGTGAAGGACGGCTTTCACACACACTTATCTCTCAGAACTGAGCATGTGGAGAGACGTTCGTT
Source organism: Vicugna pacos (assembly GCF_048564905.1). NCBI lineage: Eukaryota > Metazoa > Chordata > Mammalia > Artiodactyla > Camelidae > Vicugna > Vicugna pacos. The sequence goes on along the minus strand of NC_133008.1, from coordinate 2,196,873 downwards.
CATCCAGCACAAAGGGAACGGGTTGCAGGAGAAACCCTTACTCTGGTTTCTCAGTCTGTTTCCTAGTGCCGGTTTGAAGTGCCTGCCGTTTTCACTGTAAAACCGAGTTGGAGCTTGTACCTCCCCATATATATGTATGGAGTGGAGTTGGCAACTGAAAAGAAACTTTGTGTTCCCTTCAAGCTAGGTGAAGGACGGCTTTCACACACACTTATCTCTCAGAACTGAGCATGTGGAGAGACGTTCGTTCATCCAGCACAAAGGGAACGGGTTGAAGGAGAAACCATTACTCTGGTTTCTCAGTCTGTTTCCTAGTGCCGGTTTGAAGTGCCTGCCGTTTTCACTGTAAAACCGAGTTGGAGCTTGTACCTCCCCATATATATGTATGGAGTGGAGTTGGCAACTGAAAAGAAACTTTGTGTTCCCTTCAAGCTAGGTGAAGGACGGCTTTCACACACACTTATCTCTCAGAACTGAGCATGTGGAGAGACGTTCGTTCATGCAGCACAAAGGGAACGGGTTGCAGGAGAAACCCTTACTCTGGTTTCTCAGTCTGTTTCCTAGTGCCGGTTTGAAGTGCCTGCCGTTTTCACTGTAAAACCGAGTTGGAGCTTGTACCTCCCCATATATATGTATGGAGTGGAGTTGGCAACTGAAAAGAAACTTTGTGTTCCTTTCAAGCTAGGTGAAGGACGGCTTTCACACACACTTATCTCTCAGAACTGAGCATGTGGAGAGACGTTCGTTCATCCAGCACAAAGGGAACGGGTTGCAGGAGAAACCCTTACTCTGGTTTCTCAGTCTGTTTCCTAGTGCCGGTTTGAAGTGCCTGCCGTTTTCACTGTAAAACCGAGTTGGAGCTTGTACCTCCCCATATATATGTATGGAGTGGAGTTGGCAACTGAAAAGAAACTTTGTGTTCCCTTCAAGCTAGGTGAAGGACGGCTTTCACACACACTTATCTCTCAGAACTGAGCATGTGGAGAGACGTTCGTTCATCCAGCACAAAGGGAACGGGTTGCAGGAGAAACCCTTACTCTGGTTTCTCAGTCTGTTTCCTAGTGCCGGTTTGAAGTGCCTGCCGTTTTCACTGTAAAACCGAGTTGGAGCTTGTACCTCCCCATATATATGTATGGAGTGGAGTTGGCAACTGAAAAGAAACTTTGTGTTCCCTTCAAGCTAGGTGAAGGACGGCTTTCACACACACTTATCTCTCAGAACTGAGCATGTGGAGAGACGTTCGTTCATCCAGCACAAAGGGAACGGGTTGCAGGAGAAACCCTTACTCTGGTTTCTCAGTCTGTTTCCTAGTGCCGGTTTGAAGTGCCTGCCGTTTTCACTGTAAAACCGAGTTGGAGCTTGTACCTCCCCATATATATGTATGGAGTGGAGTTGGCAACTGAAAAGAAACTTTGTGTTCCCTTCAAGCTAGGTGAAGGACGGCTTTCACACACACTTATCTCTCAGAACTGTGAATGTGGAGAGACTTTCGTTCATCCAGCACAAAGGGAACGGGTTGCAGGAGAAACCCTTACTCTGGTTTCTCAGTCTGTTTCCTAGTGCCGGTTTGAAGTGCCTGCCGTTTTCACTGTAAAACCGAGTTGGAGCTTGTACCTCCCCATATATATGTATGGAGTGGAGTTGGCAACTGAAAAGAAACTTTGTGTTCCCTTCAAGCTAGGTGAAGGACGGCTTTCACACACACTTATCTCTCAGAACTGAGCATGTGGAGAGACGTTCGTTCATCCAGCACAAAGGGAACGGGTTGCAGGAGAAACCCTTACTCTGGTTTCTCAGTCTGTTTCCTAGTGCCGGTTTGAAGTGCCTGCCGTTTTCACTGTAAAACCGAGTTGGAGCTTGTACCTCCCCATATATATGTATGGAGTGGAGTTGGCAACTGAAAAGAAACTTTGTGTTCCCTTCAAGCTAGGTGAAGGACGGCTTTCACACACACTTATCTCTCAGAACTGAGCATGTGGAGAGACGTTCGTTCATCCAGCACAAAGGGAACGGGTTGCAGGAGAAACCCTTACTCTGGTTTCTCAGTCTGTTTCCTAGTGCCGGTTTGAAGTGCCTGCCGTTTTCACTGTAAAACCGAGTTGGAGCTTGTACCTCCCCATATATATGTATGGAGTGGAGTTGGCAACTGAAAAGAAACTTTGTGTTCCCTTCAAGCTAGGTGAAGGACGGCTTTCAAACACACTTATCTCTCAGAACTGTGAATGTGGAGAGACGTTCGTTCATCCAGCAGAAAGGGAACGGGTTGCAGGAGAAACCCTTACTCTGGTTTCTCAGTCTGTTTCCTAGTGCCGGTTTGAAGTGCCTGCCGTTTTCACTGTAAAACCGAGTTGGAGCTTGTACCTCCCCATATATATGTATGGAGTGGAGTTTGCAACTGAAAAGAAACCTTGTGTTCCCTTCAAGCTAAGTGAAGGATGGCTTTCACACACAATTATCTCTCAGAACTGAGCATGTGGAGAGACGTTCGTTCATCCAGCACAAAGGGAACGGGTTGCAGGCGAAAGCCTTACTCTGGTTTCCCAGTCTGTTTCCTAGTGCCGGTTTGAAGTGCCTGCCGTTTTCACTGTAAAACCGAGTTGGAGCTTGTACCTCCCCATATATATGTATGGAGTGGAGTTGGCAACTGAAAAGAAAGTTTGTGTTCCCTTCAAGCTAGGTGAAGGACGGCTTTCACACACACTTATCTCTCAGAACTGAGCATGTGGAGAGACGTTCGTTCATCCAGCACAAAGGGAACGGGTTGCAGGAGAAACCCTGACTCTGGTTTCTCAGTCTGTTTCCTAGTGCCGGTTTGAAGTGCCTGCCGTTTTCACTGTAAAACCGAGTTGGAGCTTGTACCTCCCCATATATATGTATGGAGTGGAGTTGGCAACTGAAAAGAAACTTTGTGTTCCCTTCAAGCTAGGTGAAGGACGGCTTTCACACACACTTATCTCTCAGAACTGAGCATGTGGAGAGACGTTCGTTCATCCAGCACAAAGGGAACGGGTTGCAGGAGAAACCCTGACTCTGGTTTCTCAGTCTGTTTCCTAGTGCCGGTTTGAAGTGCCTGCCGTTTTCACTGTAAAACCGAGTTGGAGCTTGTACCTCCCCATATATATGTATGGAGTGGAGTTGGCAACTGAAAAGAAACTTTGTGTTCCCTTCAAGCTAGGTGAAGGACGGCTTTCACACACACTTATCTCTCAGAACTGAGCATGTGGAGAGACGTTCGTTCATCCAGCACAAAGGGAACGGGTTGCAGGAGAAACCCTTACTCTGGTTTCTCAGTCTGTTTCCTAGTGCCGGTTTGAAGTGCCTGCCGTTTTCACTGTAAAACCGAGTTGGAGCTTGTACCTCCCCATATATATGTATGGAGTGGTGTTGGCAACTGAAAAGAAACTTTGTGTTCCCTTCAAGCTAGGTGAAGGACGGCTTCACACACACTTATCTCTCAGAACTGAGCATGTGGAGAGACGTTCGTTCATCCAGCACAAAGGGAACGGGTTGCAGGAGAAACCCTTACTCTGGTTTCTCAGTCTGTTTCCTAGTGCCGGTTTGAAGTGCCTGCCGTTTTCCCTGTAAAACCGAGTTGGAGCTTGTACCTCTCCATATATATGTATTGAGTGGATTTTGCAACTGAAAAGAAACATTGTGTTCCCTTCAAGCTAGGTGAAGAACGGCTTTCACACACACTTATCTCTCAGAACTGAGCATGTGGAGAGACGTTCGTTCATCCAGCACAAAGGGAACGGGTTGCAGGAGAAACCCTTACTCTGGTTTCTCAGTCTGTTTCCTAGTGCCGGTTTGAAGTGCCTGCCGTTTTCACTGTAAAACCGAGTTGGAGCTTGTACCTCCCCATATATATGTATGGAGTGGAGTTGGCAACTGAAAAGAAACTTTGTGTTCCCTTCAAGCTAGGTGAAGGACGGCTTTCACACACACTTATCTCTCAGAACTGAGCATGTGGAGAGATGTTCGTTCATCCAGCACAAAGGGAACGGGTTGCAGGAGAAACCCTTACTCTGGTTTCTCAGTCTGTTTCCTGCTGCCGGTTTGAAGTGCCTGCCGTTTTCACTGTAAAACCGAGTTGGAGCTTGTACCTCCCCATATATATGTATGGAGTGGAGTTGGCAACTGAAAAGAAACTTTGTGTTCCCTTCAAGCTAGGTGAAGGACGGCTTTCACACACACTTATCTCTCAGAACTGAGCATGTGGAGAGACGTTCGTTCATCCAGCACAAAGGGAACGGTTTGCAGGAGAAACACTGACTCTGGTTTCTCAGTCTGTTTCCTAGTGCCGGTTTGAAGTGCCTGCCGTTTTCACTGTAAAACCGAGTTGGAGCTTGTACCTCCCCATATATATGTATGGAGTGGAGTTGGCAACTGAAAAGAAACTTTGTGTTCCCTTCAAGCTAGGTGAAGGACGGCTTTCACACACACTTATCTCTCAGAACTGAGCATGTGGAGAGACTTTCGTTCATCCAGCACAAAGGGAACGGGTTGCAGGAGAAACCCTTACTCTGGTTTCTCAGTCTGTTTCCTAGTGCGGGTTTGAAGTGCCTGCCGTTTTCACTGTAAAACCGAGTTGGAGCTTGTACCTCCCTATATATATGTATGGAGTGGAGTTGGCAACAGAAAAGAAACTTTGTGTTCCATTCAAGCTAGGTGAAGGACGGCTTTCACACACACTTATCTCTCAGAACTGAGCATGTGGAGAGACGTTCGTTCATCCAGCACAAAGGGAACGGGTTGCAGGAGAAACCCTTACTCTGGTTTCTCAGTCTGTTTCCTAGTGCCGGTTTGAAGTCCCTGCGGTTTGCACTATAAAACCGAGTTGGAGCTTGTTCCTCCCCATATATATGTATGGACCATATGCCGACACAAAAGAAGAGATTTTAGTAAAGTAAAAGTGGCTGAAATCAATGTCCGGAAAACCTAGCTAAGTTTCCTAAATTTCCCAACTTAAGTAACCACAGGACTGCCGCATCAAGAATGGGGCAAATAGCACCTTGTGGGGTTTTTTTAATAAATAAATAATGATCCACTTCCTACCACCGGCAATTATGATAAGACTGAGTATAAGTTCTTACAACAAATAGTGTAGAAATCATAATTTCTACTTGATTCAAACCACTTCTTCTATAAAATTTGTATCTTTTTTCTTCAGACGGATTTGTGCCATTTGACCTAGTGATAAAATTTTCAACTTGCTTTTATTAAAAATATTCCCCATAGTGAGAGTTTATTATATCAACTATTCTTTTAATGTTAAACCCTTGTGCCTTGTCACTCTCTTTCATAATATTGCCTGTGGAAATTTCAATCCTTCATTCAGGAAAATTCTGAGCAATATTTCTCATGGAAATCCGTCCTAAACTGCAACCCAAGAAAATGAAATTGACACTGAGCAGCCCGTGAAGCTGGCAGACACATGCAGTGCAGTGTTGTGTTCCCGCCTCGAATTTCTGTAACCAGCAGGGAAATTTGTATCTCAAGAAATAGACATAAACAATTTTCAGGACCTGAGCACACAGTTTCCCTTTCAGGGTTTAGTGGGCTTCCATTTAATTCTATGAGAAATGTTTAAAACAACAGAACAACAGCTGAGATAGGGTTTAAAATAACTTTTATTTCAGTGAAAATAAAGCCAACTTACTGTTATCATTTTTACTTTATTTGATCTCACTCTCTTACTTTACCTTCCCAACCTCCTCCACACAATGATGGTGAACATCCCCTCCTGGGTCAGAAATCTAAGTAGAAATTACCAATCACATTGAGGTGTGCTTTGTTGTTTTATTTTTCAAAACAACCAAGTTTCATTCATATGATTTAATAATTAAGATCAGAAACAAAGTCTACTCAATAAATGGTAGACAACACATGTCGTCATAGCTGCTCATCAGGTTTGGCCCCACGTTACACACTTTTACATGGACATGTGCCATGTGCTGTCATGGGAAACGGTGAGTGGGGACAGGGCCTCTGCTCTCACAGGGCACACAGCCTGGTGGGGCAGGCGGTGTTCAATCATTGCCCTTTTCTCTTTAATATACTTACAAATTATGGGAAATGCTATTTAAAAAGAACAAAATGAGTCAATGAAAGTGAAAAATACAAGGACAGTATTTAGGCTGAGGGAAGACAGGGAATCTCTTTGAAGATCTGACACTCCACTGAGACCCAAAGGACAACTCTGGCACTGAAGGTGAAGGGCAGGGACACACTGATAAAGGGCTGAAATCCAGAATATACCAAAGTTTCTTTACACTCAACAAGAAGGATGAATAACCTGATTAAAAAATGAGCAAAATGCCTGAACACACACCTCATCAAAGAAGAAATCTGGATGCCAAAGAAGCCTTTGGAAAGATGCTCCACAGCACCTGTCATCAAGGGGATGCAGACTGAAACAGCGAGATACCACTGCACACCTGTCAGAACTGCCAAAATGCAGAACACTGACAGCACCGAATGCTGGTGAGGATGTGGAGCACCAGAAATTATAATGCATTGTTGGTGGGAATGAAAAATGGCCCAGGTACTTTGGAAGATGGTCTGGCAATTTTTTACAGAGCTAGACGTAATTCTAACATATGATCCGGCAACTGTGCTCCTTGGTGTTTACTCGATGAAATGGAAACTTATGTTCACACACAAATCTGCATACAGATGTTAATAGCAGCTTTATTCATACTCAACAGGATTCAGAAGCAACTAAGCTCTTCTTCAGTAGGTGAATGGATAAATAAACTGTGGTCCCGCCAGAAAATGGACTATTATTTGGTGCTAAAATGAAATGAGTTATCAAGGAATGGAAAGACATGGAGGAACCTTAAATGCATATTACCAAGTGAAAGAAGCCAATCTGGGAAGTTTCAGCAACTGTCTGATTCCAACTGTATGGTGTTCTGGGAAAGGGAAAAACACAGAGACTGAAAGATCAGTGGCTGCCAGAGGCTAGAGGGGAAAGAGCAATGAATGAGGTGCAGCACGGAGCATTTTAAGGTCACTAAGACAAACGACTCTGTATGATGCTGTGATGGTGGATACATGTCATTGTACATCTGTCCAAACCCACAGAGTGCACAACACAATGTGTAAATCCTAGTGTCAACTATGGGCTATGGGTGATGATGACATGTCAGTGTAGGTTCACCCATTGTCACAAATGTACACTCTGGTGCAGGTGTCAATATTGAGGAGGCTGTGGGGGCAAACTGCAGTTCATACACCCAATCCAGCCCCAGCCACCGCTGTTAATAAAGCTCTATGGGTGTGTGGACTATCTGGCTGTTCTGGCATCTAAACAGTAGAGCTGAGCAGCTGCACCAGAGATCAGGAGGTTTTCAGACCCTGAAATATTTACCCCCAAGCCCTTGAAAGGAAAAGTCTGCTGAGCCCTGTTCTAAATGAATCAAGATTCACCCTGATGAGGCAGGACAGCAGGGCCCAAACCAGGCATGGTTAATGGGGCTGAAGCAATGTTTTAGTTCCAACACATTTGCTGAAGTCCTGCAAGTCCAGTGACAGACTGTAGCCAGGAAGCGTCTGCAGGAAGAGTCGGGAGCAGGCCTTCCCGCCAGGCTCCGGGATGCCGGGGGCCGCGTGCCGCACGGGGGCCACCCGCTTGAAGAAGGTGGACTTGCAGTGGAAGCCGATCAACTCGTAGAGCTCGGAGAGGATGCTGCACGGCTGAATTTTCTCCTCAGAACGCTGAAGCACAGGGAGAAAAGCAACAAGCATCTGAATGAAACACGTAAGTGAAAAAAGACCCATAAAAATGGTTTTCCCTTAAAACAGAGACCCGATGACACAGGAAGGAAGAGGAAGGCTGACTTAGTGCACTGATGGGACCAGATGCAGAAACGCAGGGAAGCAGCACTGTGCAGACACTCCAGACCCCCGCTGGGCCCCACCTCTCCGCATTCCACCTGTCCCTTTACTAGAAAAGCCCGTATTCCCTGAAATAGAGGAACCTGCTACCTAAACATGGGACACAGAGAAGGGAAAGAGGAAAAGGAAGGGAAAGTAAAGGAACAACAGTTCATCTAGACCCTAGGGTCTGGGCGGGACTTTCACCAAACACACAACTTCTCAAAGCACAGAGCGCACAGGGAGAGGCTGACAGAGTGACTGCGACTTCTGCTCCTAAAGCACCCAGCTACCTGTCAGCACACGCTGCGCCCATTACTGAATCATTACAATCATCTCAGAAACAACTACTACCCCGGCTCACAGGCAAGGAAATCTGAAACTCGGGGAGGAATTATTATCATCCTGGACAAAGTCCCACAGCCCAGTAGTCTCAGAGCCTCCGGCAGACCCTGGGCTAAAATGCTCCTCATCACCACGGGCCCTGAGACTCAGGCTGAGGCCACGTCAGGTCTGCACGGGCCCAGAGCACAGTCTGTGGGACAGGGAATGCTCCCACTCGAAGTGCCAGGTCAAGGCCCTCAGGAACTTGTGTAATGAAACCAAATCCCCAAACTCATTTCCAACCCACTGCCCTGTCCGGGAGGACTGCTCGGCACAACTGCGCTGTCACCTGTGCACAGGCTGAGCAAGGGGCCCAGACAGTGATGTGACATCCCAGTGGAAGTGGCTCGGAGACCACTTCATCACAGGACAGATTCTCCCGGCTTCCAACGTTAACCCTCCATTCCATTTCCAACTGGAAAGTAAGTTTAGACTTGTTTTCCTCTCTTAGAAACAAAGAGAGCGGTAACATCAGAGGGAAACTCAAGACTGAGGAAGAGTCTCCTGGTCATTTGCAAGGATAGGCCGGGGAGGGAACAGAGACAGGGATCAGAAAGACCCGTGTTCCAGTCCAAAGTCTGCACGTCACTCGCTTTGACAGTTTCCTTTTTAATACAGGTGATAAAATCTAATTATGATTTTTGGGAAAACTAAATGAAATAACGTATTCCACTAGCATAGGTGTAAAATCCTCCATGAGTGTTCCAGAAATGGACGTGATCGTGGTTAGTTACTGTCTGCCAATTCTTGTGTTCTCAGCTCACATCACCCAACCAGAGATGTGCGAGAGAATGCCTCACCAGCCAGCAGCCTTCTCCAACTTGGAAACTTACAGTGTCCGAAGAGCAGGCAGTGTTGGATGCTTTGCGGCACTCTGGAGGTAGCACTCCAGTGATGACTTTAAAAAGCTGGGGAGAATTTAGGGGACCATACAGTTCAAATACAGAGTACTCATTCCATGTCTACAAATATTCATCTCTAGCCATGATGATTAAGAGAGGAAATACATATTCAAACATACATCATTTTCCCACATAAGTGCATCAAAACAATTTGGAAAGAGTGTAACTTTCTTCTCTAGATCACACAGCGGGGATTACAAGGTTTGTACTGACAGCCCTACTTGTAAATCATCTGCAAACGTAACTGGGTCCACTATCAGTCATCATAATTTGAAGGGAATGTTAGAAAAGAAAAAAGCCAAGCTAATACTCTCCAATCTTTTGTTTGGTTACGATGTCACAGAGGAGATGGACAGCTCAATAAGGAACCACTCTGCCGTGATCACGGAGCCGGGGAGCGGGATGTGCGGCAAGATGTATGACGCAGCCGCAACTGTGCCCATGATTCTAGGCAGGTACCCAAAGTCACCTTGACAAGGTGTGAAACGTTTATGCCCACGTCCTCATAACCTGACATGTATTAAGGAGAAATGGAAACTTATAAACGGCCAATACCCTTGGTGGATACACCGTCCAAAGAGCAAAGTCACAGTTTGACAACTGGCCATCCCGGTACCTTGGGATTCATTCTTGAAGAACCTTAAAAACCACTCCTCTGTCCTCAAGAAGTGCTGCCTACTAGTCCTATCTTTGGCTCATGGATACCACATGTTGAAGTGAACTTCAATGTCTGCACAGATTTGACTGTCTTTCTCCAGGTTCACTTGTCCATTCTGAAGAGGCCTGAGTTAAGTCCAAATTCCTTAAGATTAATTCCCTCCAGTGACAACTCAACGAGCCTGTAATTACAAGCCAACTGAACAGGACTGTCCTCAGCGAAAAATGTCACCAACCCTTCACTGCTTTCTTAAACTCCTCTCCTGGTTAATTGCAACATACTAACACCACCCTCCACCAAGTTCCCCAACTATGTCAAATAGAAAGTAAGGTCCATAAAAGAGGAGACAACTCCATAGTCACCTTTGAATTCCTAGCATAAAGTAATGTCAATAAATAGAACTATGATTATGGCTTCTTTCCTTTAAAACCTTTCTGGTTATTTAAATGAGACCATGGAAGGGAGGTGTTTGAGTCCAGTATCTTGATCCAGAAGACTGGAGGCCTTTTTCAGAATGGCTGTCCACTGATTCATTCAAAACACACCTTCTCTTTCCGGGAGGAGCTGTGATTTTCTGCCATGGGTTTGTGGTCACTCTCATGCCAGAACAGCTTTAAACTAAATCCTTACTTTGGATATGTTATTTTTCCCGCTTCCAAAAAATTTTACTTTCCTTACTTCCTTGCCTTGAGGAATGCCTTTATTCTTTTCTTTCTAATTCAACCTTTTATAAAGCAGGATTCTCAGGATGTGCTTGGCCTTATATAAGAACAGCCATCCAACTCCCAGTGTGAGAGGCCACAGGCTCACCTCCTGCCCTCCTGCCAGGGCAACTGAAACTCAGTTCAGGAGCCAACCGGCACCCCAGGGCTTCTAAGGCTCACGTATCTCCCAGAATCCCTGCTTTCTGGTTTGTCTTGGCTTCTGAGAATTTCCCCTCACTTTCTTGACAATTAGCTGTGCAGCTTGAAAGATGAGGAAGGAAGGTTTTATTTCTTAATCAGAATTTAAAGGAACTTATGTAATGAAGCTTTTCACGAGTTTCTAGAACCCTCCATTGCTGAGACAGAAAACACACAAGATATTTTCTAAATTTAGCTATCATGTGCATTTTTTCTTTGCTTTTGTTTTGTTAACTGCTAATAGACATTTTTTAATTAAAAAATAAAATAAGGTCCCAAATAAGATAGAAAATTGAAGGGGCAAACAAAATTAAAGAGCAAAGACAGAAAAATGATAAGTACTCTACAAAGTTAATAGAATAAATACACTATGGATCAGACCAGCAATTCTCAGTAACAGCTAATTGAAACCTGACCATGAGGTAAAACGTCTCTCCTGTCAGGAGATGACCAACAGAAAATAGAATTAAATCAACAACCTAAAATTCTAAGTCTGGCGAGGTATAGAAGTCTACCAGCTAAGTGTGTCTTCTTCTGGAAAAGAGGGAGACTCACCAGCTCTTTTCTGTGGAGCCTGAGCCCAGGGGAGGACAGTGAAGTGTGTTCTGTAAGTACCCAATTAGCAAAGTGAGTGATGAATAAAGAGATGTGAGCTTGGATGAGAGATGATACTACTATTCACTTGTCCTGTAAAGTATGTCTTCGCGTTCAGAGATCAATATCTCAGCAGGAAAATGCACAGCCCGGGACCAGACCACTTCTGTGATTGTGACACTGCACTTAGATGTCTCAAGGGCACCTCCAACTCCACCTGCAAAGAGCTAACTTCACGGTGTTCCTCCCATAGCCATCCTGCCCAGGGCCCTTGGTCGGGGGCAAGGTCTCCCTGCCTCTCCCAGCTCAGGCCAATCACTCACAGATGTGACAAGACCCCTCCTTCAGGGGCAAATTTCCTCAGTCAACGAGATCCACCACCCACACCTGTCCTACCAGGTACTCACTGGCACTCCCTCAGCACTGACTCTGTGCTGGGGACCATGCTGCACACTGTGCACACGTTATCTCACTGGATCTACACAGCAGTCCTGGGAGTTCGGTACATCACTGCTTCTATTGATTAGATAAATTGTTTCACTTCCTTGGGTGTGTCATCCAAAGTGACACGGCTACTGAGCCACAAATCTGGGACTGAAAATCACTTGAAAATTGAACACTGCTACACCTCGCAGCCACCCTACTCTGACTCATCACATCACCTCCTGCCGAGCCTTCTAAATGTTTCTAAGCATTCTACAAGACAAAAGTGATCTACGAGAGCATCGCACTAGCCTACTTAAAATCTGTCAATGATGGTCCACTGCTCTTAGTAGAAAGCCCCACCGGGCCTGAGCACAGCCCAACGGCCCGGCATCCGCTTTCCCTGCGCGGCCGCGCCGCCTCACCCACCACGCAGCTCTACACGTGCAGCGTCCAGGACAGGGATGCTGACTCCGTACAACCCGGGGCTCGTCTCACTCAAACAATGATCACCCTCTTCAGTGGTTACCTTCTTCAATACTGAATCTCAGAAAAATATTTTCTCTGGATGAATCAATATCTTTTTCCTTACAACTTCCCATCATTGATAATGAGCTCCCCCCAAAAGAGAGAAGACCTAATCCTCAGTCTCCTTATCTGTAAAGTGCAAATAACAGGGAAATATGAGAGGTTTTATTAGAAGTAATATTCATGTGAGGCTGAGGGACAATTCCCAACATACAGTAAGTACTCAATATGTGCTTACTTAATATTAATAAGAATAGATTACATTCCAGCAACCTTAAATCAATGCTTTATGGCTTTGTCTAAAAGACTACCGACAAACTGTTGGACGAACTGTTTTGAGCAGATCAGCACAAGTGTACTGGGCGAGGTAAGCGCTGACTCCAGTTACAGCTGCAACCAACCAGCACTACGGGGCAGGAGCAGTTTGCTCAAACTCTTACATGTTGCTTGAGCATTTAGTTGTAGTTATTGAATAAAGACAGGTATTATTTACTCAAAGCTCCTGAAACATAAATCTTCAAAGATTGATGCAAATTATGTTTCAAGTACAACACTCTCACTAGAAATTACTTGAAAATTACAGTCTTAGCTCCTCCGCACATCAAAACAGCATTTTCCTAATGTATCTGACTATGTACTCTGAAAGGATTGTTTAAAAGAAATTAAGATGAAGCCATCCTGAATAAGATCTCAGTATCATCTACACAAACCCCACCCAAAGGTCTCATTTCTCACTTCCACATAGGTGTTCAGATGGCTTAAGCTGGGTCTTGGTTTCTTATGACACGGGGGTGGGAAGAATTGTGGATAGATCAATGTAGCAAATATAAACCTAGTGTATTTGCTATGTAGGAATCCTAGAAATAAATAAATTGATATATATAGTCCCACCCTTATGAAGCTAAGCCGTTCCATTTACAACTGCATAAAAAATAAAATGAGAGATACATTTAACAAAAGTTTACAAGATTTGTACATTGAATATTTTGAAGTATCACCAAAAAAATTTTAAAATATCTTCATATATGGAAGGCATCCCATGATCATGCAATGGTAGAAAATATTGTTAAAAATGTTAAGACTTCCCAAAGTAATCTACATATTTAATGGAATCCCTATCAAAATTCCAGCTGACTTCTTTGCAAAAATTGAAAAACTGATCCCAAAATTCATATTGAAAGCAAGGGACCCAGGTCAGCCAAAACAATCTTGAAAAAGAAGAGCAAATTTGGAGGACTCACTCAAAGGTTACAGCAAATCTATAGCACTCAAGTCATTATGCTTCTGTCATAAGTTTGGATGCAGAAATCTATGAGACACAATAAAAAATCCTGGGGGGAAACTTACATTTACAGTCAGTTTTCCAGAAATGTGCCAACAACACTCCATTGAAAGTATAGTCTATCCAACAAATGGAGCAGAGACACCTGGGTATCTGAAGGCAAAAGAATGAATCTGGAATCTGGACCCCGTATTTTATATAGCAAATATTAATTCAAAATGGATCACAGACAGAAACGTAAAAACTAAATATATGAACTTTCTAAAAGAAGACATAGTATGAATCTTTGTGGTCATAGGATAGGCTATGGCTTCCTAGATACAATACCAAGAGCACAAGTGATAAAACAAAATAGATAAAATGGACTTCATCAAATTAAAATCATTTGTTACAAAGGACAACATCAAGAGTGTGAAATGAAAGGGGAAAGGGGTAGCTCAAATGATAGAGTGCGTGCTAAGGAAGAAAAACAAAATGAATAAATCTAATTACCTCCCCTATAAAGAAATTGTTTTAATGTTTAAAAAAATTAAAGTGAAATGACAATCTGCAGAATAGGAGAAAAATCTTGCAAAGCATATATCTAATAAGAGACTAGTATCCAGGATATAAAACAAATGCTTACAACTGAACAATACAAAGAAAATCGACCCAATTTTTTAATTTGCCAAGGATTTAAATAGATACACAATTGGCCAATAAGCATCTGAAAAGATGGTCAGCATCACTAGCGAAATCAAAATCAAAATGAGATCTCATTTTAAACTCACTAGGATGGTTATAATCAAAACATGGACAATAACAAGTGTCAGTCAGGAGGCAGAGAAATGGATACCCTCAATATGCAGCCGTTGGAAAGGGGCAATGGTGCAGCTTCTTTGGAAGAGCCCGATGTTTCCTCAAAAGGTTAGAGTTATGTGGCTGAGCAATTCCACTCCTACATGTAGAGTCATCCTTCAGTGTCCTCGGGGGGTTGGTTTCAGGAACCCCCACCCTGGATACCATAATCCAAGGATGATCAAGTCCCTTTGCAATCAGCCATCTGGATCCATGAAGTGGAAACTACAGATATGGTGGGCCAACTGTACAGCCAACAGAATGGAAATGTATTCTCACAAAAACTTGCACATCAATATTCATAGCAGTATCATTCAGAGTAGCTAAAAGTCACTAAAAATATCCATCCATCAATGAATGGATAAACAAAATTACCAAGAATAGTCCCACAAACTTTTGGTAATTGAATCTTTGACAAAGGAGGTGAGAACATACAATTGAGCAAAGACAGCCTCTTCAGCAAATGGTGCAGGGAAAACTGCACAGCTGCATGTAAATCAATGAAGTTAGACTACCCCCTCACAACATACAAAAAAATGAATTCAAAATGGCTTAAAGACTTAAAATTGTAGACAAGACACTATAAACCTCTTAGAAGAAGACATAGGCAAAACATCTGACATATATCTCAACAATATTTTCCAAGAGCAGTCTACTCAAGCAATAGAAATACAAGCAAAAATATACAAGTGGGTTCTAATTAAACTTACAAGCTTTTGCACAGAAGAGAAAACAAAAATTAAAGCAAAAAGACAACCTATGGAGTGGGAGAAAATAGTTGCATTAAATGAAAGTGACAAGGGCTTAATTCCCAGAATATGTAAACAGCTTTTACACTTGATAAAAAAGAAAAACAAACAATTCAATCCAAAAATGGGCAGAAGACCTAAAGAAACATTTCTCCAATGAAGACATACAAATGGCCAATAGGCACATGAAAAAATGCTCAATATCATTATCAGAGAAATGCAAATCAAAACTGCAAACAAGTATCACCTTCCACCAGTCAGAATAGCCATCATTCAGAAGTTCATAGACACTAAATGCTGGAGAGGCTGTGGAGAATTGGGGACACTCCTACACTGTGGTGGGAATGCAGTTTGGTGGAGCCATTGTGGAAAACTGTATAGAGGTTCCTCAAAAGACAAAACCTTGGGGGCCCAGATGACACAGCAATCCCACTCCAGGGCATATATCCGAAAGGAAACGTAATTCAAAAGGACACTTTCACCCCAATGTTCACAGCAGCATTATTTACAATATCAAGACATGGAAACAACCTAAATATCCACTGACAGACGACTGGATAAAGAGGTTGTAGTATATATGTCCAATAGACTACTATTCAGCAATAAAATAATAATAAAATAATGCCATTTGCAGCAATATGAATGGACCAGGAGAATGACATTCTAAGTGAAATAAGCCAGAAAGAGAAAGAAAAATACCATATGAGATCGCTCACATGTGGAATCTAAAACAAAACAAAAAAAAAACAAAAACAAAGGAACAAAAAGATAAACTTATCTACAGAACAGAAACAGACACAGAGACATAGAAACCAAACTATGGTTACCAGAGGGGAGAGGGTGTGGAATGAATAAATTGGGAGTTCAAGATTTGCAGATGCTGAGTATGTATACAATAAACAGCAAGTATATACTGTATAGCACAGGAGAATATATTTAATAACTTATAGTAACTTATGTTTAAAAAGAATATGAAAATGAATGCAGGTATGTTCCTATTTAACTGAAGTTTTGTGCTGTACACAAGAAACTGACGCAACACTATAAACTGACTAGACTTCAATGAAAATATTTTTAAATAGACCAAAAACGAAAAAAAAGGAAAAGGATATTATCAAACAAAAAGAATAATGTACTGATTCAGGCTACAATATGAATGAACTTTGAAAATTTATGCTAAAATAAGCCCGTCACAAAAGGGCAAATAGTGCCCTTTAAGGTGAACTGTATCTAAGCATTTATTGTACTACTCCTGTAAATTTTCCGGAGTTTTGAAGTCTATCAATATCAAAATAAAATGTATTATTCATTAAAAACTTAAAACCCTTCCTCACAGGTGGGCTTTAATTATTAAATGCAGAAAAGCATGTAAAACTCTTGGAACAACAATTTTCACGTCCACACACAGTCACTGCTGTCAATGCCACTCAGAGTGTGGTGCCAGCGCTGATGAGAGCTGCCTCCACTCGCTCCCCTGCAGACAGGAGGGAAGGCCTGAGCTTTGACAGGCAGGGTTTGCGTGAACCTGGGTCAGCCACAGCCACGTCCCAGACTCTGCGTTACCCAAATTTCTTATACAAACTGCAACATGTAATGTAAACACTCTAGAGGGATGTATCTTACAACACAGGGAATACAGACAATGTTTTACAGTAACTATAAATGGAGCATCTATTGTACACCTGAAACATATATTTTAAATCAGCTATGTCTTTATAAAAAATTAAAAAATAATTTAAAAATGTTATCCCTTTAATATTCAATTTGGTTTTTAGTTAACTACTAAACAGCTTAGAATATATAAAAGCATTTAAGTGTGATGTTTGTTTACATATTTATTTACTTCAGCCTCCTGCTAAAAGAGAAATTAAACAATTTTTTAAACACAGCTTAACAACCATAACAACAAAAAGGCAAAACTGAGAGTGAAGAGAAAATGGAGATTCAATACTTAAATGAAACCAGGGGGAGGTAAACTCATAAAAATGGATTCCATGAAGTCAGGGCAAGTGTTAAAGGCCGACTAGAAATTCAGCTGTAAGATTCTTGGCAGCTAAAGCAAAAAGAAAAAGATGATGGGGCAGGTGGTAGAGCGTGTGCTTAGTGTGCACAGGGTCCTGGGTTCAAGCCCCAGGGCCTCCACTAACAGATAAATATACCTAATTACCTACCCCCCAAAAGAGCCCCAAAGAAAAGAAAAAGAGAAATTTCTTTCCAAAAAAATCCTGATATTAAATTTGGATTAAATACTTTAAAAATAAAAGGAAAATAGAAAAGATGAGTGACACTGTGAACAAAAACCCCAGCTGGGCTAACAAGCTAAGTCACAAATCTAAGTGTGATAAGTGTCGGTTTACTGATCTAAGTTTTGCTGGGCTAACTCGTAAATCTGAAGTTCAGTGTCAGTTTACTGGGCTAACAAGCTAACTCGTAAATCCAAGGTCAACAATTGTCAGTAACGTGATCTGTTCCAAATTGATAAGCTTCAGTGTACTGATTCCTTGCTTTTTGTTGTTCGAGCCTTATTGGCTAAAAGCCCCATACTTGTAATTAACCCTATAAAACCTCATGTGCACGTCTTGGATGTGCTCAGGGCTTGGGAACAGGAGCCCCTCTGAGCCCGCTGGCATAATAAATCTCAGTACTCCCACCCTCTGAGTGCTGCTTATTTCTTGGCTGGCCTGTTGTTTCCGTAACAACACAAGCGATAATGCCCGTGAGATAAATCTGCGATGGCTGCTGGCAGGTCCCCATGTCTCATGTGGGAAAATCTGAAACATATTTCTCACCACTCAGAGTCATCCTCAGCCCACCCTACATCTCCCGCTGTTAAATGCAGGAACACACGCAGGGCCCGGCCTTTGCTCTCTCTGTGTCATCACAGTGAGACAGGATGGAAGGGGGCAGAGCAAGCCATTCAAGAAAGACCACAGCAATTAACATCAAAATGGTGAAGAATTCAACCCCCAATAGGTCTTGAGGCTCAGGATGAAGAGATTTAACTTCTAGTAGATCCTGAGCTTCATTATACACCCATTGTAATAGTAACATGGTGAATAACACGGCCCCAGGCACCATGGCAGTCACAAGGCTAGCCACAAAAGGTCAAAGGGTGGGAAATGGCCAACTCCTTGGAAATCCCAGCCCCTTGCCCTAAGGCTGGTCCTTCTACTTATTAGCATATGAAACCACGAAGCCCAAGAAAAGGAGCAACACAGAGCCACATCCCAGGAACTCCTCTCTCTACCTCTTCGGAGAAGGCCCACACTGTTTCTGTGGAGTGTGTGCCTACTTTTAATCTGATCATCAAATCCCCATACTTCGTGACGTTTCTCATGCCTGTCAATGTATCTCTCTGAATAAATCTACCTTTACTCAACACTGGCTTGTTCTTGAATTCTTTACTGCATGAAGCCAAGGAACAAAATCTGGTGGGGCACATCCCAGGGGCTCAACGGAAGCCTGGGACACAGCCCTTCTCATGCCCCACATATTTTTTCTTGTATCAACAGGACTGGGATGTGAAGTGAGGTCTGAGGCCCCAGCTAAGGGACAGAAGCAGCCTCCAGGTCTCCAATTGGTGGGCAGCCTCTCCCCCATCAGGGGCCATGGGGTCTGCCTGGTTCTCTGTGTTTTTTTGTTGTGCTGACTCCCCAGTCAGAGAGATTTCTCCTTAGGCCTGGCTCCACAAAACCCTTCTCTCCAAAATACAAGCACATCATGTCACAATCCTCTTGTTCAACCATGAATTGTTCAGCCAACTTTTTCCTCCCCCAGTTAAGTACCTAAATGTCCTCCCTGCCATCCCACCACTTCTTTCTTTTTGAGAACTCTGCACTCCCCACACACCATCCTGAACGCAGGTGCCTTGCTGGCTGGGACCGAGATGTTTCAGTCTCAAACATCCTGAGTCCTTTCTCTTTCCACTTTCTAACTTAAAAAGGCCTTCCTGTGTCTCCCACCGCTCTGATTCTGAACGTCAAAAAATGCTCAGGTTACATTCACTCTGTGAATACCTCCCAGGTTTTGGCTAGGTTTCCTTCCCAAGATCTTCATTAAGGAGCTGCATCAAGAAGTTTAAAGGGGCTATTCTTACATTTGAGTGGAGGAGCCTGCAAGAAATTTAAATGGCTTTGAAGAGAGAGTTAACCAGGGACAGAGAGGTCGCAGGTCCTAGTCAACAGTGTCATGAGGCAAAATGTTCTTCAAAGGCTCAGAGTGGCTTCTGAACACGGAGTCGGCAGGGAGGAGGTGACAGGCAGTGAGTGGGGTGAGAGACACAGGGTACTGTCCCCCAGCAGGGGAAGAATTGGTTATTTTCTAGTTTTCCAATTTCTTACTACCTTTTTCTCTTATTGCCACATACCATTTCCTACGAATTAAGCATATCAATGTCAGTCATTTGGGCCACTTGGGAGAAGCTGCACGATGCCATTCACAGGGCTGGGACATGACAGCCACACCAGTCTAGGTTGAAAGACCAGTGGGAGTATTTCCATGGTAATCACGGGCATGCAGCAAACTCCCCAGCTTCAATGACCTCCTCTCAAAGTTGGCACCAATAAAACTTCCAAGCAAAATGCGTGATGATTCTGGCCAACATCTGTTTATTAGTTAAGTGCCTGTGACACCTGACACTTAATAGGGAATGAGTACGATCAACGAGGCCCTGTCTACCTGGCCACACGCGCCCTGCCTTCCTGCCTTGGTGCAGCAGCACAGCTTGTTTAGCTGAGATGAGCGCCCCCAGAGCAGCCCCGACGGGAAAGCTCCCAGCTCTGCATGGCCAGACGTGTTCCTTTCCTTCTCAGAGCTGATCACAATTTGCTGTCGTCTGTTTTTATGTTTATCCCTTTTGTAACTGCCTCTCCTCCGGAGATTTTGCTCAAGCAGCACAGGACCAGGTGTGTCTTGTGGCTTGCCGGATATTCTGGGCTGGGAAACAGCCGAGCCCACATCTGGCTCTGGTGCTGAACGGAGAGAGCAGAAGGCCCAGGAGCCCATGCTGAACAGAGGCCCCTGCACACAAAATTATGGTCTGACTTTGGGCAAATTACACAGTCTTTTTTACCCTGAGATTCCTCATCTGTCCATAAAAATAACTGCCCATGGCACACAGAGTTACAAGTATGAAAGG
The DNA here is from genome assembly GCF_048564905.1 of Vicugna pacos. Classification (NCBI taxonomy): domain Eukaryota; kingdom Metazoa; phylum Chordata; class Mammalia; order Artiodactyla; family Camelidae; genus Vicugna; species Vicugna pacos. The sequence goes on along the minus strand of NC_133008.1, from coordinate 2,176,599 downwards.
AAATCACCAAATTCACAAAGTAGCCAAGGGGCTACCAGTGCATCCTAAACAGACACATGCTGCCTTTAAGGCTCTGACACACACCAAGCGTGGTGGTCGAACAAAGTGTACACTGCTAAGTGTCAGTGTGTTAAGTGCTTCATGTGTGCTATAATAATCTTCAGAACTTACAACAAGCCCAGGAAGTAACGAATATTATCATGCCCATTTCACAGACTCACCATCAGTTTAAGAGAGGTTACATTCAAGTCCAAGGCGCTATGGTGAGTAAATGGCGATTTCAACCTGAATATGGGCCCAGGCCTGGGCTCCATCTCTGTCCCATCCACCTGACCACTGCCTATGAATTCCACCTGTCCAATACCCAAGTTGAAGCCAGCCAGCTCTTAAATGCAATGTGTGTCACCGTTTGTCAATGTTGGTTCATTACCATAAACAGTTCTCAGAAAGCACTTCAGAAAGGAAAGTTGGACTCACATACCTGCCCACAAAGAAGAAGAATTCTGCCTTGCCTTCTCCTGTAACGTGCAGACACCCTTCCCATTCACCACCGAATCCTTTTGTATGCTTCCTCCGTGTTCATGTTTACACATGGCTTATTAAAGTAGAAGTTACCTGCAGTAATTCCATCTCGGTTCCATTCCAAGCTTCCAGATTATCCATAATCAGGGTAATACCATAATTTTCTGTGAATGAAAACACTACAAATTGAATGAAAATATTGCAACCATGTCACTAAACAAAGAATGCTGAAAACAAGTCATCAGCGGCTGCCGCCACCCCCCAGTGAAGACAGGCCTGCAGCCATTCACAACGGTGCCCTCTGAGCAGACTCAGAATAAGAAAGGACAGATTACTGGCCCTAGATAGCTAGGTGCTTGTCTAAAGTATATATTCAGTCAGCCCAAATGTTGGCTTCCTCCCATATATTGAAAAGCATTAAATTCATGAACTTGAGATACCTGGCTTTCTTTAGATAACAAGCAATGTTTTATTGTTCTGACTACCTGGTCTTTGTTGTAAAGCTCCTATATAATCCTAGCTTCTCCCCTACTCTTGCGAGCAGTCCCTCAGAGTGTTCTGAGAGGCGGTCATCCTGGCTCGAGTCCTTCTGACAAATAAAACATAACTCTTAATATTCAGGCTGCACGTTTATTTCAATCAAGTCCCAGAACAGACACAACTCATCAATTGTGTAATGGGACACACTGGATCAGGAACCAAAAGAGTGTAGTAGTCCCTAAGAACTACGGCTCCCTCTTTCTTCCTGTTATTATACAATCCCACCAGAACTCATTACTTTGCTGTCTGCTCCTCTGGCAACCAAACTCAGAGAAGAGTCAACTCAGCAGAGCGTCCTGCTGGGGAGAACCCCCGCAGCAGCACTGCAGGCTGCCTGCCCTCCCGCACGCTCTGACGACCGCTAGTGTCCTCCGTGGAAACCAGGCCAACAGAGCTGTTCCCTACAGCTACAAAGTCCCAAATATTAAATAAAACCTTTCATTTTATACTATATGTTACATATATACCCATCTCTGAAAACAGCTTTGCCAGAAGCCCAAATCTTCAACATTAATCTGCAAAGGCAAATCAGGTCCCCAAGAGAAAACAAGTCTTAAGACGATGCTAAGACCTCCAAAGTCCTCTCCACGACCATAAACCAAACTGCCTGTAGGTCTGCAGCTGCAGGAGGCTACATGTCTGCTTTTAAAGCAACCCCTTCCTGCCCTCGGGTGCTACAATGCCCTTCTACGCCCTCCCATCTCAGGGTAAGAGCACCCACTGCAGAACCTTGCAGGGCAGCACTGACAGGACTGGACAATGAGGATCAGAGCTAAACTAAGCCTTCTGATGACACGAGTTGTCACTCTGTCACTTTACAGATGAAGATATATATAGAGAGAGGTGGGGTGTTATTGTTCAAAGTCACACAGATAAAAAGTGACAAAGTCTATAACTCTGCTCCTCCCTCTGGTGTGGCGCCCCAACTGGGACAACCACAGGGTTCTTTCGTGCCTGCCTGACCAGTTCTTTCCTATCACTCATGACCCACCACAGGGTCTGAAATTAGCCTGCATTTGCAGCATCTTTTCCCTCCAGTTTCTCAGGAACAAGGCTGTTCGGGCCACTTTATGACTTCCAGGTCCCCGAAATCTCCGTGCTCAGGCTGCTCTTGCCTGTGCATCTGGCCCGCTGCTCAGAGGCTCTTCCTCCCCTGCAGGAGGACGTTTCTACTCTTCACAGGGACACCCCCTTAGGGGATCCCTCCTCTCGCCCTCAGCATGGCAGGTGTCCCAGGCCACATCGCGAGATGCCCCAATAGGACTGCATCTGCCCAGGTCTGCTAGTCAGACCAGCAGCCTCAGAGCCAGGGATTATGCCCAGGTCACACTGCAAACCTACTGCCCGCCTCACAGACCCCAGCCAGCAGGTCACCTGGAAGTCACAGCAAGTGCCCCACCCAATCCAGAAGCCTCTTCATTTCCCAGCACCACTGATGACTGGTTTCCAAACTTTGGTCAGTTTTGCACAAAACAACACCTTCTACTGTGTAGCGGGTGGTTTTTGCTTCTGCACCCCATTCTTACTGAAAACGTTAAGGGAAACCAAAAAGCCTCTTCTCAACCCTTTTCTGATGATACCCTCCCACCCACAATATACATATGCTCAAGAGATTTGGATCCACGTGATTTTGTTTCCCTTAGGATAAGTGGCTCAAAACACTGCGGGATTATTTTTCCTTTGAGGGTATTAGGACTCAGTTTCTCGGCTTTAATCTGTTTTTGTCTTTGTCTTCTTTGTTCCTAGCAGTTGCCACCTCTTACTCCCTTCAGCAGCCTCCCTCCCAACTTCTAGTCTAGGAAATCAGCTGTGATGAGGGGCACGGGGGCATTCACAGAAGATGAAACAAAGGCAAAGAGAGGCTATATAATTTGCCAAAGATATCACCTTCAACCCCCAACAGAGTGTGTCATGTCCCTGTGTTTAACTCTTATTCTAAGCAAGTTAACTTTTTGTAGATTATGTTTATAAAGATGAGAAATCAAAATACATACAAGGACACACATCAACTCTAAGATATTCATTAACTCCACTATTTTGTTTCTATTTATTTTATTTGTATTAAAAAATTAAGAACCCCTGCAACCAATATAACAAAATGTTACTGGGTTTTAAATACAGAATATAGAGGGGTTAAGTGTGTCATTACTCATCCTTATATGTATGTTCACAAGATAAAATTATTTGAAAGTCTCTCTCCCCTCTCCCTACTCACTACTGGCTCTCACCTGAGATCCCAGACCACACATCTAACAACCTTTCACTTTACCCACAGCTGAACTCATCAGTTTTCCCCCAGAAATCCCTCTGCAGCTTTCCCTCCTCAGAACACAGCAGGACCATCATTTAACTCATTAATCCACCCAGAAACCTGGGCCTTACTCCATCCTACCTTCACAGACAGCTTTAAATCTTTCTTTTTACCATCTAAACATGCCTTCAATCTGTTCGCTTTTACCCACTATCCTACCGCTCAAGTGGAAGCCACCAACACTGCCCACCTGGACTCACGAGTCTCCCAAGTGGCCCCACAGCCACTCTCCCCTACTTGAGACAAATGGGATTGTGTCACTCCCATGCTTTTTGGGCTCTTTTCAGACCCACTGTTCATAGAAGAAACTCCAATTTCTTCACCTTGTGAAGGTGTTTGCCATGAAACTGTCAGCTCATGGAGGGCAGGGCACGCCCTCTCCCCTCAACCCCACTCTCTGGCAGAGCATCAGCTTGGGAGGACCCGCTGAGCTACATCAGCCTGTATCCTAAACCTGGTCTTGGGTTCTTAGCAAACTGCTTCACTTATCCATACATATCCCAGGTAGATAAGAAAGATTTTAGATGTTGAGCTAGACTATTCATTTGGGGATTTTGCACTGGCAACCTGCAAGTATATGTTCTAATGTTTGTGTCTTGTTAAAACCACACCCAGATTAAAGGAGTATTTGTGGAATGTCTTCGGAGTAAAAGGGTTCTGTACTTTTACAGATTTTATGTTTTATAACATGAATAACCCGGACAGGGTCACAAATGGAAGCGCCTCACAAGTGACAGAAGACAGGTGAGATGCATATAGCAACAGGTCACAAAGATGGTAAGAGCAAAGTTGTTTCTCCAAACCCCAAAAAAATTCCTCCAAGAACAGAAAACTCAGAATTTTGAAAGTAAAATACTATCATATAAGGAAAGAAAATAAATAATCCTCTTCATCAGGGTTTCAAGATCTGACTGCAGAGTTATTAGCAGGCTATACTGAATCCTAGCACAGAAAAATCAGATGGACTAGTGGTGAGTAAGTTCCAGGAAAACGGCAGTAATTCCTCCACTTGAAAGAGGACACACACTCACTTGTTCAAGGTGATTGTAAACAACATTCTGCAGAAATTCAGAATATTCAGGCACCGCTTCTAGATGGTGATGACACGGAAGGATGGCTTGGATGCATGCTTCTAACTGAGTCACCGGCATTCTTACACTGCAGGGGGAAACGGAGGCCCTCAGCCAAGAGCAGAGATGTTCCTGTCATGTATCCCAGGTCGTGCCTCGGGGACTCAGTGTCCTGTAGCAGTCCGGCCCCAGGCGAGGACCAGCAGCGTGGCCCACCCAAGCAGGAAGGGCACTGTGCTTGAGAAAGCCCACACCAGATGGGAGCAAGAGTGGCTGGTGGGGTTTTGTGAACCTATGAATGCTCATAGAAAAACACCTGCATACATTCAAGTGATACAATTAACAGTAGCATTCTTTTTAACAAAATTTCAAATGTCAGTGGTAATTTTACCATTCCTTTTCTCTTGTCCCCTGCACTCTGAGACAGGCTTAGGTTCTCTCACACTTGCAGCTCTGATGCAATAGTTGTGAAGTTATTTTACTTTACTGCAAGTGTCTTCGCTCCACGTGTCACTGTGACTGTCGTCTCTTAACACAGTCAGATATCTTCCTGGATCTCTCCATGAGTTCCTTGCTCCTGCTTCTCAGATCCTGAGATAAAGAACAGGTGAAGGCACATGACTGGAAAAGTCAATGTGGACTTGACCAAAGTCCTCAGTGACCCCCTAGGTGAGTGTTGACCACCCCTTAGCTTCGATTCTCAAAGTTCTGCCCAGGGTGACATCCAGACAGGAGGGAGTCCTGGGCCCAATTAAAAGCTGTGTGGCTTGGGTGCGGGGAAAGGTGCAGGAGCTAGTTCCGTAGCCGGGACCCTCCACACCTCTGCTCCTCTCTCTCCCGAGGCCCCGCTGCCAAGCCCCCACGTTCCCTGATATTCTGTCCTTCTCTTCTCCTCTACTTCAAGCCCTTTTCCTCTTCCTTTATTCCCTGATTATCTGCAGCTGGAGAGATTTTTCCATCACAAGATCTGAAAAAATTTCCTGCAGCTGAAAAAGAGGTCTCCAGAGGTCAATGCCCAAATGGTGGTTCCTGAAGAGAGCCCCTGGTTAGGGGGACCCTCACCAACACTCACGGGACATCCGGTATGTTACAGGGTCGACCACCCCCAACAAGAGTTTGCTGTGACCCCAAGGCACGCACAGCATCCCTGCTCACTAAAGTGTAGTTGTAATCCGTTATTAAGAAGCAAAAATAAAAAGAATTTCTCATGTTTCTTACTAAAATTATTTATGAGTTAGAAAAAGAAATTGTAAAAGAAAAGAACAAATTTGACTCCATGTTAGATGTGTTCGTTTGGCTTTAAACCTGTACCTTGTTTTCTAGGCTCCGACCTGCTATCTCTGCACCTTTTGTAAAAAAAAGTTGCCTTTAGCCTGAAATATCCAGGACAGCCTATTCTCCGGGCTCTGATCTTTAAGGATATTAGCTCTTCTACACTTATGTACAGATGGCAAGTTGCAAAATAGATAATAACCTTTCTTTTATTTGGAGGTTTTACGGGGGCACCTTAATTTGACCCACCATGGACAGCTGCAGGAACAAAGGATTCCAAGGACAAACAATTCGTACAGCGAGAAGTTTGCAACAACCAACCACATCCCCGCCGCTTTTTAGTATAAAAGGAGACTGAATTCTGCTTTGGGGAAGAGAGTTCTACTGGATATCAATATGCCATTTTCTGGGTCTGCCAGATTTTCAAATGAAGTCACTATTCCTTACTCCAACATCTCATCTCCCCATTTATTGGCCTGTCATGCAGCAAGCAGAACGAGTTTGGACTTGGTAACAAAATGACTGCATTAGAGGTAGTATGTCTCCACTGTTTCCTCATTTCCAGTATGTCACAACCTATCAATTTTATATGCTGTTTAACAACATGACAAAGACCTATTATACAGAATTGATTCCACAGAAATAAAATTATTTCTACTCCCTCAAGACTTTTTTCTTTTCTATTTTATTTTGTTTTGCTTATTGAAAAGAAAATAAAAGTCAAATCATTTTATTTCATGTATTTTTATAGCTACATAATGTAAATACTACAAAAATATATAAATTGCAATAAAAATTGTTAATATATTTGTATAAAGATATATAAACAATCAATGCAGATTAGGAAAGGAGTAGATATTTACTAAAAATCTACTGCACATCCAGTCTTTTACAAGCATATCCTGGAATATAAGCTCTATTATCCGGGGTCCCCCACCCCCATTCTCACTGCCGATTCCCTTAGTAATCAACTACCAAGGCACCAGCATAGAACCATGCGATCGCTATTTTAGGTATAAATGAATGAATTTGCTCATTCAATTCTAAAACACAAACCTTAAAATAAATACTGAACTTATTTACAGATAAACAAATTTGGACACAAAAAAGTACAGTTTCTCCCCCAAGACACAAAGATAATAATTGGTAAAGGCAAGATTTGAACTAATCTGCCTGATTATAAAGCTAAGGTGGAAATCCCCTTCGACTGTGTAGGTCCAGCAGCACAGCCCATCACCCTATCTTTGTTCAGATCTGGCTTTAGACAGCCTGAGACAGCACCCCATTCCTATGGAACTCGAGGGGAAACGATAACAATAAGGATTTTATATTCAGTAGTTTCTTAGGTCTCAATTATATAAAGTGTCAGCAGGTCAGCAGAAAACTCTGGGAAATATGAGTGGGTCCAGAGCTTTTCGCTGATAAGAAACTCAATCTATCAGGACAGAGTGACCTTCCCATGAGTGGCCTCATGAACATAAACTAAAGGCAGCTGAAATGAAAACTAGCAAGAACATGGAAGTGAAGCAGGAAGGATCCCTACTATCCCCTGCCCAGTTGCCTCTTCACCCGCGTGGACAAGATGGCAGAAGACCCAGGTTCTTGTCTAAGTTACAACATCATGGATTCTCACCCATAAAATGTTGCGACTCTATGCTGTCTTAAGTCCTTTCCAACTAAAATATGATGACACCAATATCTCAGCGGAATGTCTATGTCTCCACTTTCTCTCTTCTATTAGGAGACTATATCTATGGCCACAAACAGAAATTCAATTAAAAACACCATGCACGAAGCCTGGTGAAAGTCTGTGTAAGAGACATTGTTCTCACTCTCTGTGAATGAAAACTCAGAAAAAGTGGACCTTCTCCCTCTGTAAGTGGGAGGTAGACTGATTTTGTGTGTGTGTGTGTTTGCACGCACATGTGTGTGTGTAAATCATATAAAATATATTCTGGGATTTGCACAGTTTTTTTAATGATACTATCATTTCATGAGGATGAGCCAACCTTTAAAGTAATTTGAATCTATTTTTCTGAGAGGCTCTTTTGGTGGAGGATGGGAAAGGGGAAAGGAAAGGAGGAAATAAGTAAATGAAGCAAAGCTGTAAGAATACTGCTAGGGAAAGGCAAGACATTAATTTTGTTTCTAATTGCATCACACACAAATTAGGGACTGGCTTTCCCCCATGTCTTGTCAAGCACTGAGCTGCAGAAGAACAGGCGACAGCCCATTTCTCACTGAGCTTGTGACTGTATGTGACATCTTATAGACACAAATTATTTAACCTGATCAAACACTCTAGCAGCAGGATGTAATTCTCCTAATTTGAGAGACAAGAAAACAGGAAGTGAAAGACGGTATATAGCTTGACAAAAGTCAGAGGACAAGTAAACTAAAGAGGATGAATTCAAACTCAGATCTGAATGCAGAGTCTGATATTCCCACTCCCAGGGCTGGAAAATCCTTAACACAAGGTTCCCCAGCTCCTCTGCATTGTTCCTGGCACCAAGCATTTCCCATGGCGATGGTCTCCAATTCTCAGACACAGTGCTCTGTGCAGCCAATAACCTCCATTCGACCTTGATCATCTACCTGCCACGCCTACCAGGCTTCACCATACAGGCAGAAAAGCTGGATTTCAAGTGCATACAAAGCCACCCTGGTTTAAGCTGGACTGTTTATCAGCTTTTCCAGCATAAAGGCAGCCATGAAAGTGCTCACAGTTTGTACATGAGCCACACTACCTCTCTCCATCTGTCTCCCCACCTATACTACTTAGCTATGACCATTTTGAGAATCTTGGAAACAAATTTTTAAAAACAGAAAAGAAAGGATTCTGTAACAAGTACTTAATACTTACAATTTTAAATGAGAAGTTACAAAGTGAGTATTTACAAACCGAATCTGCCTTCCTAGGTGTCAGTTTTAACAGTTAAAAAATATAATAGCAAAAATTTCTCACTTAAAAAATTAACAAAAACATCAACAATAATCTGGAATAAACTCAAAAACAATGCCCATGTTGTACATGGAGAAAGTACAGGACTGTACTGAGGGGTAAAGTAAAAGTGTGAAAGTAGAGACATCAAACTTTTGTATGGAGGAAAGCAGTTTTAAAGATGTACGTTCTCCTAAAGATAATTCAAAATTACTAAAAAATCCCATGACAACACTTATCTGTTTTTTTTTAACTTGAAAAAATTATATTAGAATTCTTCAGGAATAATAAAGTCATAATACAAGCCAAGAAATGTAGGGATCGAAAAAAGAATAAAAAAATTCGCACTGTAATATATTAAATAAATTTTTACAATATGTAAGATATAGTGCTAGAGTAAGAAAGTAAGATTGACAGAAATAAATCATGAGCTCAAAAAGAGACTCTAGTATACATAAGTATTTTTTACAGGTGGGATTTCAAATTAAAAAGCAAAGTATGAATTTAATAATTGTCTTGTTACAATCAGAGAATACCTGGAAAAAACAAATTCTATTCCCGTCAAAATGACCACAAGAAAAATTACAGAAAATGATGTAAATATTAGAAAGTACTAATAAGAGCAAATACAACTCTTTGCTCATATCAATTCAGCTTCTCCTCACTGTACCATTATCATCTCCATCTTAGAGATTAAAAAATCCTACAGAAGAAATTTATACCATTATAAGAAAGCATTTCTAAGAATAAAACCCAAAAAGAAGACATTTACTATCTTAAGATTATTTTGGGCCACAACAATAATGAACCTACTGAACAAAATGAAAGGCAAGAAATGACAAGTAAAAGCTCTCTGATACATGTTGATGAAGACAAGGGGTTAATGTTCATAATACACATTGAGCTGTCACAAAGCAGCAAGAAGCTCCCCCACTTAAATGTTTGCAAAGGACAAAAGGGATCATTCACTTTTTAAAAGTCAGATGGCTAATGAGTGAAAAATGCTCAAAACCTCACTGGTCATCAAGTGCAAACTAAAATAATGAAAATCATTTTGCTCGTCATATTGGCAAATATGTTTAAAAGATATTATAGCTAGTGTCCATCTTTGAGACAACAAACTGTGAGCGATCTTTTGGAGGATGACATGTCAATGGATATGTAAACTCTGAAAAACGTGTGTGCACACAGGCTGAACTCCACTTTTAGGAATCGTTACATTTAGAAAAAATCAGTTCAAAAAGATGTACTCATCAGAACATTTGCACAGCACTGTTTACAATGTTGGGAAGAAATGCTGAAGTGAAATCATATCCAGCGATAGAGAATTGGTTACATAAGTTATTCTACATCTTTTCATGCCCCACAGGAGAAGGAATTTCAAGATTCACTTGAAAGCATCCTGTGATGTATGAAGTTGTCACATCCAAGGACTAAATTTCCAGAAACCTTAGCTAAAGGAATACTCATACAAGATCACAGGAAAGTTTGTACAAGAAGGATGCCAGTCAAACACCCTTTCTGACAGTGGAAAATGGAGAAAACTTAAGTGTTCACCATCAAGACAATGATGCGGTAAATCACGGAGAGCTGTGGGCACTAAAGTTGCAGCGTTTCAGCGTGGTCCAAGGCCTTGTCCACAGTACTCTCCCACGAAAGGTGTCGTTACACAAGAGACCAAACCTGCACATCAGGAGACCCCTTTACTCTATCTGAAAGGACCGGGTGAGTCTGGAGTGGGAGGAGGTCTATGATATATACGTTAGTGAATAAACCGAGCTACAGAAAACATATAGTATTGCCTTATTTTTCAATAAAGCATATATACACACACATATACATAGATTTCTCATATACGTGTATGTATGTGTGTATATATATATGACAAAGGCATAAAGGTCATGAAATATATACTCCACATTGTCAGCAGCTTTTACTCTCAGGAAAAAAGGGGAAGGGAAGTAGGGGACTTTCGGTACCACCACAGTTCTCTTTTCAGAATTTCAATTAAGTATACTTGGAATTTAAAAGTTTACTTAAGTACAAAGTAAAAGGGACGATGCCTCCACAAAACAGAATGCTATACTGGTCATTAAAAATCATGTCAGGGGAGATAGAATATTGTAGAAAAATGTGTAATAAGCCGAATGGAAAATGGAGGTCTCCACACAGTAAACAGGCACACAGTGCTCGCTGGTTTTTATGACAGAGCTGATACACACTGATGAAAAGAACAGAAAATAGATGTTAAAGTGTTAATTATTATCTTTGAGTACTGGGACCAGGATAGACCCTTTTGACTCTTTTTTCAGACTTTTATATTAAATACACATTATTTTTCATCTGAAAAATGCATTTTTAGATGTCTAGTACCACACATTGGAAAAAATACATGAGTAGTTACAGAAACAAATAACTAGGAGACACCGCAGCACCGTCACACAGTGTAGAAAGGGCGATCCTGAATAACACCACGCAGTTACATAAGGACCCACAAAGTGAGAGCACCCGCTGTAACAGGACGCGGCTCCCTTCCATTTGTCAGTTGTGTCTTCAGGGCTGAGGCATTTCTGAGCACGGCCAGTGTCAGTGCTGGTGTCTGGATGGATGCCACTGGAGGTGAGGGCACCTGCAAGCCGAGAGGAAGAACAGAAGTAATCCTCTGCTTTTTCTGTCTTGTTTCTTTGTTACTTTTAAAGAGAGTCGTAAATAAGATAAACTGAATCTTCCTTACTGAAATTTCAGTAATGAAGCCATTTTTAAAGTGTTCACAACTTATATTCTGCCTATAACTGTCTTTTCAAAAAAGCCTCATATTTATTAAACGTTGATTAACTCAGTTAATTAACTACATGTTGAAACCTTTTAAAAAACATGAAATGCACTACGTGAAAGCACCACACATGCAGTGACTAGCTCAGCTGTCTTTACGGCAGTGCAGTCAGCCCCCACCATCCCGAGACCCTGAACTCCTGATGCTGGGAAGAGAGCACGCTGCTTCCTCAGATGGAGAGAAACGGTAAAAGCATTTTCTGAAATCTACAGCACTGACAAAACATAACTGCTTAATCCCAGGCTCCTTGGAGGCTGTCATTTTCCGTTTCTGGCCAACACCCGTCAATGAGCAGAACCACCCCATTCCCGAGTCATGGGACTCACGTGGGCAGCAGTTTTGGAGAAATTTCCAGTTATAGAATGTTAACCAACTATACATAAAACTCTGAAAAAGAAAAGATGCAATACTCAGATTTTGGAAGACACTCAAAATATTCTCCTAAGTCTTAGTATTTGGAAAGGCTGGGCTTCTCCTAAGCCACTTATTTATTTCACAGCCAGTGAGCATCTCCCACAAACCCTGCTTCCCTGTGTGTGCTGGGAGCCTCAGGCACATTGATGCTGTCTATCTTATAAGTCACAAGGCAGAGGCATGTGTCTCACGCCTGCAACTCTCACACAGGCCCAACTCCGAGCCTCAATTTGTGAACTTGGCCCCATTTTCTCACCTGTTTATTTGGTATCTGTTCTTCTGTAAGCTGCCTGAAATGCTTCTTGGAACAAGTCAGAAGAATGAGTGGGTAGAGAAATGGACAGATGGACAGGTGAGAGATGGGCAGACAAACAGGGAGACTCCAAGAGAAGGGGAGCAAACAAAATTTCCTATGCAAAACCCTCTTCTAGTCAAGGAAGAAAACCATCACGAAGAAGTGTGAAGAGGCAGGTGGCTTAGGACTGTTTCCTGGATTCCATCAAAAGTCACACCACGTGATGAGAGGGTAGAAGTATAAATAATAAAAGAAAAAAAGCATGCATGTTTGAAAAATATATCTACATTATGTACTTTCTAAAGAATAGATTTATATCAGCAAGGCTCAATAACACAATCTTTGGGTATTTACAGAAGTGAGAATCCCATCTCCAATCTGCAAGACATCCCTTCGGAGCACTGAGGGTCTACACGGTGCGATCATAAAGCCGTAACCGCAAAAGCTGTGCTATCCTGCACTTACGAGGAACGAGCAGCTGTGCTTGGCCTGCCCACGCGCGTCGTTTACAACCCACAGCACCTCTACGGGGGAGGGATGACTAGCGAGCCCTGTCTCTGCAGGAAAGAAAAAAGTCCGGGAGAGGCTAAGCCGACCTACAAGTTCTCCATTTCACAGGACTTGTCACTCCAGAGCAGGACTCGAACTCGGCCCACGTTTGTAACCACAGTACTACCGTAATTTATGTGCTTTTTGTGTGTATAATACATTTGTTTCTGGCATGAAAGTGTATTTAATAAATGATCGGTTGTCTTGTATATTTCATTAGCTCACAATCTTTATATTTTTGAATTGTACTCTTCCCCTGGAGAAATGAACGGAAAGAGCAGTGGTCAGAATGAGGTGGGGCTTCATTCTTTATCTGTTACCTCATCTCATCCAAGCCCCAAGCAGGGAGAAGGAGCAAATGTTCTCTTCATCTTTTAAAGAGAGGGCTCCAGTGATGCTGATTTACTCAACTCCAAAACTAAGTCTGGGGGAAGGGCACATGCAGCAACGAGAGCAGTATCACCTGTAGGAAGGCGAAAAGAGCTCAGGGGATGGCTCAATGGGTCAGCATGATTTAATTTCAATTGATAATTCAATAACACACTCTAAAAATACTAGCATGCAATGTATTTGCTCTTTCTTGACATCTAGCAAGTTTTCACAGCCGACATGTAACATTATCATGAACTAGTGAAAAGAAGAGTCCACAGACAAGGAAAATCAATGCCACAGGCAGGCTGAAACCCAGGCTGGAGGAAAGGAAGAGAAAGGGCATATTTAAGAAGAGGGGAAAGTCTGGGAAAAAGACATCATCACAAGGACTCTCAAGCATCATCCAGCAATCATATAATCATTCTTTCAAGAGAGAGTTACTTAGGTCCTATTTTGTGTGAGATTTTACAAAGGGCAAAGAGAGACCACAGCGTCCATGGTGGCAGCAAGTTGCGGGGCTATAATACAATTCTAATCTTGGTACCTTGCACAATTGTCCTCAGTATAAAGGCAAAAATTAAAGTAAAATAATACTATGTAAACCATACACATTGCTGAAATAAATTAAAGAAGACCTAAATACCTGGAAAGACAAACCACGCAAATTCCTGGATCACATGACAATATTCTTGGGATGGCAGTGCTCCCCAGAGTGAAGCACACATACAACGTGGTCTTGATCACAATCCCAGCAGGCTCCTCAGCAATAACTGACTAGCTTCTGCTACAATTCATATGGGAATTCGAGGGTCTCAGTAACCAAAACGTACCTGAAAGAGTAGAACAAAGTGAGAGGACTTGTAATTCTCAATTTCAAACATTACAACTGTATCTACAAGTGAGATTAGAGGCCATTTTTAAGGTATTATTGTGTTTATCCTTATTTTCTAAATTCTGTACAACGAATATACCTGTTAGAATAAGAAAAATAAAAACTAAAGTATCTTTTAAAACATGCACACCGATTGATTCATTGGGGAAAATTATTTTAACTATAAAGAGGTAAACAAATATCTAGTGAAAAAGGACTACTTAAAAACAAGTCTGCATTTACAATTTTCATAAATTGAAAACTGAAAAGCACAAACACATCAAATTTCTAGGGAGACTGGTGAAACATATTAATAATTATTTTCAAAAATTCTAATTGCACAATGAAAACACAAGAAAGAGAAAATCGTGATTGACAGGAAACTGCGAACACGTGGAGAGCAAAGGCCTTGAAATCACTGTTCCTTTAACTCTGCTACTAGCTCAATAGGAGAGGAAATTCCTCACTGAGGGGACAGTGGAATCCCATGCATAAGATAGGATACACAGTACAAACTGCAGTAGTATCGGGAGTGAATATGTTAGAAGAATTCTGAAGTTACAACATTGCTGAAAAACTATAAAAACACTGACAGACAGATTAAAACACACAGTCATACATATTATATAGAAACATGAACTCTGCTCCCATGTTGCATAGAAATACAAACATATTTGTTCATTTATGGGCACTGATTACTTTATCCCAGGTAGAATATTTCAACTAAAACAAATAATCAATATTACACTCCTATTGTCAAATGTACTTGATAACTTACTCTGCTATGTAACCATATGTGTCTAAGATAGATCTAAAATTAGTGAAAAAGAGCTTTGTATGGTTTCTTGAATTCTTCTCAAAATTCCAAGCTTAATTTTAAAATAGATCTGAGCAGTATTTCTATATTATCTTTTCCCTTGTGAAATGAACAACACAGTCTGTTGTCAAAATTCTGTCCTTACAATGATTCACGAGCACCATATCCTCACAAAACTGCTGGACAGCAAGTCACTATCCAGACACTGTGACCAAATAAATGAAACAGAAGGAAGACAGTGATCCTATTCTGGAGGGCTTATAGTCTGTGTCAACACTGGGGTTTTTACTTGATTGGTTTGATTGGGTAGCAAAATAAAATCAATCAAGTACTTTCTTTGAGCATTCTATAAGTCATGACTGTTTTTAGTGTCATTAGCAGGAAAGACTTAAGCATGACTTGGTTAGGTCAACTAGCAACAATCATCACTGGAGAGTGAGTAATAAAGAAGTTAACTGATAGCAATGCTTCTGCCTACATGAGACCTAAAATAAATCTACACTGATATCCGAAAGGAAAATAAGGAGATGAGGTCCCCAATGAGAAAACAAACTAACAAGAAATCAAAAAATGAAAGTCATTTTCATTAACGATTCCAGGCAGTAGTGGAGCATGGTGGTGAAGATCACAAATGCTGGGGACAAACATGAGGGTCTGAAATCCCACAGCACTAGGTAGATGTGACACTGATATTTCAGTGAAATTTTCTGCATCTCAGTCTCCTATCCATAGACTGGGGACAACAACTGCACCCATCTCCTATAACGGTCCTAAGAATTAAGTTATTTTATATATAAAAGCTTAAATAAAATACCTCAGAGTTTAAATAATACCCCAAAAGCACAAGAAACAAAGAAAACAGAGACAAATTGCAGCTCATCAAAATTTAAAACTTTGCTTCAAAGGGCACCATCCAGAAAGTGAAACAACAACACAGAGGAGAAAATGTTTTCAAATCACTTATCTGGTAAGGAATTTGTATCTCAAAATGAAGAAAAAAAAACCCTACAACTCAACAATAAAAAGGCAACTCAATTAAAAGGTTAATAAAGTATCTGAAAAGGTATTTTTCAAGGAAAATATACAAATGTCCATAAAGCACAATGTAATGATGTTCAATAGCATTAGCTGTAAGGGAAATCAAGTCAAAACCACTAGGAGAAACCGCTTCACACTCACTACAATAGGGTATAATAAAAAAAAAAAGCGTAACAAGCACTAAAGAGGACACAGAGGAAGCGGAGCACGCAGCCCTTGCTGGTGAGGATGTAACACAGCGTGGCCACTTTGGAAAACAGCCTGGCAGGGCCTCAGAGAGTTGAACATTTCGTTTCTGACTTACCCAGCAATTCTGCTCTCTGGGCACACACGTAAGAGAACTGAAAACAAATATCCACATAAATAATACCACATGAGTGTTCACGGCGACATTACTCATCACAGCCAAAAACAGAAACAACCCAAATGCGTATCACCTGATGAATGGGTAAACAGTGGGGCCCAGCCATAGAGTGGAATGTTATTCAGCAATAGCATAGCATAGAATAGTGACTAAGGCCACAACATGAGCAAATATTGAAAACGGTACTCAGTGTGAAAGAAGTCAGTCACAATAGACGTTTCCACTTATATGAAGTGACTCGATTTACATGAAATGTCCAGCACAGGCAAATCCACAGAGAGAAAAGTGGCTCCTTGGGGCTGGGGGAGGATGGGGAAGATGGGAATGTCTGTTTATGCGTACAGGGCTTCCTGTTGGGGGGATGAAAATGTTCTAAGATTGAATGGGATGCACAATTCTGGGCATAGAGTAAAAACCGATGTACATTTTAATGGGTGAATTGTATTAAAACTCTTAAGAACAAAAGGACCTTGGGCCAGTATCTTCCATAGTAAATGCAAATTGCTAACTTTTATTAGAGGAAAAAGAAACTGCTCTCAGCATGAAAGCAGGAGATCAGCAAATGTGAGTTAACCGAAATTGGACAAGAGCATTTCACTTGAAACAGTTGCTGAGTGTACACGAAATATTCAGAAATAGGAAAATCACCTTGACATCACGAGGAAGCATTCTGTTTCAAATACAGATCAAGGATTCGGCAAGCCCAGCTGCCAGAAATGACCAGAGAAGAAACCTGGTTTATAAAACTAGCACCAGAGACAACAAGGAATGGTGATGAGGAAAGCAGGCGGCAAATATCTGGAACAGTTCACTACAAATAATTTCTCCACCAAAAATTGAAAAATAAAATGAAAGTGATGAAATGCTCTGTTGACATCTCGAGAATGGGCTTCCTTCGGTGCTTGACTGTTCTGTAACCCCGATTGAGAGACTAAGGAGAATCAGCATGGCTCCTGGGGGTCCCCAAAGGACTGCCCACCAGCACGCTGACCACCATCACATCTGCCAGGTTTGAATTGCAGAGAAGAGACCAAGTTCTGAAAGGCACAGGAAATATTGACAAGGGAAGAAAACGCTGAGGTCAGTCCTGGGACAGAGGCCCTCTGAGCAGAGGCCAGAAGGCTGCAGGTGAACTGCAGTAGACCTGGGGCAGGAAGGGATCACGGGGGAGCATATCTCAATTCTCTTCTGTCTCTGCCTCCGGTAGAAGAGATAAAGCCTGCATCCTTCTCACCTGGAACTGTGGGTTCTGGCTGGAAGAAGTCTTACTGACAAGGAATGATTATTCAAGACTCTGTGGAAAAAGTCAAGAAATCGAGAGGGATTAGGGAGCCATCTCCATGAGCCTCCCAAATGCTCCCATATTTATAGGGTATAATCAAAGGAAAACTTCGTTAACAGTTGTGAGATAGTAAGGAGGAAATTCGGGAAAGACAGGATGAGGCAGAGATTGTAGAATACACAATGAGTACAAAGGATTAGTGTATCTTTAGGGAAGTCATGGGGTGAGGGGAACAAGATACATTTTTAGATATGTTCATTAAAAAGCAGACCACCAGACCAGCCAGGTCCTTGTTTTGGGGATAATACATTATCTAACAACACACAAGCCCAGCGTTTATAGCTGAGGGTCTCGGTCCTTGCTTTACAACCAGCAGAGTGCTATCTAAAACCTCAACTACACAAGCAAAGCATTGTCTCTGCTTTTTAAGGCAAGGAGTCTGGAGTGAGGATGCACAGGAACTTGCTTGTAAAGCAGTATCAAAGCATATTTTTTCTTCTTAAAATTCAGAGGCGACTGGGGTGTGTTACAATTTGTTAACCCAATCATCTGCTTCCACATGGAACCATTATGGAGGACACCCTAGGATGAAAATCCTGGATGTGGGTCTTTTCCTGCCATCTTCAGCCACTCTATCAGGGTCTAGGCACATCCGTGAATAACGATCCTACAGTACCACTCACTCTCTTAACTCCTGGTGATTGAAACTTAATTTTAGCTCTACACAACTTAACGTAGAAAAGTTTCAGCAATAAAAGATATAATATTCCATTTATATCTCATCATATTACTGATTTTCTGATTGCTCTAAGCTGCTTCTACTTGGTAAAGCACCTCATTCTGAAGCTGAATTCAGTAATTTCCATTGTGCATTTCTAGCCAGTTTGGGCTCGCTAACTTCTTTTGGTCAAATATCGATATACTTAATTGATTTCTTTGTTTATCAATTTCAACCAGGAGGAGAGGGAGTGTCACTCTTTTCCTCAGCCCACCCTCAACTCTTTTCCCATCAACTCAGGCCTCCTGAAAACAAAACAAAGTATTTTTTTCCCTTCTACTCTTTCCACAAACCCAACAGGAAACATCAGCCTGGAGAAAGAATTCAACACAAATGTTAAAACAAAAATCTATAAACCTGAAACAATACCATCTCCGAATCATGATACACAATGACATGAGATTAAGTGTGTCAGGCACAAAGCATGAGGGAGCCTGACTACCTGATTTCTATTCTTCAAAGGAAGGAGGGTTTTCGTATTTTTTATTATCATTCTTGGTCATTGTTTCTGATTATGCCAAAAAATAATTTATGAAATATTTATGCACTGCAATAACTGATTTTTATTGTATCAATTTTAGAAGGCATTCAGAGGGGATAGGAAAACCCACCTCTGTAAAAAATGCAAAATTTCTTCCCCTGTTAAGAACACGTATACAAAATGCAACAGAGAATTCAAATTCTTGTGGAGAGGAGCAAAAGACACAGAATCAAATCAAAGTCATTACAATGAGTCAATTTAAAATTCACTGGACAAACATGCTCAATGCATACAAATAATTTTAAAGGCACACTGCAAACCATTCACTTAATGATCTGCAGGCTAGAGGAAGAATTTCACTCTTTAACAGACAACAGAAATCAATAGGGAGCCCCACCAAACAAGGAGCAGTGAACAATCAGGTTTTTAACAGTTCTGAGAAATCAGCATGTTCTAAAGATCAAAATCCAGAAATTTTAAACATTCATTCAAACCACAATGAAAAAAGCACTTAAAGAAAAAAAAAAAAGAAAGTAAGCACATAGATCATTGCAACAGAACAATGAGAATTTCTTGTACCGCTAGAAGAAAGAACAGGCTATAGCCTTTTACTTGAAAAGAGACTACTTTTAAAAATAACTGCTAAAACACATTTCATCATTCATGTTGCATTTAAAAATCTGAGGTACATGTATCTGATCAGAAAAGCAATTCTGAGTAATAGTATGTTACAATTCAGTGCCAGTTGGCTTTAGAAGAAAAGAGAAAAGTTACTGTTTCTAATTCTGCACAAAGTTTAAAGAACCTCCCTGCCTCTATCTCCTCCCATTTCCTAAGCTCATGCTCCCTAATCCTTCTGAAACAAGTATGAGAAAGTCTTATTCCCAATATGCCAAATGACAACTGAATATCAATTTATTAGTGTAAATCTATGCCAACACCTTGAAATGGAGGAGAAAGGTATCAGAAGTCTATATGGAATTTCTTTCTACCTTCCTGAAATCACACACACCAACGTTCACACAGACACAGACACAGACACAGACACATACCCCCTGGATTACTGGGCACTTCACAAGCTTAGTACTTACAACTTGTAGAAGGTAACTTTGTAGTTACTTTAAAATACAAAACTGTCAGCTTTTGAAAGCCTTCATCATCTGCTAAACCATCTAAATATCAAAGAGACCCAATTCGCCTTCTCTGTAGAATGTAATTTCCCTTGATGGCAAAACAGTCTCTAAGAAGTACTGGAACAAAGATTCGTGTTTATCACTACCTATGATCGTTTTTAAGCACATTTACAGATTCAGAAATGTATGTCTCAAAAACATTTATTCCTATTGAAATAGTATACGTGTTCAATTGTCTATACAGTGACTAGGTCCCATGATGGTGTTTAAGAGCTATTTTGTGTATAGCAATATTTACCTTCAAGTGCAGAAAAGGAGGGTGTGTATTACTCAGTTGTAGAGCACCTGCTTAGCATGCACAATGTCCTGGCTTCAGTCCCCAGTACCTCCAAAAAAAATAAATAAAAATAAGTGCATATTTAAAAATAAGAATAAAGTTATAAAAAATGCAGACTAAAAACCACTGCAATCTAGGTGCTACAATTATACTAAAAAAACAAGTGTTTCTATCAAATATTAACTATATGCCAATCACAGAGACAACCAAAAGTCACACCTGAAGCATCACGTGTGATTCTCAGCAACCCTACTAAGTAGACACGGATGAGAAACCCGGCTCTGCGGATGAGGAGACGGAGCTCGGAGGAGCCGGGGACGCTGACTGTCCTGCTCCCCGTGACACCGCGTCAGCCCAGGGCAAGTGCTGACAGAGCTGCACTGAGGGGACACCCAGCTGCATGGAACCTTGGGGCACTGGGGAGTCCCAGAAAACACTAAAAACTTTTCAGTGAAAAACCAGCTAAAATATATTACACTGTGCTGCATCCTTTAAACAGGGAAAGTGACTGAGACCTTTTTGATGCCTCCGTGTCCTTTCTGCCATTATCAGTTACTTGCCCTCACAGTGCGACCAGTGATGATCTGGACCCCATATGAAGTGCACTCAGATGGAAGAGCTTTTAAAGCTGGTTTATGAAGTTTGTAAGACTGTCTATGACTCACAAAGGCGGTCATTCATCACTTCTCACCGGTGTGGACGTACCACCTGAAATCACTCCTTTCTGCTTTTTAAAATCCCTTCATCTACTCCAGACTTTTCAACAGCAAAGAAGTAGCTCAACCACAGACAGTGGACAGCTTTTCACCAAATGGACTCGAACAGCCCATCTGACAACCTGGAAGCCCTTGTCTTCTATTAAACCCACTTCCAGGTACTTCATCATTTTCTGATTGGTGGACTCGGCCTCTGACTGGCCTACTCAGAGAGCTCCCAACCTCACATCCAGGGGTGGGAGAGGACCATGCTGTTGGGGGAAATCAGTGAGGAAGCTGGACATCCTCCAGCCACGTCTGCACGGGTAAAAGTGCCTCAACGTGCTCAGAAATTATACCGTCATCATCCCTGGGCTCCCATGGACTGGTTTCACATTAACCAAGCTCATGAGACACTGATGCAAGAAAACCAGAAACTTA
The DNA here is from genome assembly GCF_048564905.1 of Vicugna pacos. NCBI lineage: Eukaryota > Metazoa > Chordata > Mammalia > Artiodactyla > Camelidae > Vicugna > Vicugna pacos. The sequence continues at coordinate 2,155,243 of NC_133008.1, read as the reverse complement.
AATTTTTAATGTAACAGAAGACGTGAATCTATGAACCAGACTGAAATATCAGAGTTCAACCATGAGTACATTTTCTCCTCCACGGCCCAATCACGGGCAGGCAGTCACATGGCAAGCATGGACAGAAACGGAGCAGGAAGGGTTTCTAGATTAATTCAATGGACTATATTTCTATTATACGAACAGATCTACTGCCCAGAAGTCAATTAACGCCAATCACGGTGCACTCTCCGTGGACAGCGGCCAAGAAATGACTATGAGCTCCTGTGTAACACTCCTTTCCCTGTCCTTTCTAGGCTAACTGATGCACAGAGGTATAAAGATTCAGGGATGTCGATAATGCTAAACACCCAAAGCCCATCTCTGGGAATCTCAAAACCAGACAGCCAGGGTTTAAACACCAGCTCTGCCAATTACTAGTTCTGTGATTTTGCCAACTTAATTACCCTCTGTGTGCCTCAATTTCCACACTGTAAAACTGGGATAACAATCAAACCTTCCTTACTCGCTTGTTGAGAAGATTGAAGGATTCATTTCTGTAAAATGCTCAGAAAAGAATGTAGCACATTTTGGGTGTTCAACAAATGTCAACTTAATATCAAATTGTTTTACAAGTCTCCCCTCTAATCATCTTATCTGTTTCCTGGCTAGCCTAAGTCCCAAATAAAATCCTTATTTCTCCTTTTACACACTCTTGGGGAGCACCCTTATGTTCCATCCAACCACCTGTTTAAACTGAGGGAGTGGATGTCTCCTAACCACTCCTCTGGGCCATGGAGGGTGCTTCTCCCTTCACACCCCTGGCCCCTGGCCCACAGCTAGCACTCATTACACTAACAGAGTGAGGTGTGAGTCCAGGGAGACAAGCAGGGCATGTGAAACCCTTCCTTTCACTCCAGTGTTGGTCACCATTGGGAAGCACGCGGGATGCTCAGCTCCATGTCAGGAAAGCCCTGTGCATGAAAGGGCAGGTCTTCTCAAGGGAAGGCTCGCTGTGGCCCAGAGCTACATGGGACAGGGTGAGTCTGTATTTCTGGGACACAGTATCATGACACGCATTTTCCCACAGCCTTGAAGTTCATGGAGAACGTGGCTTCATCAGTAACAAAGAAGACATTTATTGCCTGTCTACTCTTTTGTGTCATCTCTCAGTAGGCTGCTGGAGACAACATATGTATAAGTATTGGATCTCCTTAAACCCCAAAATATATGAAGTAACAAATAATTCTGTGGCTTAACGTTGGTTTAGGGCGACTGTGTAACAGTTCTGACTCTGCTGATGCTAAATTATGGGTATAGGAACTATGGAACCTCCTCAAATATCTTTCATCATAAAAACAGCTCTTCTTATTTTCCTGTTTCTTAGTAATTGCCAAAGACTCTCAAATGATGGCTTCACACAAAACAGCAGCTAAAGTTTAAGAGCCCTCTTGACATACACACTGTGGTAAACACTGCACATAATTTCTAATTCTCACAATTCTACAAATCAGATACAAATGTCCCCATCTCACAGACGAGGGAAAAACTCAAAACGAACTGACTCAGGCTCAAGTGGCTCAGTGGCAGCGCGTGCAGGCAAACCATATCAAAAACTACACCCCTTCGTATATGTACCAAATCTCCTACCACCAATTAACACACAGCGGCGGGGTCAAAACTCAGGGAACTCAATACACTTTTCACCTTTAAGGTCCTCCAGATGCCGCTTCTAGCTGTTTTATAAAATCCCGGCTCACTGGTTTCTAACACTAGAAGAAAAGCCCGATTTTCCCATTGCTTGCACAGCAAGTCGGAAATGTTCACAGTGAGATGACAGAATAAATCTAAGATATAAGCAGAATAACTTTTCCAGTTAGACAGACATAATGGACATTGGGCTATTCTGAAGTATTAAGTAAAGTAATCAAAATAAAATAACGTTGTTTAAGCCTCCTTTTACAAACAGGAAGGTTAAGACTGTAAGTAGGTGCAACAGTGCCACCTATGGGTAAAATGACCTTCCAGGTTACCAGGAAAGATGCAACACAAAAATTGCCTGTAGGATCAGTAACAAGAATCAGATAAATAAAACTTATATAGCACATGCTGCACTTTGATTCAGGGGAAAGGAGGGATATTCAGTATTTAATCTGATATTGCTAATACTCCTGAATATAAACAGAAGATATAGGCTCATGGAAACTCATCTTAGAAGAGGAAAGAATCCAGTTCAGCCACTTCATTTTACAGGAGGGGAAACTGAGACATGGGATCTGTCCTCCTGGCAATCAGCAGCAAAGTTCTCCTATGCCTCATGTCTTGCACTGTAGCAAAAACCAACAGATCTGTACTAGGCCTATATTCATAAAAGTCACGTTTGTATTTTTCCAACAGTAGGTTATCTAAGTATCTTGCAAAATACTAAAAGAGCCAGGATATCATACAATTTTGTTGCCATACAAAAACATTTATTTACATAATAAAACATCATGAGCTTTATTCTCTCTATTAAAAAAGTGACATGTCAAATCAATGTTTTGATATTTTAAACCTGTTAAGAATGTAGAAAAAAATCAAAATTTTCTTTAATCACAAAATAGAGGAGCTTATTCCCTGAAAATGATCAATATGGATTTTACTAAACTTAACGGATCTGGTCAGAATCCCACGAATTTAAATGTCTGAGTGGATGGTTACACGGCAACATAAATTCTGATTTGTAACAATACATATTCTGTGTAAATAATCTTCAAGGTCATCTGATTAAGGCAATTTAACTAGTCCCTGTCTCACTAGAATGATACAGATTTCATTAAAACTTCATACTACACCAAAAAAAAAATGAATCCTTGTTACTTTAAACCATATTCAAATATATCATACAAATACATATTGAATATGTATCAGAAATAAGCGACACTCTTTAGTATTCAGAGTTGATCCTTCTAAAATATCTGTCATTGTGACAGCACACTTTTATTAAGCACCTCTTGGGTTCTTTGTATACAAGGCATCTACCTCTCACAGTCAGACAAATTAAACGATATTACTCAAATTTCACAAATGAGGAAATGTACTTAAGCCATGAAAATAAAGTACATATTCATCAACAGGAAAGAAAAGAGTAAAGACTTTTCTTACAATATTCACTGACAATCTTTTCTTCCATATTAAAACTACATAAAACCAATTCAGTCTTTGTAAGTATTTCTGTCAAAAAGGGCCACAAGAGAAAAACAAGCAACATCATTAGCAGTGGTTGGACTTTAAGAGCTCACTTCTCTTTTGCACTATAATTATTTTTAATGTTTTGTTTTTAGTGCTTACAGAGCACTAAAATAAAAAAAATAACTTTTTATGTAATTACCTGAGAATTAAAAATTTGTGAAAATGAACAATTTTAATTTCTGCCACTCTGTCTCAACTTCTCAATGGTGTCTCTCCTTTCAAGGCCTCATCAGTCTGAGATCACTAAACTCGGCCGTTTATGGAGTCACAGGTGGTCGGGTAACCACTTAACGGGAGGGTGATAAGAGGAGCAATTAAGAATACATTCTGTGCAGCCTGGGTTCCAGCACCGAGCTAGCCACAGCCTGCTGCGTGTAATTTGGGACAAGCTGCTCCATCTCTCAATCCCTCAGCTGCAAAAAAGGAGACACTGATACCTACAATCAAACACCTGCTATGAATTAAAACATGAGGAAAACATTTTAGCCTTAGGTAGGTGTCCACTCACAGTGAGTTTGGTCATTTATGATGATGAGGATGGCTGTTAACAAATTAAGCTAGACCAAACAGGAGAAATCCCCTTAAAGGAGAAACATTTTAAGTCAATGAGCATTTCTTTTTGGATGAATTGCAGAATATTCTAATGATTTTTTAATAAACCAAATTTTGTCCATTAATTATAGATTTACAGGTTCATGGACAAGTCTCCAGAAAAAGAATTAGAGGCCTCTTACCTCTGTAAACTAAGAAAGTAAATTTTAACAAAAATCACGGAGGAGATTATACCTCATTTGGGAGAGTAAGTGCTTAACATGCATGAGGCACTCAGTTCAGTCCCCATTAACTCCATTTAAAAACATGGTTTTTTAGGAAATGGAAAATTAAAGCAAAAAGATGGAGGAATACAGAATTTTTTAGAGACTCATCTCAGATTTAAGATGGGGAAGAAACCATCCATTTCTCAGAAGAAATCTTGAGGACTATGTAAACTGGATCTGAGATGTCTAGTCCTTTAACATTATTCAAGAATTCATATTACCAAGTCTTAAAATTACCTGATAACGCACAGTGGTGATACTGATCATAACAGCTGCCATCACGGATCGAGCTCCGGTTAGGACTGCTCTGTTCTGACATCTCTGCCCCTCAGGCCTCACCAGGCTGAGAGCACTAAATTCTGTCATTCAAGAGCATCTTTTGTAAGTCCTCCATTTGTGCTTCTGACTCTCCCCTCACCAGCTCCTCTGAGGGAAGCACTGTTATCATCTTTCCCACTCACAGATAAGGCCACTGAGGCACAGAGACTAAACTCGTTCCAGGTCACATTGGCATTAAAGGAATTCTGTATTTCTGCTGTTTGCTTTTGACAAAGGAATCTGAGATATCAATTCAAGGCAGACTGTTAAATAATCAAGTCTGTCAGGTCTTCACCTCAAAGAGCAGATAGTATAAATTCCTGATGTAGGATGAGGCTGCCGCCACAAACTGACTCAGCTTGAAATTAATATCCAAGATGAAGCAGCGGATACACGTAAACATTCACGATTGTCAAGTCTGCTCACGGGTCTGGGCCCTTCACTGCCTGAACGGGGGTGCAATCCCCACCCGTGTCTGGGAGAGAAGCGCGGCTCTTCCCCGGCTCACCCAGGCTTCACGGGGTATTTCCCCCCACAGACTGGCCTCAATGATTAAAAGATCTCAAGATTTTTACACCATGCAAATCTAAAAGACATTTCTGCAGATGGAGCACTTTCTCAGGCTTAAACCTTTTTTGCCTACACTCAGCCAGGGGGAAAAAAGAAACATGACTCTACAAAGTCTCTGACCCGCACCACTCACAGGAGTAGAATGGCCAGAGCAGAAGATGGTTCTTCACATTGCAGGATGAGAACAAAATAAAGATGCCCCGACAACAGGCACTCCCAGAGACAGTGCTCAGCAGTCTTCTGCACACTCACGGTTGTGCAGCCCTCATCACCTTCTATTTCCAGAACACTTCATCACCCCAAAAGAATCCCCCTGTCACTAGCAGTCACTCCCTAATCCCCCTCCAACCAGCTCCTTCCAACCATCACCTGCTCTCTGCCTCTGCATGTGCCTATTCTGGGCTTTTCATATCACTGAAATCAACAATATGTGGCCATTTGTGTCTGCTTCCTTTCAATTAACATGCTGTTATCAAGTCTTGTACATTTTGAAGTGGTATCAGCATCTCTTTCTTTTTTTTTTTTTGAAAACGTTAAAGATTATTAGAAGGTGGTAAGTACTATCAAAAAGAGTAGAGTGGAGCATAAGTGATTGGGTTTCAAAGGGAAAAGTGTGGGTTGAACAGTCAAAGTGGACTTCCCAAAACAGGTGGCATTTTTCATTTTCCTCTTCTTTTTTGTCTTTTTTATTCACTCTTACGTGTGAATAATGTTCCACTACATGGAGATACTACATTCTGTTCATCCATTCAGCAGCTATTTATGGACGAGGCCAGAAAAATGAGTGTAAGAGGTGACTAGCATGGATGGCATTGAAGCAAAGGGCAAAATGTGCTTTCAAAAAAATCCAACAAAGAGAGGCACAAGGAAATTCAGTCTGTTTCTGAGCAAAGTGCTTGCTTGCTTCGGCAGGACTACCGTGCAGGGCTGGGGTGGATATTGGCAGGAGTCACGGTGAGGGAGTCAACTAAGACTCCCCACTGCAAGCAGCTCAGCCAATCCTCCTCCCTCATCCTGTATTGTTAGAGAAATGTTTCTAGGTTACTCTTATTTCAAGTAATAGCATTTTAACTGCACATCTGATCATCTCCATCAGACCACATTATCTCCAAGCCACAGAAAATCATTCACTGACCGGAGCAGCACCAGGACATAAAGGTGAATGATCAGGGAGTCCTGCAGCATTCCAGCCTGCAGGCACAAACCCCACATGTGCCCTGGTGATGTCCAGAAAATAAAATGCATGGAAATTTCTCACTGCTGGCACACGACATCTGCCCTCAAATTGCCCCAAAATCATGCTGGCAAAGCACTACTCAACCCTCTCACTATAAAAAAACCAAAAAGCTACGAAGGCAAATTTAGGCTCTTCCATTGAAAACCAGCAACCATCACTGCCAGTATCTGAGCAGGAATGCTCCTGACTTCGAAAGCCACTGCGCAGATACTTTTCAAACGTGAAACTCATATATGTATTCCAAATAGATGATATTGCAGTAGGATTTTTCTTTTCAAAATTTCCACTTGCAACATTAGCACAAGAAAATTTATGTTTAGGCTTTAAAAAAATCATTTATCCTCCACTTTCTTAGTTTTGAACTTATTATTATTTTATAAATGGAGTTATGCTGTGTATTATAAACCGTTTGATTTCTGAAAACAAGACCTTTATGACCTCACTATTTCAGAGCAAACTTTAACGATTCTTTGAGAGGTGGGACCTGGGGCGCTCACTAACAGCTCTTTAAATACGGACAAGGATGTGCTATTAAGTAATGCAAAGGCTCTAACTTCACATTAGCTCAGAAAGCAAAGAAACCACACCAAAGACTTCCTTTAATATTTTATATATTCGTATTCTTTTGAATATTAAAATTCTTAAAAGAGGATTTTTTGAAAAAGACAACAGCTGTTTTAAATTTCCTCTCACCAAGAAAGCAATCTTTATCAAGAATAAAAACCCCTATGGAAATCGAAATGACAGGACGTTTCTAGCTAAGTGAACATCCAGATCTGAACACAAACCTAAATCCAATCAGATCTCACTCGAACGAGCTCAACAAGTCCTGGGCAACCCTGGAAATTAGCTCTTTTGTTCCAAATGTTGGCTGAGCTAAGATCATCAAACAAGGAAGGGAAAGAGAGAAGACGAAAGTCCACCTGGCAGCCTCCATCAGTTTTCTTACAGCCACAAGGTGCCTCAAGGGCGGCCCCGCTAACAAGCCCCCCATAAAGATAGCTGGCATCCACACTGCCCCTGCCGTCCCCAAGTAGCCCCGATGCCCATATTCCAGCCTGTGAATGGTATTCTTATGATCCCCCAGTTGGTGGCACCCACCCCCTCATCCCCGCTACACACACAGAGCCACGGCAGCCTTCCCAAAGCACAAATTTGATTACATCAACCCCACTTTGAATGCTTCAGAGGCTCCCTGTTAGAGTTCTAGCCCCACCCCAGACCCTGCTTGCCCAGCCTCACCTCAGTACACAGGTTCCCAGTGACCTCAGGGGTCCCCTGACATGCTCCTACCTCTCACTTGCCTCCAGGCTCATTTTGACTGTTTCCCAAGGAAGCCTTCCCTCCCTCCAACCTCCACAATTTGTTCCTCTCTTCCTAGAGCTTTCTAGGCTAAGTCAACTTCTGACAATGCTAAGCTCTCAAGAAGCAAATACATTTTGCTTATTATCGTGGCTACACCCTCTCTCCCCTATACTCACAGAAGTGCACGTGTTATGAATAAATGAATGACGGGTTGGATCTCATAGGGACAGACATACCTGCTCTCGCCCATCCCGATCCTTCTGTCTGTAGAATATCAGAAGCAAAACCTGAAGTACCTTTCCTGAGGGTCACTTTCTGTTGACACCCTTCACTGCCTACTGTGTCAGTTCTAGTAAAACTCAACTTCTTCCAAAGCCCTACACCACGGACTGTCTCCAGTGTCCTCCCGAGCAGGGGCTCCCTCCACCCTGGACTGCACAGGGCACTCTCCCCGGGTCCCCACACCAAAAGCCTCCAGGCCTCTGGCCGGGCTGCACCTGCGACCTGAGCCACATTCTTGACTCCTTCTCCTGGCTGACTCTTACTCTGTCCTCACAACTGAATTTAGAGCCCATTTCTTCCAGGAAGTCCTCTCTGATAATGTCCTTAAGTCTTGTCTGGGCTCTATCTATAGCGGCAATTTATGGAGACCAACTGGGTGCCTGCTCCTAATAAGACCAAGAACCCTTGGGGGCCACGTGGGAAGGAGTGAGAGATTACAAGACGGGTGGGGGAATCAAAAAGCAAAAATCACAGCCCAAGTCCCAAATTCAAGGATACTTTCTCAGAAAAAATTATAAACTATTTCACACGGGTCCAATTTGGCTACTATTTTTGTGGCTTGTGGACAGCAAGAACTTGGTGTTCTAGTCCAAAACCTAGGTTACATGCAAAGAAATGTATATATTCATATCCAAAGGAAACAAGAGCTGCTCAACAACAGTTTGCAGTTAGAACTGAAAGGAAATTTGATAAAGGCAATCTCTCTCTCTCTCTTCTTTCTTTTCTGGAATCATATAATTTTAGAAGTATTTGCGTGACTAACAGATGGCTACAGCCCGTGATTTTACACAGGAGTGTTTGGGGCTTAGGAAGCCCAGATTAGATTCACTCTGTAAATGCAATCACACCAACACACTGATCAACACACTGATAGGTGCCGTGGTGGTGAAGCTGATGTTCCAAAGCAGGCAACCTTATTCTGTAAGAGAACTCTAAATAGAAAGCAAGAAATGCAATGTCCTATACTGAATTTCATTTGCTATATGGGTCATTAATTGATAGTATATCTTGACTAATGGAACCCAAAAATAAATTGTCAACGTCGGTTTTCTTCATCTGACCGTTTTATGCTAACTTTGGATATTAAACACTCACTCCATACGGAAAGCTCAGGTTTACACTGCAGCACAGTTACATCCCGCGGAAGAAAGCTGACCAAGGGAGAACTGGAGAGTTTCCGTTCAGAAGCTGCAGAGTCTGGTTTTGCACCTGTACATCATTTGCAACCACGTCATCTTCAAAGGAGTTAGACGTTACCTCTGTGGGGCGAAAAGCACTGCGTGCTTCAGAATCATCAAAGAACGCTGAGCTTTGTGAAACAGTCCTGAGGCACTTAAATCATACTTTTTCTGAAAGGCTCCAAAACTGACCCACTTCACCATTCCAGGTATAACAGGGAAGTACTGGAAACAGTAGAGAGAACATGACCTTGAAGTCTGACAAGGCCCTGCTTGAATCCTGCTACAGCATTTACTAGCCGCTAAACAGACCAATTCCTTAACCCCTCTGAGAAGGTTTCCCAATCTGCAAAAGGGGGCTGCCACTGCCCACCTGGGAGGCATGGATGTGAATGCAACACGCAACTAGGGCGGCCGACTGGTACCTGACACGGGGCCTGGCTAGTTTCCCTCCGCTGCCCTTCTCCCCCTTTAAACTTGCACTGTTCCCCCGGTAACGATCAAGCCCCTGGAACAGACTGCCCGTATCTTCTGTGTATCCCTGGATACATGCCTTACCCTTAGGAGGCCAGAAAAACAACTGCCTCCTCCCAAGTCATTAACAATGTTCTTAAGAGTCTGGGTATATTTAACTCTATTTTTCAGGGAGACTACTCCAGAAATTTCCAAGCACCATTCTCCAGGTTGGCTCCCCTCCCTTTGCCCATCCCTTCTCACCTCAGATCCTCTGTCTGACTGCCTTCTGTTCATGGGAAAGAGAGTCCGGTAAGGTGGGGACTCCCTAGGCCTCCCTCCCTCCCTCACAGGTGACTGTGACTACATTCTCCCCACTCCCCACTCCAACTTCAGCTTCTGAGGACTCTACCCTCCCAGACCCTGCAGCCTCTGCACCTTCCCAAGACGCACATGTGGCCACGACCCTCCCTGCAGATTTCTTCCTGGTTGGCCCTGCCCACCCCCTGGCCCCTTAAGGATAAATAGCATTGCTCTGAAAATGGCAAATGCAGCTAACTGACACACCAAAGCTGCATGGTCTGGGCTTTCCTCCAACCCAGGCACAGCCCTGCCCCCCCTCAGCCTCAGTCTGCAGCCCTCGAGAAGATCTAATTCACATGCAAGGCTGTGAACACCAGCTAAGAATGACGACTCCCAACGTGTATCTCTAGTCCGGCTCCTTCACTTGAGCCCCAGGCTCATCGAACCGAGTGCCTCTTTGAAGTCCTAACTTGGATGAAAAATGGCATCTTAAAAATGCCTCATGTCCACCATTTACTCTGGAATTCGATTCCTGGCAGGTATCTCCCAGACTCCCCATTTTAGTAACAGCCCCAGCACCCACCTAGTTGTCTGAGGTCACATTCAATTACCACTCTTCCCTCCCCCCGGCCCTGCCCTGCAATCAGTCCTGTTATTTATGACAATAAGTCCATCTCAAGTGTGGTTCTGCAGGGACCATGGTCGGAACCCCACAAGCTCACAGCATGGTGCACTGAATAACAGTCCTCCGTAGGGTGCTCCCCGGCGGGGGAGGCATCTCCTGCCACAGGCCACCTCAGAAGGCACTGGATTCTCACACAGGAGGCCCAGGAGAAGGGACTCAAGGTTCTCCCGTGGTCTGAGCTTTGAAGGGCCCGAGGTCTGGGGGAGCTCCTAATTAGCAGACACACTTGAAAGTGAGCAGATGAGGATGTGGGAACCCAGGCAAGGCTGTTCTCACTCCAACTCCTGGGCTCATGGGAGCCACGGGAAAGGCCTGTGTCCAGGGTACAGCCCGGCCATCACAGATCCCAGCCTGCAATTGCCAACCCGGACAGCCTAGACTCCATCTACTTGCGACACTTACTTCTGTTCTGTTCCCCACCCAGAATGTGATGGACTCATTCAGATATCCTGGCCTGTCTCAAGTGAGACAAATTCAGTGAAAAATAAAGTGTCCACATTTGGACCAGAGCATGAAAGGAGAAACAAGACCTCATGGTCAGCATGATGGTGGTGGCCACACCCTTCCACCGGGTGAGATGAACCATGGTGAGGGTGAGAATCCAAGGTCCTAGGTCGGCCAAATCATCTTCCTTCATGGTTGTCTGGGGTGTTGGAGACTGACTACCACAAACTAATGACACGGCCGTCAGTGGTGAACGTCAGCTGCAACAGAAACGGATTCAGGTATTTACTACCAACATGGGTTAAAAGTAAATCCCTGGGTAGGAAGGTCTGCACGGCTGCTGAGGCAAACCACAGACCCAGCTCTGAATGCCCACTGGCTGAAGCAGAGAGGAAGCTATGGCCCTTTTAGCTGTCCCTGTGTCCAACAGATCCAGGTGAGCCAGCTACTTAGGAGAAGGCCATGTTGTCCTGATACTCAGAAAAACCAGCCTCGTAAAGGGAACAAAATAGTGGCATGGATTTTAGACCCAATTCGGCCCCTTTATGAAGGCAAAGTAAAGTAAATGGCACGGGGAAGTTGAATGCAAAAAAAAAAAAATTAAAGAACCAAACGGTGACTGCTTCCTCCAACAGCGTCCCCTGCAGATGCTCACCCCCGAGCCGGCCACTTCCTCACCAGTGACCACCGGCCAGGAAGCGCCGTCACGCACGTCACACAGCGACAGCCAGGAACCTCGTGCCGAGCACGTTTGTATAAAAGCAGGAATCGTGCAAGTTGCCGCAGAATTTGACTTTACAAGTTTAAATACTCCATGAAAAGAATCCCTCAGCAGCCGCCTAAATCAATTCACATCTCACTTCTTCAAAACAATGAAACAAATTTAATAAGGGCGCATATGTCACCAAATAAAAAGAGGACCAAACAGGTTCCTCAAAGCAAGGATTTTAACAGGTATCAAAAACCAGTGGGTAATGTGCAAACAAAGTAAATATTCCAAAAATTAAGAAAATACAAAATGACGAGGATAATACATGGATCAAGACAGCTGTTAAGTTTTTGCTTTTTAAAATGATTGAGACAGCACGGATGGCAATCTGGCTATTTCCAATGCAGGATGTGCACAGCCCACATTTTCAGATGCAACAACATGCTCACTGGGCAGTACAAGTGAAAAAGGAATAAAGAAAAAGGAAAAGATGAAGACGAGAAAATTAGAAACACACAAGAACAAAAATGATTTTGACAGCATGTACAAGAATTTACGTGAGTGTGTGAGGCCAGGGACACGGGGATGGTGAAACCCACCCTCACCTCTTGCTCCAGGGAAAGCAGGGGCCTGAGGGGAGCGGTGCTGCCGGACGACCCCAACGTGGTCAGCGCCCCTAACCCAAATTCCACCTACAAGCATCTAGGCAGATTTTGAGCTACAAATTGTGGTCGCATTTCATTCTGGACCGTTTTACTCACTTCCACCAAGAGTAGCAGGAGAGAATTAGGCTCTGCTCCTTCACCAAAGCATTGTTTAAAAAACTAATGACTGTGGAATACTAAAAGCAACAATGTGGTAAAAGTGACTGGAGGAGAATGTGCTTGACCTGAGCTCACTGGCCGCGTTATCTCACTGACGTTCAGAAGCTGGCTGAGCTCTTATGGTACCAGGACAGACAGACCCACAAGGAGGGAGATTTAATGCGCTGCTGTATTTTGATGCCGGGAGCCATGCCTGGTACATGAGGTTCTGGGTAATCAATGGTGACAGTGTCAAACACTGTGGGCTAAGTACACATTCGGCTACTCTGCCAAGTCCCAAGGGCAGACTTCAAAAGACAAAAACAATCTGGCATTCTTTGGTGGCTCTGCAGACTCAGAGACAAGCATTTGTTGAGTAAAAATGTCACCAGTGACTCCTATGACAAAAGAGGAGGCACTGGCGTGGGGGCTGGGGCAGGGCTCAAGGCTTCAACTGCTCACTCACCAGTCTGTCCAGGGGGAGAAGGTGGTCCCTGCTTACGTTGCACCAATGCACCTACCTTGACTAATGCCTGGGGCCTCAGCAGGTGTTGACAGGTGAGGTGAACAGAGCCAGACTCGGTGTAGCACGGTGCTGGGAGCTATGCCCTCAGCAGTGCCCAGGCTCCTAAACATACCAGCACATCCCCAAGAAGCAGAAGGGGAGTGCGGGCATGTAGATCACAGGGCCCTGTGAGGACAAGCACAGATCATGGCCACGACAAGCCTCTCCCCTTCCTTAAGCCATACAGGTATATCTGGGAGGAACAGAAAATTCATCCAGAGACCGCTAGGTGGGCTCTCGCAGGTGGGACTCGGGTCCACTTCTCTTCTCACTCACAGGGCTGGTCTAGATATTCTTTTTATCAATTCTCTAGCATCTTCTCCTCCAACTTACCAACAACCAGAAAGTAGGATCTGATCTTAGGTAAGTTCAAGAATCACAGAGCACTGCCTTCACGGCGGGCCCAGCAGCATGTGCCAGGTTCTCAGACCGTCACCTGTGGGACCACCATGAGCCCTCTCCAGACACAAGGACAGAGGCCATAGGACGGGGGGACACAGCTTCCCTTACTCTCCCCAGCAAAGGGGGACCACTTCTCGGCAAAGACATCTCACCCTCTTCTGCCCGAGGGACAGCACGATAGATACACCGGGAAACAGAGCAGAAGGTGGGGGGGTAGGCAGCCCAAAAGAGCTCGTCTGTACTTCCGAGGCAAAGTGGGGACTTTGACTTAATCACAGGGACAAACTGAGAATGAACATTTCCCTGCTCTGTCCCATACACCGTGATACGCCTTTCCCTGCATAAGGAGTTCATTCGGGAGTCCCTGGCAGTGTTTCTGATGTCCTAACTTGGCATGGTGGCTGTCGGGCAAGAAGAGAGGGCCTGAGCCGAACAGGTGCTGGGCCTGAGAGGCAGGAGACACCGGCTCCAGCCCCAGCTCAACCAGTGCCCCGTTCCGCCTCTCGGGGTTAAGCATCTCATCCAAAAGCAAAGGAATGAGACTGTCCCAGGACAGGCTGCCCAACAGAAATGAAATGAGAGCCATGTAAAGAAAGTTTCCCAGTTGCCACGTTTAATATTTGAAACAAAAAAACAAACCAACAAACAAAAAACAAATACTAGAAACTGATTTTAAGAACAGATCTTACTTAATCAACTGTATGTAAAATACTATCATTTTGACATGTAATCAATGTAGGAAGTAAAGAGATAGTTTATATATATTTGCTAGACAAGCCTCAGCGTCTGATGTGCATTTGACCTACAGCATATCTCAGCTCAGTCCAGCCTCCTCCCCAGTGCTCCTAGCATCAGTGGCTTTGGCTAATTTATTGGACAGCAACTCCAGGGTTCCCACCATGGTCCTGGCTGTAAAGCGGGAGTAAGTGTCCACACTAACCCTAAAAGGATCTCTCTGAAACAAAGGCGGATTCACTTTGAAATGTCTGTAAACCAGCGGGCTGCACCTCCCTCCCCCCTTGGCTACAAGACAGACTTCTTCCTTGCTGATCCCTTTCTGGATGTGGGGAAGCAATCCGGCACAAAGCCAGGGTGGACTGGCCTCCAGGTAAACTTACCTGCTGTCTGTGTCCAGTCCCATGAAGTCCTCCTTCTCAAACAGGATGCAGAGGAGGGGAATCTTGCCCCAAAATTCTTGTGGCCACCATCCAGCCACTTGGACTTGAGCAAGATGAAGAGTGACTCAGTGAAGTCCTCGATCCTCTTCTCCACCACCCTGCAGTCCTCGTAGATTGAAGGACACGTCGGTGAACGGCTGCTCGGCTACCTCCCCATGCAGCACAAAGACAAAGAGCTGAGAGTCATTAAGCGCGGTGCCATACAGCCCCTCTGCACGTGCAGCTTCTCCAAGGCCTTGGCAGAGAGACATTTGGTAATGGTGACAAGGCCCACGACTTTGCGGTGTGTCTGGAAGACGCTCCACCCATTCTCGGGCACATAGTGGTGCCTGTAGTGGATACAGAATGTCCACTGGGAGCCGCATGGGCTGATATGGCACACCGAGGTGAGTAGCTGATAGATGCAAAAGAAATTCTCCTCTGAGATGATCTCTATGGATTGGACCACAACGGGACGAGTCTGGTGGTCCTCAGCACACTGCACGTAGTCAGGGATGCTCATGTTGCTGGCCCTGCCGAGAGGGGTGAGGAGATCGAGGTACATAATCTGCTGTGTGCTACGGGCCCATCTGGGTTGCTGTGACCTGGTGTGTACCAGCCAGAAGGCAAGGGAAGCCAAAGCAAATCCGGGGGTACAGTTTGTCCTCAGAGTCTGCACATGGCTAATGTATCTCGGATCATATTACCCAGCTTTTGGTCTAGGCTTCCTGCCTCTGCAGAGAAGGGTCACTTCTTATTTTCTATTTCCAAGCACCTAGCAAGGCCCTGATGCAAAGTCACTGCTCAAAAATGCTGAATAAAAAATGAACAAAGAAAATGCTTTCCCCAAACCCCTTCAGCAGAATATAAAGAAAAGGACCACAGTAGGATTAAAAGATCTGGATTTGTATCCAAATTATTTGATCCCCTAAGCTTCATAATAATGGATAAGAAAACTTGCCTAGGGGAAGAGGATACAGTTCAGTGGTACAGCACATTTTTACCATGTACGAGGTCCTGGGTTCAAAACCCAGTAATTCATTTTAAAAAATGAAACAAATAAATACACGTAATTACCCTCCTGAAAAAGTATTTTTTAATTCAAAAGTCAAAAAACACCTTGCAATTGACACAACATTGTAAACTTGACTATACTTCAATTAAAAAAAAAATCCTTGCCTTACAAGAATATATCTGAATTACGGATGTTTGCAAATGTAAAATGTCTAGGGTACCACCTGCATAAAAAGAGGTGACTGTACAAATGTACTATCCCTCCTTAATGAGCTATACTTCCTTTCGGAGGGTTATAACCTCTCAGAGCTAATTTTCTCAGATTAAAAAGTATAAACATTGCCTGATTCTCAGTAGTGATGAATAATCAGATAAGCCAAAGAAAGCATATGACCCACAGAGTTTACTCAATAAATGTTTGTTGAATGAATGAATAAACAAGCAAGTGAATGCTGCTCCCTGCCACAGACCATCATAATGGTACTGCCTGGAAATCCCGAGCCCACGTTCACCCGACTCTGCACTAACAAAGTGGGTGACCTGGGTAGGCCTGTGTGCTTCTCTAAGCCCCAGTTTAATCATGAATAGAAATGAGGGCAATAACACAAACCTCAAATTGTTAGTGAGTCAGTAATGAATTGTACCTCACCATTGCAAGATGGAACCATGAAGGAAAACTGGGCAAAAGGATCCATAAGCCCTCTCCATATAATCTCTTACTACCACATGGGAATCAACATTACATCTCAAAATAAAAAGTCTAATTTTTTAAAGAGGTTATTGAGGTTAGGTGAGCTCACTGTCTCAAATTAGGAACACACAGTACAAATAGGTCAATGCCCAGCCCATGAGATACACTCAGTTATCATTCCCACTGGACCCACTGGTACCTCCAACTTCAGAGCAAGAGAATGGGTCCTCGTGGCAACAGGCCACAGCACCTGAAGCTAACAAAGCTAATGGTGTCCATTTCAAAGAGCCCCTGAAACCACCCTTGTTCTAATTTTCTATTTGTAATTTTTATTCCTTTTCATTAAATAGAAACTCCCAATTCCATAGAATTCTTACCAGATATCATGATGGCAGCCCTTCAAAGCCTGACCAAAGAGATCATGATGGCAGAACTTCTTGGTGAAACAATAAAATGAAAAGCTATTTCCACAAGTCCTCTGAGAAAATCTACAAGGGAACTTCATCCTGGACTGAGGAAGAGGACTGGGGAGGAGGGGGTAATCTGGGGCACAGAGAACTATGGCCCACCTGTCCCACAATGGGCTTCAGACTCACCCTCACCCTCCAGGAACTTAAAATACACACAGACAGTCTGCTATGGACAAAATTTTTTTTAAACAAATCCCTGAATCCCTAGCAGGTCTTGTTTCTACCGAGACACAAATGGCTTATGTGTATAATGTTTCACAAAAGCCTTAAAATATTATCACCCCAACTTGACACATCAAGAAACTGAGGTAGAGAAGTTTATCACATTCTACAAGATTAGAGAGAGGCCACGTCAGTCACCATATTTAAATCCAAGCCCCTGCTCCAGTGCTCACACTAGAAAGTGTGACATACTGCCCCTTTCCTGCCCTCTCCCTGCAATCAATCTCTGAAGAGTCTTTTCTGTTTCACCTGGGATCACAATCACATTCATATTCCACAAAGAGCTATGTCACTCCTTGGAGGACTTATCAAAATCTAAAGGGTTGGGCTGAGAGGAGAGATTTGCATTTTCTGTTTCTCAAAGGAAACATGGCTTTAAAAGAAACTGAAAAGTACTTATCAAGTCTAAGCCCTCATTGTGCAGAGAAAGAACCGGAGGCTCAGATGAGTAGAGGAAAGGGCCTTATTAACAAATATTGCCTCAGCGCAGCACCAAGCCAGCCCTGGGCCCTTCTGGGGGAGGATATGGGAGGCCCAGGAAAATGAGTGTAATAAAACAGAAAGAGAATAAGCATACAATTCCCTGTCTCTACACCACCATACCATGAATTTCCACCAAATTACCCAGTATGGGTGCAGCCAATATTAAGGTTGTCTAAACAGGTTATAGAACCCTGGAATTCTCAACCATAGTTGAAATTCCAAAATTTACTGTGCCTTTTTCCCAGTTCAAGCATCAATTCAGTGGGCACTCTGTACCAGGGACTACAGAGGCCTGAATTTGTCCCAAATACAGATCTCTATTACCACGTGTGCAAACCACATAAAGGCCACCAGAATAAAAGCACCCACAGATAAGATGAAATTACTGAAACTGAAAGCAGCCAAAGAGCATATATTACTAGGAAAAACGGTGCTTCTATAAATGGACTCATGAACATAGAAAGTAAACTGTGTTTAGCAGGCAGGGAAGGGGGGATTAACAGATACAAATTAGTAAATATAAAATAAATGACAAGGACCTGCTGTATAACACAGGGAACTATATTCAATTTCTTGTAATGAGTTATACTAAAAACAATCTAAAACATATATATACATATGCATATGTTTATAACTGAATCTCTTCTGTACACCTGAAACTAACATTGTAAATTGACTAAACTTAAATAAAAAAGAATTTAAAAAAATAAGTAAAAATAAAAGCAACGCCATTAAGAAAAAATAAAAGAACACTCTAATCCCCTTAACTGTATGTGGTGGAGAATTCTGGTTGCAAGCACCAAGTCCACTGGATCACTCCAGCACTGGCTGTCACTCTTTCTGACCATCAGAGAGTCACTTGCTTCACTGAGGTTACTTTTCTCTTCTGTGAAAGGCTACAGTTGCAACTAACAATGTATAGAATCTCATCATTCACAAGTACAACAAGTAGTGAGGACTTCCCATGGGCCAGTCACAGGACAGATGAAAAGATAGGGTCCCAGATATATTCATGGGTAGAAGAAGTTTATGCCATAAAGACATTAATTCTTCCAGTTTTGATAGACAGATTCATTGCAATTCTGATTAGAATTCCTACCAGACTTTTCTTGGAATATAACAAGTTAATTTATGATCAGGAATAGCCAAGAAATTTCTTTAGAACCACCACTTCGGAGGGGTGGATAGGTCATTCATTTCCACTGGTCTTTCTGAAGTGATGAAAACGTTCTGGAATAATAATGGTTGCACAACTGTGAATATGCTAAAAGCTGCTGAATTGTACCATTTAAATGGATGGAATTCATGGTGTGTGAACTATATCACAATAACACTGTTACATGAAGAAATATTTCTTGACAATTATTTTTCTGTTTATACCACTAGTCTATCACACAATTTAAGAAAAACAAAAAACCAAAACAAACCAAACAGTGCCAGGAGCTCTTTAGGACTGCAATATCCCTGGGTCTCCAAGGCCTCTGGTGGTGCTGTTCCTCTTAACACACACTAGCTGGGCTGTGCTAGTTAGGGACTGTAACTATCTTTTGAAAATCGAGGATCACTCCTTTCACCCTGGGAGAGGGAAGGAAGGAGGATGTCACAGCCTCATGCCTTCAGCTCATTTTTAACAGAACCAAGCCCTGCTTTCACCACTGTAATCACTCTCACTATAAAAACACGTGACATCAACAAGCACAGCCATGATAACACCTGAAAGTGTTAAAAGTACTTACCTGCAGCAGAAAAACTGAGGGAGGAGACAGAAGCTCTCTCAGCACTGAGGCTCCCTTTTTCCGACTCCAACTGGAGAAGCAGGGCGTTACAGCCGGAGGTTCTCAGCCCAGGGAGCAGTGCCCAGGCCACTGAGCTGGTCCTCCGGGAGCGGGAAAGGGAGAGGAGGGCTGCCCCGGGGGGGAGGGAAAGGGGAGGGACGCGGGCTGCAGCCCTGCTCGGAGGTCAGCCCCAGCCCCAACCCCAGCCCCAGCCCCCCGCCCCGTCCGGGTCCGCAGTCCCCGCCCACCCGGACACAGCCCTCCCAGGGGCGTGAACGGGCCGGCGGCCAAGGAGAGGAAGCCAGGGAGGAGAGGACTCGCGGGCGGGAGAGGGGAAGGGGACGCCAGCCGCGGACTGAGGGGATCCCGGCTGGGTGAGAGGTGGTAGGGGCACACCTGGCCCTTGGCAGCTGTGGCCGGGGCGCCGGGGCAGGTGGCGCGGGTAGAGGGGTCTGGCCTGAGCAGTTCATCTGAACACGGGCTGCCTGGCGCCCTTGGGGACTGTGACAGGCGGACCGCCCTCCCGCAACCGCCTGACCACTTTCCCGGGAGCACCCCACCTTGCACTTCCACAGCCAGAGGCCCCGGCCCCAGACAGGAACCAAAGTCCTACCGGGCGACAGAGTTGAGAAACCTTTGGGCCCGATCCCCGGCTAGGATATAGAGCTTCCAACCAGCGGACCACTTGGCACTGACTGCGCATGCGCAGGAGGGCCAGCGATCCTCTCTTGGTTCTGTGAGAGAAGGTGGGACAGGGAGGGAGGGAGGGAGAAGATGGGAGCGGGTGGAGAGGACGGGAAAATTGGAGAGATACAGATGGACACGATGAGCAGAGAGTAGGGAGGGATCTGGAGAGGGGAGGGTCTTAGCGGAGTTGGAGAGAAAAAGCTTTAACTCTGGGGCACCCCTAGGCGGCAGACCTGCCTCTGTACCCTTCTGTAACCCTTCAAGTTCCGCAGCTCAAGTTTTACTTCCCTGATCCAGCCCTCCATGGGATGCTTCTGCAGAAACTCTATGGGGATCACACCCATTGCCCCCACGCGGACCTGGGTTTTCTGTTGCTCTGAGAACCAAGCACCCGCAGGTGTTGTCGCTCAGAACTACCTTGGAAAGGTACATAATCCCCTTTTACACGCTGGGAAACAGGCAGGCAGGATCACTGCCTTAGCTCCACTGTCCCAGGTGTTGGGCTGACGGGGAGTGGGATGGTACAAGATCAGAGCCCCAGACAGAGCAGACTGCCTGAGTGTTGGTGCATAGTCCCCATCCCTCCTGGGTAAACCATACCCAACCCTAGTGGAAACATCAAGGGCTCACAGTAGTTCCCTGGGTGTGGGAGAGCTGTCCTCATGTGAAGGAAAAGTCCAGCTGGGCTAACAAGCTAAGTCACAAATCTAAGTGTGATAAGTGTCGGTTTAATGATCTAAATTCTGCTGGGCTATCTCATATATCTGAAGTTTAGTGTCAGTTTATTGGGCTAACAACCTAACTCGTAATTCCAAGCTCAACAAGTGTCAGTAATGTGATCTGCTACAAATTGATAAGCTCCAGTGTACTGATTCCTTGCTTTTTGTTCTTTGAGCCTTATTGGCTAATTCCCCCTTACTTGTAATTAAGCCTTTAAAACCTCATGTGCACGTCTTGGAGGTGCTCAGAACTTCAGAGCAGGAGCCCCACTGAGCCCACCGGCATAATACTTCTGAGTACACCAACACCCCGATTGGTGCTTTTCTTGGCTGGCCTGTTTCCATAACACTCAGCTCCAGTGCCCAGCTTTCTAGGTAGATAGGAGTGTTACCAAGTCGAAATTCTTTCTCCTCAGTGCAGGACAGGACAATAAGTTGGGAGACCAGATGTTGGGGCATGGAATAGCAAGTTTCTGTAGACCTAGATGGCAAACTAATGTCCTGGAAAACCATCTCCCCAAGTCCCAATTCAGGATCCTTTCCTATGTGCTTGGTTGTTGCAAACTTCTTAGTGTAGGAATTCCTTCTTGTTAGAATCCTTTCTTCTTGCAGCTATCTGCGTGGGACAGATCCCTGCAAACCTCCAACAAAACAAACGTTATTTTCTATTCTGCAATTTGCTATCTTTAAATGAATGAAAAAGTGTTAAATATCCTTAAAGGTCAGAGGCTTCAGAATAGGCTCTCCTGTATATTTCAGGCTCCAGGCGACATTGATTACAAGCAAGATGAAGCCTAGGAGACAGAGCATAGGGTTAAATTCAAAGGAACAGATCTAATATGGAGTCAGATTTGTTCTGTTCTATTACCCGGCCAGAAGCCACTTGAGGATTTAAATCCGTTTAAGTTAAAAATAACTAAAATTTTAAAGGAATTTACATACATAGGTGGGAATGTGCAAAGCATATCTGGAACAGCACCCAAAGGATAGCAAACAGTGGCATCTCCAGAGAGGGCTGAAAGAACAGAAGATGAGGGAAAACTTCTTTCACTTGTGTATTTTTGTGCTCTGTTTGAGTTTTTTTTTTAACCATTTGCTTGTATTTCTTTTTCAGTTAAAAAAACTGTGTAATGGAACAAAGGAGTAACTAGCATAGCAAATACAGCAGCCATGGAATCACTAAGTCATCACTTTTGATTTAAGCCAGAAAGCATTTATGACTCTCTCCAATGTGCAGTCGTGTTTTAAGAATTCTTTTAATATAATTATTACTATTATTATTATTACTACTACTACTACTGCTACTACTATTAATATAACTATTATTACTATTATTTTATGAAATAATAACATGGTTTATCTCACCCCTGCCCATGGCTGGTGAAAAACCAACTGAGTTTTTCTTGAGTTGTTTTCCAAGGAGTAGAGATGAGTTTATAAACAGAACACATCTTCAGGGTAAAACAGGCAGAGTGCTTTTCCAGCAGGCCAGACAGCTATGAAGGGTTTTCAACAGAGGCGCCCAGAAGCTGAGAGAGAAAGCCTCCAGGACACTACAAAAAGCTGCCCAAACTGCCTTCTCCATGGCACTACTGAAATAGGAAAGAACAAATCTGACTCCATATTTGATCTGTACCTTTGACTTTAACAAAGCCAAGTTAATATGCTCCGGTCTTTTCATGGGTTATGATGTGACAGAGGAGATGGACAGGTCAACAAGGAACCACTCTGCCGTGATTACAGAGCCGGAGAAAGGGATGGGCTGCAAGATGTATGACGCAGCCGCAACTGTGCCCGTGCTTCTAGGCAGGTATCCAAAATCGCCTCGACAAGGTGTCAAACACTTGTGCCCACGTCCTCATCAAAAGACATGTATTAAAGACAAATGGAACCATATAAAAGGCCAATACCCTTGCTGGGTACACCGTCCAAAGAACAAAGTCTCAATTTGACAACTGGCCATCTCGGTTCCCTGGGATTCATTCTTGAAGAACCTTAAAAACCACTCCTCTGCCCTCAAGAAGTGCTCCATATTTGTCCTATCTTTGGCTCAGGGATGGAACACGTTCAAGTGAACTTTAATGTCTGCACAGATTTGACTGTCTTTCTCCAGGTTCACTTGTCCATTCCAAAGAGGCCTGAGCTAAGCCCATCCTCCGTAAGATCTATTCCCTCCAGTGACAGCTCATTGAGCCTGCAATTAAAAGCCAAGTGAACAAGACGGTCCTCAGCTAAAAAGTTCACCCACCCTTCACTGTTTTCTTAATCTCCTCTCCTGGCTAATTGCAACAGACTAACACCTCCCTCCACCAAGATACCCAACTATGTCATTTTGTCTCCCCAAAGAGAAAGTAAGGTCCATAAAAGAGGAGAAAACTACATAGTCACCTCTGAATTCTTAGCATATAGTAATGTCAATAAATAGAACTCAGATTATTGCTACTTTCCTTTAAAACCTTTCTGGTTATTTGAATGAGACCTTGGAAGAGAGGTGTTTGCTGTCCAGTATATTGATCCACAAGACTCTGGAGGCATTTTTCGGAATAGCTGTTCACTGATTCATTCAAAACACAACTTATCAATCAAGGAGTAGCTGTGCTTTTCTGCCAGGAGTTTGTGGTCACTCTCATGCCAGAACAGCTTTAAACTATATCCTTACTTTGGATTTGTTATTTTCCCCCTCTTCCAAAAAATTGACTTTCCTTACTTTCTTGTCTTGAGGAATTTTCTTTTTCCTCTTTCACCCTTTAGTAAACCAAGATTCTCAGGATGGGCAAGGCCCATTATATGATCACCCATCCAACTCCTAGTGTGAGAGGCCTGGGGCTAAACTCCTGCCCTCCTGTCAAGGCAACTGAAAATCAGTTCAGGAGCCAACCAGCACACCACGGATTCTAACGCTCACTTATCTCCCAGAATACCTGTGTTCTCGTTTGTCTTGGCTTCTGAGGATTTCCCATTTCTTGACAATGAGTTGTGCAGCTTGAAAGATGAGGAAGGAAGGTTTTATTTCTCAATCAGCATTTTAAGAAACTTGTCTAATGAAGGTTTCCAAGAGGTTATACAACCCTCCATTGCCGAGACAGAAAACACACTAGACATTTTCTAAATTTAGCTCTCATGTGCATTTTTCTTTGCTTTTGTTTTCTTAACTGCTAACAGACATTATTTAATTAAAAAAAAATAAGGCCCCAAAAAGGATAGAACACTGAAGGGGCAAACAAAATTAAAGGGCAAAGACAGAAAAATGATAACTACTCTACAAAGTTAATATAATACATACACTATGTATCAGATCAGCAATTCTCAGTAACAGCTAATTGAAACATGACCATGAGGTAAAATTTCTCTCCTGTCAGGACATGGCCAACAGAAAATACAATTAAACCAACAAACTAATATCCTAAGTCTGGCAAGGTACAGAAGGCTACAAGCTAAATGTGTCTTCTTCTGGAAGAGAAGGAGACACACAAGCTCTTCTCTGTGGAGCCGGAGCCCACGGGAGGACGGTGAAGTGAGCTCTGTAAGTACCCAATTAGCAAAGTGAGTGATGAATAAATAGACGTGAGCTTTGTAGACAGTGATGATACTACTATTCATTTGTCCTTTAAAGTATGACTTCACTTTCAGTGATCAATACATCGGTGTCCTCAGGAGTTGAGATTTTAGGAAAATGCACAGCCTGGGCCCAGACCTCCTCTTTAAGCTCGTGACTCTGCGTAGATATCTCAAGGGCACTCCCAACTCAACCTGCAAAGAGCTGACTTCATGGTGCTCCTCCCATAGCCGTCCTGCCCAGGGCTCCTGGTCGGAGGGTAAGGTCTCCCTGCGTCTCCCAACTCAGGCCCATTACTCACAGATGTGAATGGACCCCTCCTTCAGGGACCAGATATCCTCAGTCACAGAGTACCACCACCCTCAACTGACCTACCAGATACTCACTGGCACTCACTCAGCACTGACTCTGTGCTGGAGACCACGCTGCACACTGCACAGTGTATCTCACTGGATCTCCACAACAGTCCTGGGAATTGGGTACATCACTGCTTCAATTGATTAGATAAATTGTTTCAATTCCTTGTGTGTGTCATTCAAACTGACACGGCTACTAAGCCACAAGCCTGGGCCTGAAAACCACTTGAAAATTGAACACTGCTACACCTCGCAGCCACCCTACTCTGACTCAGCACATCACCTCCTGCCAAGCCTTCTAAACTTTTCCAAGCATTCTACAAGACAAATGTGAACTACGAGAGCAGCCTATTCTCCTACTTAAAATCTGTCAATGATGGTGCACTGCCCTTAGGAGAAAGCCCCACCGGGCTTGAGCACAGCCTAAGACCCCAGCATCCGCGTTCCCTGCGTGGCCGCGCTGCCTCACCCAGCACGCAGCTCTACACGTGCCGTGTCCAGGACAGGGATGCTGACTCCGCACAACCCAGGGCTTGTCTCACTCGAACAATGATCACATTCTTCAGTGTTCATCTTCTTCATTGCTGACTCTCACAAAAATGTTTTCTCATGATGAATCAATATCTTTTTCCTTACAACTTCCCATCATTGATAATGAGCTCCCCCCAAAAGAGAGAAGACCTAATTCTCAGTCTCCTTATCTGTAAAGTGAGAATAACAAGGAAATATATGAGGTTTTAAGAGAAATAATATTCATGTGAGGCTGAGGGACAATTCCATCATACAGTAAGCACTCATTGTGTGCTTACTTAATATTAGTAAGAATATATTGCATTCTAGCAATCTTCAATCAATGTTTTATGACTTTGTCCAACAGGCTACTGACAAACTGTTGGATGAACCACTTTGAGCAGATCAGCACTAGCGTACTGGGAGAGGTAAGCACTGACTCCAGTTACAGCTGCAGCCACCCAGCACTACGGGGCGGGGGCAGTTTGCTCAAACTCTTACATGTTGCTTGAGCATTTAGTCCTCGTTATAGAATAAAGATAGGTGTTCTTTAGTCAAATCTCCTGAAACATAAATCTTCAAAGATTGATGCAAATTAGGTTTCAAGTACAACACTCTCACTAGAATTTATTTGAAAATTATAGTCTTAGCTACTCCGCACATCAAAAGGGCATAATCTTAATGTATCTGACTAAATACACTGAAAGGGTTGTTTAAAAGTAATTAAGAAGAAGCCATTCTGAATAAGCTCTCAGTATCATCTGCACAAAGCCCCAACCATGGGTCTCATTTCTCACTTCCACATAGGTGTTTTCAAGTAGCTTACCTTGGGTCTTGGTTTCTTATAACACGGGGCGGGGAATAGTTGTGGATAGATTTATGTAGCAAATATATACCTAGGGTATTTGCTGTGAAGGAATTCTAGAAATAAGAAGATTGATATATAGTACCACCCATAAGAAACTCAGCCTTTCCTTTTACAACAGCATTAAAAATAAAGTGAGAGATACATTTAACAAAAATTTACAAGATTTGTACATTGAACTTTTTGAAGTATCAACAAAATAAATTTTAAAAGATCTACATATATGGAAGACATTCCATTTTCATGGAATGATTGACAATATTATTAAAAATGTTAAGACTCCTCAAAGTGATCTATATATTCAGTGGAATCCCTATCAAAATTCCAGCCAACTTCATTGCAAAAATTGAAAAACTGAACCCAAAATTCATATGGACGTGCAAGGGGCCCAGGACAGCAAAAACAACCTTGAAAAAGAAGAGTAAAGTTGGAGGACTCACTTTAAAGTGTACTAAAATGCTATAGCACTAAGTCAGTATGAAACTGGCATAAGTTTGGATAAATAAATTTAAGAGACACAATAAAAACCCACGGGGAAAACTTTCATTTACAGACAGTTTTCCACCTGGGGGCCAAAAACACTCCATTGAAAGAATAGACTATTCAACAAATGGTGCAGGGACAGCTGGGTATCTGCAGGCAAAAGAATCAATCTGGAATCTGAACACCCATATTTTATATAACAAATAAAATTAATTCAAAATAGATCACAGACAGAAATGTAAAATTTAAACATAAAATTTCTAAAAGAAGACACAGTATAAATCTTTGTGGGCCTAGGATAGGCTTTGGTTTCCTAGATACAAAACCAAGAGCACAAGTGATAGAAGAAAAAAGCAGATAAACTGGACTTCACCAAAATTAAAATCTTTTTATTACAAAGGACATCATCAAGAAAGTGAAATGACAGGGGAAATGGTTATCTCAAGTCAGAGAGGACGTGCTTAGTAAGAAAAATAAAATAAATCGTTTCATCTATCTACCTCCCCTGTAAAGAAATTGTTTTAATGTTTAAAAAAATATAGTGAAAAGACAGTTTGCAGAATAGAAGAAAAATTTTGCAAAGCATGTATCTAATAAGAGAGTAGTATCCAGGATATATAACGAATGCTTTCAACTGAGCAATACAAGAAAATAGACACAATTTTTAAATTTACCATGAATTTAAATAGATATACAAATGGCCAATAAGCATATGAAACGATGCTCAGCATCACTAGCGAAATCAAGAACAAAATGAGATGTCATTTTACACCCACTAGGATGGTTATAACCAAAACATGGACAATAACAAATGTCGTTCAGGAGGCAGAGAAACCTCATATGCGGCCAGGGGAAAGGGACAATGCTGCAGCTTCTTTGGAGAAGTCTGGTATTTCCTCAAAAGCTTAGAGTTGTATGGCTCAGCAATTCCACTCCTATATGTAGAGTCATCCCTCAATACCCTTGGGTGGTTGGTTTCAGGAACCCCACACCCTGGATACCATAATCCAAGGATGTTTGAGTCCCTTTACAATCAGCCATCTAGATCCATGTAGTGGAAACTACAGATATGGCGGGCCAAATGTACAGCCAAAAGAATGAAAACATATTCTCATAAAAAATTTCACATCAATATTCATAGCAGTATCATTCAGAGTAGCCAAAAGTTACTAACAATATCCATCCATCAATGAACGGATAAACAAAATTACCAAGAATAGGCCCACAAACTTTTGGTCATTGAAACTTTGACAAAGGAGGTGACAACATACAATGGAGTAAAGACAGCCTCTTCAGCAAATGGTGTAGGGAAAACTGAACAGCTGCATGTTAATCATTGAAGCTAGACTACTGCCACACAGCATACACAGAAAAGAATTAAAATCTGTTAAAGACTTAAACATGTAAACAAGACACTATAAACCTCTTAGAAGCAACCATAGGCAAAACATCTGACATACATCTCAGCAATGTTCTCCTAGATCAGTCTACTCAAGCAATAGAAAAACAACCAAAAATATACAAGAGGGATCTAATTAAACTTACAAGCTTTTGCACAGCTATGGAAACAGTAAGCAAAACAAAAAGACAACCAACCTATGGAATGGGAGAAAATATTTGCAATAAATGAAACTGCTAGGGGCTTAATTCCCAGAATATGTAAGCAGCTGTTACAGTTAATATGAAAAAAAACAAACAATCAATTCAAAAATTGGCAGAAGTCCTAAAGAAACATTTCTCCAATGAAGACGTACAAATGGCCAGTAGCCACATGAAAAAATGTTCAATATCATTATCAGAGAAATGCAAATCAAAACTGCAATCAAGTATCACCTCTCACCAGTCAGAATAGGCATCATTCAGAAGTTCACTGACAATAAATACTGGAGAGGCTGCGGAGAATTGGGAACACTCCTACACTGTGGAGGGAATTCAGTTTGGTGGAGCCATTGTGGAAAAGTGTATAGATGTTCCTCTAAAGACAAAAAATTGACCTCCCATATGAACTAGCAATGCCACTCCTGGGCATATATCCAGAAGGAACCCTAATTCAAAAAGACACCTACACCCCAATTTTCACAGCAGCACTATTTACAATAGCAAGACATGGAAAAAACCGAAATGTCCACTGAGAGATGACTGGATAAAAAGGTTGTAGCATATTTGTCCAATAGACTACTATTCAGCCATAAAATAATAATAAAATAATGCAATTTGCAGCAACATCAATGGACGTGGAGAATGTCATTCTAAGTGAAGTAAGCTATAAAGAGAAAGGAAAATACCATATGAGATTGCTCACAGGTGGAATCTAAAAAAAAAAGAAAGAAACAAAAAGATAAACTTATCTACAGAACAGAAACAGACACAGAGTCATAGAAACCAAACTATGGTTACCAGAGGGGAGAGGGTGTGGGAAGGAATAAATTGGGAGTTCAAGATTTGCAGATACTGAGTATGTAACAAATAAGCAGCAAGTTTATACTGTATAGCACAGGAGAATATATTTAATATCTCATAGTATCTTGTGTTTAAAAAGAGTATGAAAATGAATACAGGTATGTTCCTAATTAACTGAAATGTTGTGCTGCACACAAAAAACTGACACAAAATTATAAACTGACTAGACTTCAATGAAAATATTTTTAAATAGACCAAAAACGAAAAAAAGGAAAATGATATTATCAAACAAAAAGAATAAAGTACTAATTCAGGCTACAATATGGATGAACCTTGAAACTTTATGCTAAAAAGCCAGACACAAAAAGTCAAATAGTGCCCTTTAAGGTGAACTGTATTTAAGGTTTTATTTTACTACTCCTTTAAATTTTCTGGTGGTTTGAAATCTATCAATATCAAAATAAGATGTATTATACATTAAAAGCTTAAAACGCTTCCTCACAGGAGGGCTTTTATTATTAAATTCAGAAACGCATATAAAGCTCTTGGAAAAACACTTTGCACGTCCACACACAGTGACTGCTGTCACTGCCACTCAGAGGGTGGTGCCAGCACTGATGAGAGCTGCTTCCACTCGCTCCCCTGCAGACAGGAGTGAAGGCCTGAGCTCTGACAGGCAGGGTGAGCGTGAACCTGGGTCAGACACAGCCACGTCCCAGACTCTGCATTACCCAACTTTCTTACACAAACTGCAACATGTAATGTAAACACGCTAGAGGGATGTACCTTACAACACAGGGAATACAGACAATGTTTTACAGTAACTATAAATGGAGCATCTATTGTACACCTGAAACTAATATCATATTTTAAATCAGCTATATCTTTCTAAAAAATTAAAAAATATTTCTAAAATGTTATCACTTTAATATTCAATTCGGTTTTTAAGTAACTACTAAATAGTTTAGAATGTATAAAAGCATTTAATTGTGCTGTTTGTTTACATATTTATTCACATTCAGCCTCTTGCTAAAGAGAATTTAAACAATTCTTTTAAAAACAGCTTAACAACCTTAACAACGAAAAGGCAAACCTGAGAATGAAGAGAAAATGGAGATTCAATACTTAAATGAAACCAGGGGGAGATAAACTCATAAAAATGGATTCCATGAAGTCAGAGCAAGTGTTAAAGGCTGACTAGAAATTCAGCTGTAGGATTCTTGGCAGCTAAACCAAAAAGAAAAGATGATGGGGTGGGTGGTAGAGCGTGTGCTTAGCGTGCACGGGGTCCTGGGTTCAAGCCCCAGGGCTTCCACTAACAGATAAATACGTCTAATTACCTGCCCCCATAAAAGATCACCAAAGAAAAGAAAAAGAGAAATTTCTTTCCCAAAAAACCCTGATATTAAATTTGGATTAAATACTTAAAAAAAGCAAAAAAGAAAAATAGAAAAGATAAGTGACACTGTGAAGGAAAACCACAGCTGGTCTAACA
This sequence comes from Vicugna pacos, assembly GCF_048564905.1. Classification (NCBI taxonomy): domain Eukaryota; kingdom Metazoa; phylum Chordata; class Mammalia; order Artiodactyla; family Camelidae; genus Vicugna; species Vicugna pacos. The sequence goes on along the minus strand of NC_133008.1, from coordinate 2,125,078 downwards.
AGCTAAGTCACAAATCTAAGTGTGATAAGTGTCGGTTTACTGATCTAAGTTTTGCTGGGATACCTGGTAAATCTGAAGTTTAGTTTCAGTTTACTGGGCAAATAAGCTAACCCGAAAATCCAAGGTGAACAATTGTCAGTAACGGGATCTGTTCCAAATTGATAAGCTTCAGTGTACTGATACCTTGCTTTTTGTTGTTTGAGCCTTATTGGCTAATAGTCCCATACTTGTAATTAACCGTATAAAACATCATTTGCACATCTTGGAGGGGCTCAGAGCTTTGGAAAAGAAGCCCCTCAGAGCCCGCCAATGTAATAAATCTCAATACTCCAACCCTCTGAGTGATTCTTGTTTCTTGGCTGGCCTGTTGTTTCCATAACAACACAAGGGATAATGCCCGTGGGATTAATCTGCAGTGGCTGCTGGCAGGTCCCCATGTCTCACGTGGGAAAATCTGAAATATCCTTCTCAACACTCAGAGTCATCATAAGCCCACCCCAAACCTGCAGCCTTTAAATGCAGGAGCACAGGTAGGGCCTGGCCTTTGCTGTCTCTGTGTCATCACAGTGAGACAGGATGGAAGGGGGAAGAGCACAGCCATTCAAGGAAGGCCACCGCAATTAACATAGAAATGGTGAAGGATTCAAACCCCAATAGGTCTTGAGGCTCAGGATGAAGAGATTTAACTTCTAGCAGATCTTGAGATTCAGTAAACACCCACTGTAATAGTAACGTGGTGAATAACATGCCCCAGGCACCATGGCAGTCCCAATGATAGCCGCAAAAGGTCAAAGGGTGGGAAATGGCCAACTCCTGGGAAATGGCCAACTCCTTGGAAATCCCAGCCCCTTGCCCTAAGGCTGGTCCTTCTACTTATTAGCATATGAAACCACCAAGCCCAAGAAAACAAGCAACACAGCGCCACCTCGCGGTCACCACTCTTTCCCTCTTTGGGGAAGGCCCACAATGTGTGGAGTGTGTACCTACTTCTAATCTGAGCATCAAACCCCCACAGCTCGTGAAGTTTCTCTTGCCTATCAATGTATCTCTCTGAATAAATATACCTTTACTCAACACTGGCTTGCTCTTGAATTCTTTACTGCATGAAGTCAAGGAACAAAATCTGGTGGGGCACATCCCAGGGACTCAACAAAAGCCTGGGACACAGCCCTTCTCATGCCCAACGTTTTTTTATTCTTCTATCAACAGGACTGGTCTGTGAAGGGAGGTCTGAGACCCCAGCTAAGGGACAGAAGCAGCCTCCAGGGCTCCAGCTTGCAGGCAGCCTCTCCCCCAGCATGGGTCTTGGGGTCTGCCCGGTTCTCTGTGTTTCTCTGTTGTGCTGACTCCCCAGCCAGACAGCGTACTCCTAGGCCTGTCCCCACAAAACCCTTCTCTCCAAAATACAAGCACATCATGTCACAATCCTCTTGTTCAACCAGGAAATGTTCAGCCCACTTTTTTCCTCCCCAATAAAGTACCCAACTGTCCTCCCTCCCATCACATCAGTTCTTTTTTTGTGAGAACTCTGCACTCGCCACACCCCATCCTGAACACAGGTGTCTTGCTGGCTGTGCCCAAGATGTTTCTTTCTCACATAGCCTGCGTCCTTTCTCTTTCCCCTTATTACCTTAAAAAAGCCTTTCCTGAGTCACCCACCCCACTGATTCTGAACTCACAAAGTGCTGTGGTTGCAGTCACTATGTGCATACCTCCCAGGTTTTGGCTAGGTTTCCATCGCAAGATCTTCATTAAGGAGCTGCATCAAGAAGTTTAAAGAGGCTATTCTTACATCTGAGTGGAGGAGCCTGCAAAAAATTTACATGGTTTTGAAGAGAGAGTTAACCAGGGACAGAGAAGTCACGGGTCCTAGTCAAAAGTTTCATGAGGCAAAATGTTCTCCCAAGGCTCAGAGTGGCTTCTGAACATGGAGTCGGCAGGAAGGAGGTGACAGGCAGTGATTAGGGTGGGTGATACAGGGTACGCTCCCCCAGCTGGGAAAGAATAGGTATTTTTCTAGTTTTCCAAACAATTTCTTACTGCCTTTTTTCCCTTATTACCACATACCATTTCCTACGAATTAAGCATATCAATGTAAGTTATTTGGGGCAATTGGGAGAAGCTACACGATGCCATTCACAGGGCCGGGACATGACAGCCACACCAGTCTAGGTTGAAAGACCAGTGGGAATATTTCCATAGTAATCACGGGCATGCAGCAAACTCCCCAGCTTCAATGACCTCCTCTCAAAGTTGGCGCCAATAAAGCTACCAGTCAAAATGCGTGACGATTATGGCCAACATCTGTTTATTAGTTAAGTGCCCGTGAGAGCTGTCGCTTAATGGGGAATGAGTACGATCAATGAGGCCCTGTCTACCTGCCCACACGCGCCCTGCCTTCCTGCCTTGGTGCAACAGCAGAACTTGTTTAGCTGAGATGAACACCCCCAGAGCAGCCCAGACGGGAAAGCTCCCAGCTCTGCACGGCGAGACGTGTTCCTTTCCTTCTCAGAGCTGATCACAGTTTGCTGTCGTCTGTTTTTATGTTTATCCCTTTTGTAACTGCCTCTCCTCCGGAGATTTTGCTCAAGCAGCACGGGGCCAGTTGTGTCTTGCGGCCTGCCGGATATTTTGGGCAGGGAAACAGCCGAGCCCACATCTGGCTCTGGTGCTGAACGGAGAAGGCACAAGTCCCAGGGGCCCATGCTGAACCGAGGCCCCTGCACCCAAAATTATGGTCTGACTTTGGGCAAATTACAGTCTTTTTTACCCTGAGATTCCTCATCTGTCTATGAAAATAACTGCCCATGGAACACAGAGTTACAAGTATTAAAGGAAATCACCAAATTCACAACCTAGCCAAGGGGCTACCAGTGCATCCTCAACAGATAAATACTGCCTTTACGGCTCTGACACACGCCAAGCTTGGTGGCCGCACAAAGTGTCAACTGCTAAGTGCCAGTGTGTTAAGTGTTTCATGTGTGCTATAATACCCTTTAGAACTTACAACAATCCCAGAAAGTAACGAATATTTTCATGCCCATTTCACAGATTCACCAACAGGTTAAGAGTGGTTACATTCTAGTCCAAGGTGCTATGGTGAGGTAATGGCGATTTCAACGTGAATATGGCCCCAGGCCTGGGCTCCATCTCTGTCCCATCCACCTGACCACTTGCCTATGAAATCCACCTGTCCAATACCCAAGTTTGAAACCGGCCAGCTCTTAAATGCAATGTGTGCCACCGTTTGTCTATGTTCCTTAATTACCATAAACTGTTCTCAGAACGCACTTCAGAAAGGAAAGTTGGACTCACGTCCCTGCCCACAAAGAAGAGGAATTCTGCCTTGCCTTCTCCTGTAACGTGCAGAAACCCTTCCCATTCACCACCGAATCCTTTTGTATGCTTCCTCCGTGTTCATGTTTGCACACGGCTTATTAAAGTAGAAGTTACCTGCAGTAATTCCATCTCGGTTCCTTTCCAAGGTTCCAGATTATCCATAATCAGGGTAATATCATAATTTTCTGTGAACGAAAATACTACAATGTGAATGAAAATACTGCAACCATGTCACTAAACAAAGAATGCTGAAAACAAGTCATCAGCGACTGCTGCCGCACCCCAGTGAAAACAGGCCTGCAGCCACTCACAACGGTGCCCTCTGAGCAGACTCAGAATAAGAAAGGACAGATTACTGGCCCTAGATAGCTAGGTGATTGTCTAAAGAATATATTCAGTGAGCCCAAATGTTGGCTTCCTCCCATATATTGAAAAGCACTAAATTCTTGAACGTGAGATACCTGGCTTTCTTTAGATAACAAGCAATGTTTTATTGTTCTAACTACCTGGTCTTTGTTGTAAAGCTCCTATATAATCCTAGCTTCTCCCCTACTCTTGGGAGCAGTCCCTCAGAGTGTTCCGAGAGGCGGTCATCCTGGCTCGAGTCCTCCTGACAAATAAAACATAACTCTTAACATTCAGGCTGCACGTTTATTTCAATCAAGTCCCAAAATAGACACAACTCATCAATTCTGTAATGGGACACACTGGATCAGGAACCAAAAGAGTGTAGTAGTCCCGAAGAACTACGGCTCCCTCTTTCTTCCTGTCATTATACAATCCCACCAGAACTCATTACTATGCTGTCTGCTCCTCTGGCAACCAAACTCATAGAAGAGTGAACTCAGCAGAGCACCATGCTGGGGAGAACCCCCCGCAGCAGCACTGCAGGCTGCCTGCCCTCCCGCACGCTCTGCCGACCGCTAGTGTCCTCCGTGGAGACCAGGTCAAAAGAGCTGTTCCCAAAAACTGCAAAGTCCCACATATTAAATAAAAACGTTTTATTTTATACGATATGTTACGTATATACCCATCTGTGAAAACAGCTTTGCCAGAAGCCCAAACCTTCAATATTAATATGCAAAGGCAAACCCGGTCCCCAAGGGAAAACAAGTCTTAAGACGACACTAAGGCCTCCAAAGTCCACTCCACGACAATGAACCAAACTGCCTGTAGGTCTGCAGCTGCAGGAGGCTACATGTCTGCTTTTAAAGCAGCCCCTTCCTGCCCTCGTGTGCTACAATGCCCTTTTATGCCCTCCCATCGCAGGGCAAGAGCAGCTGCTGCAGAAACTTGCAGGGGCCTCAGAGCCAGGGATTATGCCCAGGTCACACTGCAAACCTACTGCCCGCCTCACAGCCCCCAGCCAGGAGGTCACCTGGAAGTCACAGCAAGTGCCCCAATCCAGAAGTCTCTTCATTTGCCAGCACAACTGATCACTGGTCTCCAACCTTCGTCAGTTTTGCACAAAACAGCACCTTCTACTGTGAAGCGGGTGGTTTTCGCTTCTGTGCCCCATCCTTACTGGAAACGTTAAGGGAAACCAAAAGGCCTCTTTCAACCCTTTTCTGATAACACCCTCCCACCCACAATACTCATATGCTCAAGAGTTTGGATCCACGTGATTTTGTTTCCCTTATGCTAAGGGGCTCAAAACACTGCGGGATTCTTTCTCCTTTGAGTGTATTAGCACTCAGTTTCTTGGCTTTAATCTGTTTTTGTCTCTCTCTTCAGTGTCCCTAGCAGTTGCCACCTCTTACTCCCTTCAGCAGCCTCCCTCCCAACATCTATTCTAGGGAATCAGCTGTGATGAGGGGCCCGGGGGCAGTCACAGAAGATGCAACTAAGGCACAGAGAGGCTACATAATTTGCCCAAGAAATCACCTTGAGCCACCAACAGAGTGTGTCACGTCCCTCTATTTAACAGTTATGCTAAGCAAGTTAACTTTTTGTAGATTATGTTTATAAACAGATGAGGTATGAAAATACATACAAGGACACACATCAACTCTAAGATGTTCATTAACTCCACTGTTTTGTTTCAATTTATTTTATTTCTATTAAAAAATTGAGAACCACTGCAGCCTATATAGCAAAATGTTACTGGGTTTTAAATCCAGAATATAGAGGGGTTATGTCATTACTCATTCTTATATGTATGTTCAGAAGACAAAATGATTTGAAAGTCTCTCTCCCCGCCCCCTACTCACTACTGGCTCTCACCAGAGCTCCCAGATCACACATCTAATACCTTTTCACTTTAACCACAGCTGAACTCATCAGTTTTCCCCCAGAACTCCCTCTGCAGCTTTCCGTCCTCAGAACACAGCAGGACCATTATTTAACTCATTAATCCACCCAGAAACCTGGGCCTTACTCCATCCTACCTTCACAGACAGCATTGATCCTTTCATTTTAACCATCAAAACATGCCTTCAATCTGTTCGCTTTTACCCACTGACTGTCCTACCACTCAAGTGGAAGCCACCAACACTGCGCACCTGGACCCATGAGTCTCCCAAGTGGCCCCACAGCCACTCTTCCCTACTTTAGACAAATGGGATTGTGTCAATCCCGCGCTTTTTGGACTCTTCAGACCCAATTTTCTTAGAAGAAACTTCAATTTCTTCACCTGGTGAAGGTCTTTGCCATGAAACTGTCAGCTCAGGGAGGGCAGGACCCGCCCTCTCCCCTTGGCCCTGCACTCTGGCAGAGCTTCAGCTTGGGAGGACCTGCTGAGCTAAATCAGCCTGTATTATAAACCTGGTCTTGAGTTCTTAGCAAACAACTTCACTTATCCATACAAATCCAACGTAGATTAGAAAGATTTTAGATGTTGAGCTAGACAACTGATTTGGGGATTTTGCACTGGCAACCTGCAAGTATATGTTCTAATGATTGTGTCTTGTTAAAACCACACACAGATTAAAGGAGTATTTGTGGAATGTCTTCGGAGTAAAAGGGACTGTACTTTTACAGATTTTATGTTTTATTATATGAACAACCAGGACAGGGTCACAAATGGAACCGCCTCACAAGTGACAGAAGACAGGTGAGACGCATATAGCAACAGGTCACAAAGATGGTAAGAGCAAAGTTGTTTCTCCAACCCCCGAAAAAATTCCTCCAAGAACAGAAAACTCACAATTTTGAAAATAAAATTCTATCATCTAAAGAAAGAAAATAAATAATCCTCTTCATCAGGGTTTCTAGATCTGACTGCAGAGTTATTAGCAGGCCATACTGAATCCTAGCACAGAAAAATCAGATGGACTAGTGGTGAGTAAGTTCCAGGAAAATGGCAGTAATTCCTCCACTTGAAAGAGGACACACACTCACTTGTTGAAGGTGACTGTAAACCGCATTCTGCAGAAATTCAGAAGATTCAGACACTGCTTCTACATGGTGATGACACGGAAGGACGGCTTGGATGCATGCTTCTAACTGAGTCACCGGCGTTCTTACACAGCAGGGTGAAACGGAGGCCCTCAGCCAAGAGCACAGATGTTCCTGTCATGTATCCCAGATCGTGCCTCGGGGACTCAGTGTCCTGTAGCAGTGCGGCCCCAGGCGAGGACCCGCAGCGTGGTCCACGCAAGCAGGAGGGGCACTGTGCTTGAGAAATCCCATCCCCGATGGGGGCAAGACGGGCTGGTGGGGTTTTGTGAACCTATAAATGCTCATAGAAATAAACCTGCATACATTCACGTGATAAAATTAACTGTAGCAGGCTATTTAACAAAATTTCAATTATCAGTGTTAATTTTACCATTCCTTTCCTCTTGTCCCCTGCACTCTGAGACAGGCTTAGGCTCTCTCACACATGCAGCTCTGATGCAATAGTTTTGAATTTATTTTATTTTGCTACAAGTGTTTTCACTCCCAGTGTCGCTGTGACTGTCGTCTCTTAACACAGTCAGATGTCTTCCTGGATCTCTCCCTGTGTTCCTTGCTCCTGCTTCTCAGATCCTGAGATAAAGAACAGGTGAAGGCATATGACTGGGAATGTCAATGTGGGCTTGATCAAAGTCCTCAGTGACTCGCTAGGTGAGTGCTGCCCACCCCTTACCTTCAATTCTCAAGGTTCTGCCCAGGGTGACATCCAGACAGGAGAGATTCCTGGGTCCAATTAAGAGCTGTGTGGCTTGGGTGCGGGGAAAGGTGCAGGAGCTGGTTCCGTAGACGGTCACTTCCATTTCTCTGCTACTCTCTCTCCCGAGGCCCCGCTGCCAAGCCCCCAGGCTCCCTGATCTTCTGTCTTTCTCTTCTACTCTAATTCAAGCCCTTTTCCTCTTCCTTTATTCCCTGATTATCCCCAGCTGGAGTGATTTTCCCATCACAGATTCTGAAAAATTTTCCTGCAGCTGAAAAACAGGTCTCCAGAGGTCAATGCCCATATGGTGGTTCCTGAAGAGAGCCCCTGGTTAGGGCGACCCTCACCAACACTCACGGGGCATCAGACATGTTGCAGGGTCGAGCACCCCCAACAAGAGTTTGCTGTGACCCCAAAGCACGCACAGCATCCCTGCTCACTAAAGTGTAGTTTTAGTCCTTTATTAAGAAGCAAAAATAAAAAAAATTGCTCATGTTTCTTACTAAAATTATTTATGAGGTAGAAAAAGTAATTCTAATAGAAAAGAACAAATTTCACTCCATGTTAGATGTGTTCGTCTGACTTTAAACCTGTACCTTGTTTTCTAGGCTCAGACTTGCTGTTTCTGCACCTTTTGTAAAAGAATGTTGCCTTTAGCCTGAAATACCCAGGAGGGCCTATTCTCCGGGCTCTGATCTTTAAGGATATTAGCTCTTCTACACTTATGTACAGATGGCAAGTTGCAAAAAATTCTTTTTTTTTGGAGGTTATACGGGGGCACCATAATTTGACCCACATGAACAGCTGCAGGAACAAAAGGTTTCAAATAGAAACAATTCGTACAGCAAGAAGTTTGCAACAACCAGCCACATCCCCGCCGCTTTTTAGTATAAAAGGAGACTGAATTCTGCCTTGGGGAAGAGAGTTCTACTGGATAACAATATGCCATTTTCTGGGTCTGCCGTCTTTTCAAATAAAGTCACTATTCCTTACTCCAACATCTCATCTCCCCATTTATTGGCCTGTCATGCAGCAAGCAGAACGAGTTTGGACTTGGTAACAAAGTGACTGCATTAGAGGTAGTATGTCTCCACTGTTTCCTCATTTCCAGAATGTCACAACTTATCAGTTTTCTATGATGTTTAACAACACGAACAAAAAACCTATTATACGGAACTGATTCCAAGAAATAAAATTATTTCTACTCCTTCAAACATTTTCTTCTTTTTATTTTGTTTTGTTATGCTTATTGAAAAGAAAATAAAAGTCAAATCTTTTTATTTCACGTATTTTTTAAAGCTACATATTGTAAGTACTACAAAGATATTTAAATTGCAATAAAAATTGTTCATATATTAGTATAAAGATATATATACAATCAATGCAGATTAGGAAAGGAGTAGATATTTACTAAAAATCCACTGCACATCCAGTCTTTTACAAGCATATCCTGGAATATAAGCTCTATTACCCCGGAGTCCCCCACCCCCATTCTCACTGCGGAGTCCCTTAGTAATCAACTACCAAGGCACCAGCATAGAACCATGCAATCACTATTTTAGGTATAAATGAGAGTATTAGCTCATTCAATTCTGAAACAGAAACCTTAAAATAAATACTGAACTTATTTACAGATAAACAAATTTGGACACAAAAAAGTACAGTTTCTCCCCCAAGACACAAAGATAATAATTGGTAAAGGCAAGATTTGAACTAATCTGCCTGATTCTAAAAGCTAAGGTGGAAATCCCCTTTGACTTTGGAGGTAAAGCAGCACAACCTATCACCCTATCATTGTTCAGATCTAACTTTAGACAGCCTGAGAGAGCACCTCATTCCCATGGAACTCGAGGGCAAACAATAACAATAAGGATTTTATATTCAGTATTTTCTTAAGTCTCAATTATATAAAGTGTCAGCAGATCAGCAGAAAACTCTGGGAAATATGAGTGGGTCCAGAGCTTTTTGCTGATAAGAAACTCATTCTATCAGGACAGAGTGACCTTCCCATGTGAGGCCTCATGGACATAAACTAAAGGCAGCTGAGCAATGAAAACTAGCAAGAACATGGAACTCAAGCAAGAAGGATGCCTGCCATCCCCTGCCCAGTTGCCTCTTCAACCACGTGGACAAGATGGCAGAAGATCCAGGTTCTTGTCCAAGTGACAACATCATGGATTCTCACCCATGAAATGTTATGACTCTATGCTGTCTTAAGTCCGTTCCAACTAAAATATGATAACACCAATATCTCAGCAGAATGTCTATGTCTCCACTTTCTCTCTTCTATTAGGAGACTATATCTATGGCTACAAAGCCGAAATTCAATTAAAAACACCATGCACGAAGCCTGGTGAAAGTCTGTGTAAGAGACATTGTTCTCACGCTCAGTGAGTGAAAACTCAGAAAAAGTGGTCCTTCTCCCTCTGCAAGTGGGAGGTAGCCTGATTGTGTGTGTGTGTGTGTGTGTGCACACGTGTGTGTGTGTAAATCAAATACAACGTATTCTGGGATGTGCACAGATTTTTTTTTATGTTACTATTATTTCGTGAGAATGAGCCTACCTTTAAATTAATTTGAATCTATTATTCTGAGAGAGTCTCAGGCTCTTTTGGTGGAGGATGGGAAAGAGGAAAGGAAAGGAGGAAAGATGTAAATGAAGCAAAGCTGTAAGAGTACTGCTAGGGAAAGGCAAGACATTATTTTTGTTCCTACTTGCATCACACACAAATTACGGACTGGCTTTCCCCCATGTCTTGTCAAGCACTGAGTTGCAGAAGAACAGGCAACAGCCCTTTTCTCACTGAGCTTGTGACTGTACGTGACATCTTATAGACACAAATTATTTAACCTGATCAAACACTCTAGCAGCAGGCTGTAATTCTCCTACTTTGAGAGACAAGGAAACAGGAAGTGAAAGAGGGTATATAGCTTGACCAAAGTCAGAGGACAAGTAAACTAAAGAGGATGAATTCAAACTCAGATCTGAATGCAGAGTCTGAACTTCCCACTCCGAGGGCTGGAAAATCCTTAACACACAGGGTCCCCAGCGCCTCTGCATTGTTCCTGGCACCAAGCATTTCCCATGGCGATGGCCTCCAGTTCTCAGACACAGCGCTCTGTGCAGCCAATAACCTCCATTCGACCTTGATCATCTACCTGCCACGCCCACCAGGCTTCACCATACAGGCAGGAAAGCTGGCTTTCAAGTGCATACAAAGCCACCCCTGGTCTAACCTGGACTCTTCAGCAGCTTTTCCAGCATAAAGGCAGCCATGAAAGTGCTCACAGTTTGTACATGAGCCACACTACCTCTCTCCATCTCTCTCCCCACCTATACTACTTAGCTATGACCATTTTGAGAATCTTGGAAACAAATTTTTAAAAACAGAAAAGAAAGGATTGTGTATCGAGTACTTAATACTTACAATTTTAAATGAGAAGTTACAAAGTGAGTATTTACATACCGAATCTGCCTTCCTAGGTGTCAGTTTTAACAGTTAAAAAATATAATAGCAAAAATTTCTCACTTAAAAAATTAACAAAAACATCAACAATAATCTGGAATAAACTCAAAAACAATGCCCATGTTGTATATGGAGGAAGTACAGGACTGTACTGAGGGGTAAAGTAAGAAGTGTGAAAGTAGAGACATCAACCTTTGTATGGAGGAAAACAGTTTTGTAAAGATGTACGTTCTCCTAAAGATAATTCAAAATTACTAAAAAATCCCATGACAACAATTATCCTTTTTTTTAACTTGAAAAAATTATATTAGAATTCTTCAGGAAAAATGAAGTGATAATACTAGCAAAGAAAAATAGGGATCGAAAAGCAAATCAAAAAATTTGCACTGTCAGATATTAAATAAATTTTTACAATATGTAAGTTATAGTGCTAGTGTAGGAAAGTAAGATTGACAGAAATAAATCATGAGCTCAAAAAGAGACTCTAGTGTACATAAGTATTTTTACAGGTGGGATTTCAAATTAAAGAGCAAAGTAGGAATTCAATAATTGTCTTGGGACAATCACAGAATCCCCTTGAAAAAACAAATTCTATTCCGGTCAAAATGACCGCAAGAAAAATTACAGAAAGTGATGTAAATATTAGAAAGTACTAATAAGAGCAAATACAACTCTTTGCTCATATCAATTCAGCTTCTCCTCACTATGACAAGCACTATTATCATCTCCATCTTAGAGATTAAGAAAACCTACAGAAGAAATTTATACCATTATAAGAAAGCATTTCTAAGAATAATATCAAGAATAAAACCGAAAAAGAAGACATTTACTATCTAAAGTTTATTTTGGGCCATAACAAAAATGAACCTACTGAACAAAATGAAAGGCAAAAAATGACAAGGGAAAGCTCTGTGATACATGTTGATGAAGACAAGGGGCTAATGTTCATAATATACATAGAGCTGTCACAAAGCAACAAGAAGCTGCCTCACTTAAATATTTGCAAAGGACAAAAGGGATCATTCACTTTTTAAAAGTCAGATGGCTAATGAGTGAAAAATGCTGAATACCACACTGGTCATAAAGTGCAAACTAAAACAATGAAAATCATTTTGCTCATCATATTGGCAAATATTTTTAAAAGATATTCTAGCTAGTGTCCATCTTTGAGACAACAAACTGTGAGCGATATTTTGGAGGACGACATGTCAATGGATATGTAAACCCTGGAAAACGTGTGTACACACAGGCTGAACTTCACTTTTAGGAATCGTTTCATTTACAAAAAGAATCAGTTCAAATAGATGTACTCATCAGAGAATTTACACAGCACTGTTTACATTGGTGGGAAGAAAAGCTGAAGTGGAATCATACCCACGGATAGAGAATTGGTTACATAAGTTATTCTACATCTTTTCATTCCCCACAGGAGAAGGAATTTCTAGATTCACTTGAAAGGAGCCTGTGATTTATGTAGTTGTCACATCCAAGGACTAAATTTCCAGAAACCTTAACTAAAGGAATACTTATACAAGATCACAGGAAAGTTTGTACAAGAAGGATGCCAGTCAGACACCCTTCCTGACAGTGGAAAATGGAGAAAACTTAAGTGTCCACCATCAAGACAATGATGCGGTAAATCACGGTGAGCTGTGGCCACTAAAGTTCTGGTGTTTCGGAGTGGTCCAAGGCCTTGTCCACAGTTCTCTCCCACGAAAGGTGTCCTTACACAAGAGACCAAACCTGCACATCAGGAGACCACTCTACTCTATCTGAAAGGACCGGGTGAGTCTGGAGGGAGAGGACGTCTGTGATATATACCTGAGTGAATAAACCGAGCTGCAGAAAACATATAGTATGGCCTTATTTTTCAATAAAGCATATATACACACACATATACATAGATTTCTCATATACGTTTATGTATGTGTATATATATATGACATAGGCATAAAGGTCATGAAATATATACTCCACATTGTCAGCAGTTTTTACTCTCAGGAAAAAAGGGGAAGGGAAGTAGGGGACTTTCGGTACCACCACAGTTCTCTTTTCAGTATTCCAGTTAAGTTTACTTGGAATATAAAAGTTTACTTAAGTCCAACGTAAAATGGACGAGGACTCCACAAGACAGAATGCTATAATGGTCATTAAAAATCATGCCAGCGGAGATAGAATACTGTAAAAAAAATTGTCATAAGCCGAATGGAAAATGGAGGTCTCCACACAGCAAACAGGCACGCAGTGCTTGCTGGTTTTTATGACAGAGGTAATACACACTGATGAAAAGAACAGAAAATAGATTTTAAAGTGTTAATTATTATCTCTGAATACTGGGAACAGGATAGACCCTTTTGACCCTTTTTTCAGAATTTTATATTAAATACACATTATTTTTCATCTGAAAAATGCATTTTTAGATGTCTAGTAACACACATTGGAAAAAATACATGAGTACTTACAGAAACAAATAACTAGGAGACACCGAAGCACCGTCACACAGTGCAGAATGGGTGATCCTGAATAACACCGCGCAGTTACATAAGGACCCAAAAATTGAAAGCACCCGCTGTAACAGGGCGCGTCCCCCTTCCATTTGTCAGTTGTGTCTTCAGGGCTGAGGCAGTTCTGAGCACGGCCAGTGTCAGTGCTGGTGTCTGGATGGATGCCACTGGAGGTGAAGGCACCTGCAAGCCGAGAGGAAGAACAGAAATCATCCTCTGCTTTTTCTGTCTTGTTTCTTTTCTCTTTTAAAGAGAGGCGGAAATAAGATAAACTGAATCTTCCCTACTGAAATTTCAGTATTGAAACAGTTTTTATATTGTTCACAACTTATATTCTGCCTATAACTGTCTTTTCAACAAAGCATTATATTTATTAAATGTTAATTAACTCAGTTAATTAACTACCTGTTGAAACCTATTAAAGAACATGAAATGCACTACGTGAAAGCACCACACCTGCAGTGACTAGCACAGCTGTTTGGACGGCAGTGCAGTCAGCCCCCACCATCACGTGGCCCTGAGCTCCTGATGCTGGGAAGAGAGCACGCTGCTTCCTCAGGCGGAGAGAAATGGTAAAAGTATTTTCTGAAATCTACAGCACTGACAAAACATAACTGCTTAATCCCAGGCTCCTTGGAGGCTGTCATTTTCCGTTTCTGGCCAACACCCGTCAATGAGCAGAACCACCCCATTCCCGAGTCATGGGACTCACGTGGGCAGCAGTTTTGGAGAAATTTCCAGGTATAGAATGTAAACCAACTATACATAAAACTCTGAAAAAGAAAAGATGCAATAATCTGATTTTGGAAGACACTCAATATATTCTCCTAAGCCTTAGTAGTTGGAAAGTCTGGGCTTCTCCTAAGCCACTTATTTATTTCACAGACAGTAAGCATCTCCCACAAACCCTGTTTCCCTGTGTCTGCTGGGAGCCTCAGGCATATTGATGCTGTCTATCTTCTAAGGCACAAGGCAGAGGCGTGTGTCTCATGCCTGCAAATCTCACACAGGCTCAACTGCAAGCCTCACTGTCTGAAATTGGCCCCATTTTCTCACCTGTTTATTTGGTATCTGTTCTTCTGTAAGCTGCCTGAAATGCTTCTTGGAACAAGTCAGAAGAATGAGTGGGTAGAGAAATGGACAGATGGACAGGTGAGAGATGGGCAGACAAACAGGGAGACTCCAAGAGAAGGGGAGCAAACAAAATTTCCTATGCAAAACCCTCTTCTAGTCAGGGAAGAAAACCACCACAAAGAAGTGTGAAGAGGCAGGTGGCTTAGGACTGTTTCCTGGATTCCATGAAATGTCACACCAAGAGATGAGAGGGTAGAAGTATAAATAATAAAAGAAAAAAAGCATGCATGTTTGAAAAATATATCTACATTATGTACTTTCTAAAGAATAGATTCAAATCAGCAAGGCCCAATAACCCAATTCTTGGGTATTTACAGAAGTGAGAATCCCATCTCCAATCCACAAGGCATCCCTTCGGAGCACTGAGAGTCTACACGGTGTGGTCATAAAGGCATCACCGCAAAAGCTGTGCTATCCTGCACTTACGAGGAACGAGCAGGTGTGCTCGGGATGCCCACTCACGTCATTTACACCCCACAGCACCTCTACGGGGTAGGGATGCCTAGCGAACCCCATCTCTGCAGGACAGAAAACAAGTCCAAGAGAGGCTAAGCCGATCTACCATTTCTCCATCTCACAGGACTTGTCACTCCAGAGCAGGAATCGAACTCGGACCCACGTTTGTAACCACAGTACTACCGTAATTTATGTGCTTTTTGTGTGTATAATACATTTGTTTCTGGCATGAAAGGATATTTAATAAATGATCGGTTGTCTTGTCTATCTCATTAGCTCACAATCTTTATATTTTTGAATTGTACCCTTCCCCTGGAGAAATGAACGGAAAGAGCGGTGGTCAGAATGAGGTGGGGCTCCATTCTTTATCTGTTACCTCATCTCATCCAAGTCCCCAACCAGGGAGAAGGAGCAAAGGTTTTCTTCATCTTTTAATGAGAGGGCTCCAGTGATGGTGACTTACTCAACTCCAAAACCGAGTCTGAGGGAAGGGCACATGCAGCAACGAGAGCAGTATCACCTGTAGGAAGGCGAAAAGAGCTCAGGGGATGGCTCAATGGGTCAGCCTGATTTCATTTCAATCGATAATACAATAACACACTCTAAAAAATCTAGCATGCAATGGATTTGCTCTTTCTTGACATCTAGCAAGTTTCCACAGCCCACATGTAACATTATCATGAACTAGTGAAAGGATGAGTCCACAGACAAGAAAAATCAATGCCACAGGCACGCTGAAACACAGGCTGGAAGAAAGGAAGGGAAAGGGCATAGTTAAGAAGAGACGAAAGTCTGGGAAAAAGACATCATCACAAGGACTCTCAAGCATCATCCAGCAATCATATAATCATTCTTTCAAGAGAGAGTTACTTAGGTCCTATTTTGTGCGAGATTTTACAAAGGGCAAAGAGAGACCGCAGCGTCCATGGTGGCAGCAAGTTGCGGGGCTATAATACAATTCTAATCCTGGTACCTTGCACACTTGTCCTCAGTATAAAGGCAAAAAATAAATAAAATAATACTATGTAAACCATACACATTGCTGAAAAAAATTAAAGAATACCTAAATACCTGGAAAGACACACCACGCAGATTCCTGGATCAGATGACAGCATTCTTGGGATGGCAGTGCTCTCCAGAGCGATGCATACATACAACGTGGTCTCGATCACAATCCCAGCGGGCTCCTCTGCAGTAACTGACTAGCTGCTGCTACAATTCATATGGGAATTCGAGGGTCTCAGTAACCAAAACGTACTTGAAAGAGAAGTACAACGTGAGAGGACTTGTAATTCTCAATTTCAAACCTTACATCTGTATCTCCAAGTGAGATTAGAGGCCATTTTTAAGTTATTATTTTGTTTATCCTTATTTTCTAAATTCTGTACAACAAATATACCTGTTAGAATAAGAAAAATAAAAAGTAAGTTATCTTTTAAAACATGAACACCGATTCATTCATTGGGAAAAAATTATTTTAACTCTAAAGAAGTAAACAAATATCTAGTGAAAAAGGACTACTTAAAAACAAGTGTGCATTTACAATTTTCATAAATTGAAAACTGAAAAGCACAAACACATCAAGTTTCTAGGGAGACTGGTGAAACATATTAACAATTATTTTAAAAATTCTTATTGAAAAATGAAAACTCAAGAAAGGGAAATTCGTGATTTACAGCCAACTGCAAACACATGGAAAGCAAAGGCCTAGAAATCACAGTTCCTTTAACTCTGCTACTAACGGAATAGGAGAGGAAATTCCTCACTGAGGGGACAGTGGAATCCCATCCATAAGATAGAATACACAGTACAAACTGCAGTAATATCGGGAGTGAATAACTTAGAAGAATTCTGAAGTTATAACATTGCTGAAAAACTATAAAAAGCACTGACAGGCAGATTAAAACACACAGTCATATATATTATATAGAAACATATGTAGTCTGCTCCCATGTTGCATAGAAATACAAACATATTTGTTCATTTATGGGCACTTATGACTTTATCCCTGGTAGAATATTTCAACTAAATCAAATAATCAATATAACACTCCTCTTGTCAAAACTACTTGATAAGTTACTCTGCTATGTAACCATAAAGTGTCTAAGATAGATCTAAAATTAGTGAAAAAGAGCTTTGTATGGCTTCTTGAATTCTTGTCAAATTTCCAAGCTTAATTTTAAAATAGATCTGAGCAGTATTTCTATATTATCTTTTCCCTTGTGAAATGAACAACACAGTCTGTTGTCAAAATTCTGTGCTTACAAATATTCACGAGCACAGTATCCTCACAAAACTGCTGGACAGCAAAGCACTATCCAGACACTGTGACCAAATAAATGAAACACAAGGAAGACAGTGACCCTATTCTGGAGGGCTTATAGTCTGTGTCAACACTGGGGTTTTTACTTGATTGGTTTGATTGGGTAGCAAAATAAAATCAATCAAGTACTTTCTTCTTTGAGCGTTCTGTAAGTCATGACTGTTTTTAGTGTCATGAGCAGGAAAGACTTAAGCATGACTTGGTTAGGTCAACTAGCAACAATCATCACTGGAGAGTGAGTAATATAGAAGTTAACTGATAGCAATGCTTCTGCCTACATGAGCCCTATAATAAATCTACACTGACATCCGAAAGGAAAATAAGGAGATGAGGTCCCCAATGAGAAAACAAACTAACAAGAAATCAAAAAAGGAAAGATGTTTTCATTAATGATTCCAGGCAGTAGTGGAGCATGGTGGTGAAGATCACATATTCTGGGGAAAAACATGAGGGGTCTGAACTCCCACAGCACTGGGTAGCTGTGACACTGATATTTCAGTGAAATTTTCTGCACCTCAGTCTCCTATCCAAAGACGGGGGAAAACAACCGCACCCATCTCCTAGACTGTTTCTACAAATTTAGATATTTTATACATAAAAGCTTAAATAAAATACTTCAGATTTAAAATAATACCCCAAAACACATGGAACAAAGAAAACAGAGATAAATTGGAGTTCATCAAAATTTAAAACTTTGCTTCAAAGGGCACCATTCAGAAAGTGAAAAAACAACACACTAGAGAAAATTTTTTCAAATCATTTATCTCATAAGGAATTTGTATCTCCAAATGAAGAAAAAAACCCCCTACAACTCAACAATAAAAAGGCAACTCAATTAAAAAATTAATAAATGTTCTGAAAAGGTATTTTTCAAGAAAAACATAGAAATGTCCAATAAGCACAATGAAATGATGTTCAATAGCATTAGCTGTAAGGAAAATCAAGTCAAAACCACTAGGAGAAGCCGCTTCACACTCACAACAATAGGTTACAATAAAAAAAATGGTAACAAGCACTAATGAGGACACAGAGGAAGTGGCGCGCACAGCCCTTGCTGGTGAGGACGTAACACAGCGTGGCCACTTTGGAAAACAGCCTGGCAGGGCCTCAGAGAGTTGAACATTTCGTTTCTGACTTACCCAGCAATTCTGCTCTCTGGGCACACACGAAAGAGAACTGAAAACAGATATCCACATAAAAAATCCCACATGAGTGTCCACGGCGACATTACTCATCACAGCCAAAAAGCAGAAACAACCCAAATGCCTATCACCTGGTGAATGGGTAAACAGAGGGGCCCAGCCATACAGTGGAATGTTATTCAGCAATAGCAAAGCATAGAATAGTGACTCAGGCCACAACATGGACAAACATTGAAAACGTTACTCAGTGTGAAAGTAGTCGGTCACAATAGACGGTTCCACTTACATGAAGTGACTCGATTTACATTAAATGTCCAGCACAGGCAAATCCACAGAGAGAAAAGTGGCTCCTTGGGGCTGGGGGAGGATGGGGAAGATGGGAATGTCTGCTTATGCATACGGGGCATTCTGTTGGGGGGATGAAAATGTTCTAAGATTGAATGGGATGCACAATTCTGGGCATAGAGTAAAAACCGATGTACATTTTAATGGGTGAATTGTATTAAAACTGTTAAGAACAAAAGCATCTCGGGGCAGTACCTTCCAGAGTAAATGCAAATTGCTAACTTTTATTAGAGGAAAAAGAAACTGCCCTCAGCATGAAAGCAGGAGATCAGCAAATGTGAGTTAACCGAAATTGGACAAGAGCATTTCACTTGAAACAGTTGCTGAGTGTACACGAAATATTCAGAAATAGGAGAATCACCTTGACATCACGAAGAAGCATTCTGCTTCAAATGCAGATCAAGGATTCGGCAAGCCCTGCTGCCAGAAATGAGCAGAGAAGAATCCTGATTCATAAAACTAGCACCAGAGCCAACAAGGAAATGGTGGTGAGGAAAGCAGGCGGCGAATATCTGGAAGAGTTTGCTACAAATATTTTCTCCACCGAAAATTTAAAAATAAAATGAAAGTGATGAAATGCTGTGTTGACATCACATGAATGGGCTTCCTTCGGTGCTCGACTATTCTGTAACCCAGATTGATAGACTCAGGAGAATCAGCATGGCTCCTGGGGGTCCCCAAAGGACTGCCCACCAGCACGCTGACCACCATCACATCTGCCAGGGTTGAATTGCAGGGAAGAGACCAAGTTCTGAAAGGTACCGGAAATGTTGACAAGGGAAGAAAAGGATGAGTTTAGTCCTGGGACAGAGGCAGTGTGAGCAGAGGCCAGAAGGCTGCAGGTGAACTGCAGTAGACCTGGGGCAGGAAGGGATCACGGGGGAGCATATCTCAATTCTCTTCTGTCTCTCCCTCCGGTAGGAGAGATAAAGCCTGCATCCTTCTCACCTGGAACTGTGGGTTCTGGCTGGTAGAAGTCTTACCGACACGGAATGATTATTCAAGACTCTGTGGAAAAAGTCAAGAAATCGAGAGGGATTAGGGAGCCATCTCCATGAGCCTCTCAAATGTTCCCATATTTATTGTGTATAATCAAAGGAAAAATTCGTTAACAGTTGTGAGATAGTAAGGAGGAAATTCGGGAAAGACAGGATGAGGCAGAGATTGTAGAATATACAATGAGTACAAAGGATTAGTGTATGTTTAGGGAAGTCATGGGGTGAGGGGAACAAGATACACTTTTAGATATGTTCATTACAAAGCACACCACCAGACCAGCCAGGTCTTTGTTTTGGGGATAATAGACTAACAACACACAAGCCCAGCGTTTATAGCTGAGGGTCTCGGTCCTTGCTTTGCAACCAGCAGAGTGCTACCTAAAACCTCAACTACACAAGCAAAGCATTGTCTCTGCTTTTTAAGGAAAGGAGACTGGAGTGAAGATGCACAGGAACTTGCTTGCAAAGCAGTATCAAAGCATATTTTTTCCTCTTAAAGTTCAGAGGCGACTGTGCTGTGTTATAATTTGTTAACCCAATCATGGGCTCCCACATGGAACCATTATGGAGGACACCCTAGGATGACTAATCCTGGATGTGGGTCTCTTCCTGCCATCTTCAGCCACTCTAGCAGGGTCTACGCACATCCGAGAATAACGATCCTACGGAACCACCCACTCTCTTAACTCCTGATGCTTGAAACTTAATTTTAGCTCTACACAACTTTCCGTAGAAAAGTTTCAGAAATAAAAGATATAATATTCCTTTTATATCTCATCATATTACTGATTTTTCTGATTGCTCTCTGCTGCTTCTACTTGGTAAAGCACCTCATTCTGCAGCTGAATTCAGTAATTTCCGTTGTGCATTTCTAGCCAGTTTGGGCTCGCTAAATTCTATTGGTCAAATATCGATATACTTAATTGATTTCTTTGTTCATCAATTACAGCCAGGAGGAGAGGGAGTGTCACTCTTTTCCTCAGCCCACCCTCAACACTTTTCTCATCAACTCAGGCCTCCTGAAAACAAAACAAAGTATTTTTTTCCCTTCTACTCTTTCCACAAACACAACAGGAAACATCAGTCTGGAGAAAGTATTCAACACAAATTTTAAAACAAAAATCTATAAACCTGAAGCAACTCCATCTCCGAATCACGATACACAATGACATGAGAGTAATTGTGTCAGGCACAAAGCATGAGGGAGCCTGACTACCTGATTTCTATTCTTCAAAGGAAGGAAGATTTTCGTATTTTTTATTATCATTCTTGGTCATTGTTTCTGATTATGCCAAAAAATAGTTTATGAAATAATTATGCACTGCAATAACAGATTTTTAATGTATCAATTTTAGAAGGCATTCAGAGGGGATAGGAAAACCCACCTCTGTAAAAAATGTAAAATTTCTTCCCCTGTTAAGAACACGTATACAAAATGCAACAGAGAATTCAAATTCTTGTGGAGAGGATCAAAACCACAGAATCAAAGCAAAGTCATTACAATGAGTGAATTTAAATTTCACTGGACAAACATTCTCAATGCATACAAATAATTTTAAAGGCACACTGCAAACCATTCACTTAATGATCTGCAGGCTAGAGGAAGAATTTCCCTCTTGAACAGACAACAGAAATCAGTAGGTTGTCCCACCAAACCAGGAGCAGAGAACAATCAGGTTTTTAACAGTTTTGATAAATCAGCATGTTCTAAAGATCAAAATCCAGAAATTTTAAACATTCATTCAAACCACAATGAAACAAGCACTTAAAGAAAAAAAAAACACAAAGAATCTAAGCACAGAGGTCATTTAGATAGATCAATGAGAATTTCTTGTACCGCTGGAAGAAAGAACAGGCTATAACCTTTTACTTGAAAAATAAAACTTCTTTTAAAGATAAATGCTAAAACATATTTCATCTTTCATGTTGCCTTAAAAAATCTGAGGTACTTGTATCTGATCAGAAAAGCAATTCTGAGTAATATTATGTTACAATTCAGTGCCAGTTTGCTCTAGAAGAAAAGAGAAAAGTTACTATTTCTCATTCTGCACAGTTTAAAGAACCTCCCTGTCTCTATATCCTCCCATTTCCTAAGCTCAACCTCCCTAACGCTTCTGAAACAAGTATGAGAAAGTCTTATTCCCAACATGCCAAATGACAAAAGAATATCAATTTATTTATGTAAATATATGCCTACACCTTGAAATGGAGGAGAAAGTTATCAGAAGTCTATATGGAACTTCTTTCTATCTTCCTGATATCACACACACAAACGTTCACACAGACACAGACACATACCCCCTGGATTACTGAGCACTTCACAAGCTTAGTACTTACAACTTGTAGAAGATAACTTTGTAGTTAATTTAAAATACAAAACTTTCAGCTTTTGAAAGTCTTCATCATCTGCTAAACCATCCAAATATCAAAGAGACCCAATTAGCCTTCTCTGTAGAATGTAATTTCCCTTGATGGCAAAACAGACCCTAAGAAGTACTGGATCAAAGATTCGTGTTTATCACTACCTATGATCGTTTTTAAGCACATTAACAGATTCAGAAATGTATGTCTCATCAACATTTATTCCTATTGAAATAGCATACGTGTTCAATTGTCTATACAGTGACTAGGTCCCATGATGGTGTTTAAGAGCTATTTTGTGTATAGCAATATTTATATTCAAGTGCAGAAAAGGAGGGTGTGT